>NC_073310.1:12462709-12762709 GCF_027595985.1 Sorex araneus
GTGATGACCTAGGTGCGGTGATTAAATCATGGCCCAGTGACGCCTGGCCCCACCTCGACCCAGAAATGGATGGAGCATTGAGAGTCCCAAGCCCCAAGTCCCCGAGTCCCCTGGCACCCCGCTCCTGTCCTTGGGTCACCCAGGAGGGTCACCCCAAATGTCACCTCACTAACATAGATTTGGGGAAGAGGGGCTGGAGTGATAGTACAGCGGGTAGGGTGTTTGCCTTGAACGCGGCCGACCCGGGTTCGATTCCCAGCATCCCATATGGTCCCCTGAGCACCGCCAGGCGTGATCCTGAGTGCAGAGCCAGGAGTAACCCCTGTGCATCACTGGGTGTGATCCAAAAAGAAAAAAAAAAAACAACAACATAGATTTGGGGAAGAGGCTGGTTCTGAGTCACAAAAGATGCCCATTTCCTGCGGATGACTTGACTGATCATTTGGGACAAAACCCAGACGTCTTAGCCAAAGATACCCAATCACCCTGGTGGTGTAGACGGCCGTCGGGTTTGGGGACCAGGGACTCAGGAACAGAGACAAAACCCCAGTATACAGTCCTTGTCAGAAGCCACCATGGGACAACCTCTCAAGGGAGAAGGGCGGGAGTCACACCCATGGGAGGGGGCCTTGGGGGCCGCGAGACTCGAGTCTGAACCAGGGGCTGGGTGAGCGGCCTGGCGTACAGACGGGAGGGGCCCCGAGTGGGTTCACCCTGTGTGCGGGAGATTCTGCCATGACTCCGATGGGCCGAGAGGACCCGAGAGATAGTCCAGCCGGGAGGGCTCGGTGCAGGCACCCCATATTCTCAGGGAGCATCTCCAGGCACCCCAGGGGGCGCTCGAACCCACAGGTGGTCCCAGACTCTGCATACGTGTCTCCCGCCACTCCTCTCTTAGCGTTCACATAGCGAAACCCTGTTGGCACCATCAATATTTGTGCCACTTCCCGTGAGTCACGGAAGGTACACGCCGGCCCCAGCGAGTTCAGTGCATGCAGGAGGCCGAGCGTCCCCACCACGCGTGTGCACATCCATGAGCCTTGGGTCCCAGCGCGACTGCATCTCAGAGGGAGTGAGGCGCCCTGGGCCCCCCAAGGGGAAGTCGAGGCCCCACCTGGCAGCTGCCTCTCCAAAGGCTGAAGCAGAGAGGGACTGGACTGGGGGGAGTGCGGGGGCGGGGCATGCCTGTGTCTTGCCAGGAGACTGCGTTCTCCAAACGGCCTTCTTGGGAGGTGGAGCTGAAGCCACACCTGGTGATGCTCAAGGGTGACCCCTGGCTCTGTGCTCAGGGGTCCCTCCTGGCTGTGCTCAGGGGTCCACTTGTGGTGCCGGGGACCGAACTGAGGTCGGCCGTATGCAAGGCCAGCGGCTTTTCCGCTACTCTGTCATTCCGGCCCCGTCATCACTGTGTGTAACCCAGAGAAGCGCCTCCCGGTTGGGATGCTGTGTTTGTTCCCTCGGGGTGCATCACAGAAGAACAGCTGCTGGCCAGAGAGATAGTACAGTGGGTAGGGCACTTGCCTTGCACCTGGCTGACCTGGGCTTGTTCCCCCAAACCTGCTTAAAGGCAAGAGTGACCTTTAAGCAGAGAGCCAGGAAACAGCCTGGAGAACTACCGTGGCCCCCAAAATAGAAACAGCAAAAAAGAGAAAGTGTTCACAAGTTCTAGAAGGTTCTCTCACCTTTAGCTCTGAGCCCCACCATCAAGGAGTGGGGCAAGGTCCTGCTCCCTCTGGGGGGTCAGTGGGTGGAGCCTCCAGCAGCTCCCGATGGTCATTGGCTCGTGGCCAAGTCACTCAGCCTGTGCCTCTGCCCTTCCCCCTTGACACTCGCCTCTGTTGGCCTTCGGGGGTCCCCCCACCCCCGGGCGGGCTGACCTCACTCCCTCCTGGCCTGGGCCCTCTGCAGGGGCTTCCCATCTGAGTGAGATCACAGCATTCCCAGGTTCTGCGTGAATGTTGGTTCGGGGGGCGGCAGATGAGGACTCAGCCTGCCACCGGTGGTGACCGACTGAAATGGAAACTTTTCCCTCTACTTCTAGAACCAAAATATTCATTCGATTCCCCCGAACTCTCTTTGCCACTGAGGATGCCTTTGAATTTAGCAAACATCAATTAGGTATGATTTTTTTTCCCCTACCTGCCTGGGAGATGAAAGCATTTAGCACAGGATATATCAGAATCAGGGGTGGGGGAGGGAGGCGGTGTATAGTTGGGGGTTGGGGCGGGGGGTGGGCTCCCGGCAGACATTGCACACACCAGATGCCTTTGCTTTGGCACCTGGAAGCCGGGGTTGGAGGCGGTGATCAGCATCCCCCGTCGTGAGTGACTGGGCCTGTGGGGCTAACGTGCCACCCGGTTCCGGTCCAGACCCCCTGTTCCTTGAAAGCCCCGAAGCAGCGTGGGTGTTTGCAGGTGCTGCTTAAGAGCCCAGAGGGGGGGTGCTGCTTGCAAACGGCAGTGGGGAGAGTCAGAGGAGGGGGTGTTAGAGTGATAGGACAGCAGGCCGGGTGCTTGCCTTGCACGAGGCCAACCTGGGTTTGATCCCCGGCATCCCAGATGGTCCCCCGAGCACCACCGGGAGGGAGCCCTGAGCATTGCCGGCTGTGACCCCAGAACAAAAGGAAGAGGGCAGAAAATGGGGGCGTGGGAGAGACTGCAGGGGGCCAGGGGACCAGGGGCCCCGGGGCTGTCTCGGCGCCTGGCCTGGCCTTCGGGGAGGGGCTCTGGCTACAAAGCCCAGCGTGGTGGGTGCGGCTGCCCCCACGCTCTCTCCTCGCCGGCTCTCGGCAGCCCCCACCCAGCCCACGGAGGGCACTGTCCCTGCCGTGTGGTCAGCGAGCAGAGAGCGCCTGGCCAGTGCTCCCGGCCACCCCCAGGCCCAGGGGCTCTGGAGCACTGTGCAGGACAGCCTCATGGCTGACCCCTAAGAGCGGCGATTGTGACACCCCGAACCAGGCAGCTGGTGAAAGGGCAGGTGTGGCCCCCCGTGAGCCTGTCGGGGAGCATAGGTGGGAAGGGGCCTGGGACCCTCTGTGAGAAACACAGTCATTCCTGACAGGCGGGGTGAGGCGGGAGGGTGCCAGGAGCACCGAGGTGGGGGGGCTGGGAGCACTGAGGTGGGGGTGGCTGAGAGCACTGAGGTGGGGGTGGCTGGGAGCACTGAGGTGGGGGGCTGGGAGCACTGAGGTGGGGGTGGCTGGGAGCACTGAGGTGGGGGGCTGGGAGCACTGAGGTGGGGGTGGCTGGGAGCACTGAGGGGGGGCTGGGAGCACTGAAGTGGGGGTGGCTGGGAGCACTGAGGTGGGGGCTGGGAGCACTGAAGTGGGGGGCTGGGAGCACTGAGATGGGGGGCTGGGAGCACTGAGATGGGGGCTGGGAGCACTGAGGGGGGCTGGGAGCACTGAGGTGGGGGGCTGGGAGCATCGAGGTGGGGGGGCTGGGAGCACTGAGGTGGGGGGGCTGGGAGCACTGAGGTGGGGGGCTGGGAGCACTGAGGTGGGGGGCTGGGAGCACTGAGGTGGGGGGGCTTGGAGCACCGAGGTGGGGGGACTGGAAGCACTGAGGTGGGGGGCTGGGAGCACTGAGGTGGGGGGCTGGGAGCAAGCGCTAGGTGTCCCAGGGGGCCGGGTTCCTCTCCTTCCTCCCGGAGGGCCACTTCGCACACCCCCTCCCCCCCCGGCTCAAGGCTGCAGCCACAGACAGTCGCGGTGACAGCCAGGCCACCGAGGCCCTTCTCTCCATGATGTCTTCTCAGTTGCCAGGATCCAAGCCACGTACCGAGGCTGCCTGGAGCGGAGGGAGTATCTGCTGAAGAGGCAAGCGGGTGAGTAGCTGGGCCCGGAGCCTGGAGCTGGCCAACCCCGGGGGGCCCGGGGGAGTGGCCTGGGGGGCCGCTGCTTTCCCATCTGGACACCGGAGATGAGGACACACTGATGCTCATTTGGGTCCTGGACGTGTTTTATTGATGTGTGTTAAATAATATTTTTTGTGGGATGGAGCAATAGGGGGGCTGGAGCGATAGCACAGCGGTTGGGCGTTCGCCTTTCACGCGGCCGACCCGAGTTCGATTCCTCCGCCCCTCTCGGAGAGCCCGGCAAGCTACCGAGAGTATCGAGCCCATGAGGCAGAGCCTGGCAAGCTACCCGTGGCGTATTCGATATGCCAAAAACAATAACAATAAGTCTCTCAATGAGAGACGTTACTGGTGCCCGCTCGAGCCAATCGATGAGCAACGGGATGACAGGGGCAATAGGACAGCGGGGAAGGATGCTTGCCCTTCACTCGGCCAACCTGAGTCGATCCCCAGCATCCCATAGGGTCCTCTGAGCACTGCCAAGGAGGGGTCCCTGAGCACAGAGCCAGGAGTCAGTCCTGAGCACAGCCAGCTGTGGCCCCAACACATAAATTAGATGATATTTTTGTGTGTGGGGTGCTGGGGGCAGAACCCTGGGCCACCTTCTATATGTGCCAAGCCACATCCCCAGGGACTGTGTCCCCCGGCGGAGACGAGCCAGGAAAGTCAGGAGACAAATGCCACCCCCCTACTTTCACATCTATGGTCTGGGTCATTTCCGCCCCTCCTGGACGAGGGTGGACAGGTCCTCTCGGATCCAGCCGCCGGTTCCGTTTCCACGTGTGTGCTCAGGAATGAGCCTCCTGACACGGTCTTTCCACACAGCTGACATTCTAGTGGCAGTGAGGTTGCCCCAGGATGTCCCTCTCGGAAGGGTGACCCCAGGCTGTGTAGGCCGCATGCTGTGCAGGTGTTGTGCTCGAGGGACCTCACAGACCTGTACTCTGTTGGTCGTGGTGATGAGTGTTTTGTTTTGTTTTGTTTTTAACTTTGCACTTAAGTTGTTTAGAGTCCACCTGTGTGCGTGTGCAGATAGCACCCTATAGTATAGACAGCAATCCAACCTCCTTCTGTGGGTGGATGCCTGGGGTTGTTTCAGCGTAGAAGAAGCATTGCCATGGAGCACTGGAGCACTGGAGCACTGTTGCCCCATTGTTCATCTATTTGCTCAAGCGGGCACCAGTAACGTCTCCACTGTGAGACTTGTTGTTACTGTTTGTGGCATATCAAATACACCACGGGGAGCTTGCCAGGTTCTGCTGTGTGGACGGGATACTCTCGGTAGCTTGCCGGGCTCTCCGAGAGGGATGGAGGAATCGAACCCGGGTTGGCCACTTGCAAGGCCAACGCCCTACCAGCTATGCTATTGCTTCATTCCTATGAAGAATAAAATAAAGAAGAATAAAATAAAAACCTGTAAGTCAGGGGACAAGCCAGAAAGCAGAAATCTAGTCTATGAGGCCCTGCCCCTGTGAGTTTCCAAGGGAAGAGGCGTGGGTGCGAGGGGGACTCGAGTGTTCGGTGGCTGAGAGCTGCCTCACCAGGCTGGGTGACGGCAGCAGATGGACGAAGGACCGGGGGAACTGGGAAGCAGGGCCCCCGGCTGCCCGGTAGTCGGTTCATTTCTCCCTCCTCCCCAGCATAGTCCGATCTCTCCCCTTACGGCGCAATCGTGGTCCTAGTTTTGGTCGTAGTCCCGGTGTCATAGTTCCGTCATCCTGGTCTCCTCGTAGACCTCAAAGTCCTCTCCTTCGTTATCTCCCTCCTCGTCTCGTCGTGGTCCTGTAGTCCCCTACTTCCAGTCACCGTCGTCATCTGGTCCTGCTCCTAGTCCCACAGACCCTCTAGTCCTCAAAGTCCCAAAGTCCCTTCTTAGTTATGTAGAACTCGTGAAGGGTGGGGTACGCATAGGTGGGGGTGAACATTGCCATAGCAACAGAGGCAAAGCCACTCCTTCAGGAGAAGCTCTAGGAGATTAACTCACGGACAGAGTCTCATCTGAGGGTTCAGCACTCCAGATTACCAGGAGATCCGCTCAAGGGCGGGATTCCATCCAGGGTGCATTGCTTTCTCCTCTCCTCAGCTACTAACCCAGCTAACCAATCATGGTAAATTTATTTCTTACTAATATTTCTAGTCATTTTGTACGAACACAGTAAGAGATATATTAAGCTTAAAGCTCGGCTCTTCCTGGGGACATCTCGCTATATATCCCAGACTACAGTGCTCAGACCAGGTCAGTCTTTCCTAACCCCAGCAGGCTCCTCATTCACTTACTTCTTTTGGGGTCATGATGGAGTCTGTCCCATGACCAGGCTCTTCATTTATTATAATTACGATGCTTAGCTTGTTTTCTTTCTTTTTATTTGGCTTTTTGGGTCACACCATGCAATGCACAGGGGTTACTCCTGGCTCATGCACTCAGGAATTACTCCTGGCGGTGCTCGGGGGACTATATGGGATACTGGGAATCGAATCCGAGTTCGCCGCATGCAAGGCAAACGCCCTACCCGCTGTGCTATCACTCTGGTCCCAGCTTGTTTTCTTTCAATGCCAGTGTAGCTCACAGCTCACCCTGGGTCCATCCAGTCCCTTTGGTCGGGGCCCTGCTCTTGGAGTGCTAGGAACTAAGGGCAATTGAGGCTTAAGTCAAGTAAATAAGGATGCCAGGAGTAAATATTTTTTTGGAGTCAATTAGCTCCCATGTTACAAAGCATAGCATGCTCTGTCTCCCTGTGCCTATACAAAAATGGACATTGCTAAACAAACCATGCAAATGACCTAAGGGAAAGAGAAAAGCAATAGAGTATTATTAGTGCCCGAAGGGATTAGATGTGCCTCAGGGGCACTGTTGTGGGAGTAGCTCAATAAACCTCAGCTCCCCCTGGGAGGAGCAAGGACAACCCAATGTTATCCAGCATGCCCCCACCCTACTTTCCTTGTCGGGGTTGGGGAAGGAGTGGACCACAAGGCAGTGCTTAGGACATCCTGCCTGGGACCACTCCTCACCCGCCTCCCCCCACCCCTGTCTCTGGTATGTAAAATACGTGCTCTTGGTCATCACACTATTTCTCCAGTCAGCGTTTAGTCATGTTAGAAAGCAATTATTGCTGCAAACAGTTCAACTGGTTTCATTTCTTGAAAAACGCTCTGTGATGCTAGACTTCCTCTAGTGGGAGTCATTTGCTTCTATTTCCTTGTGATAGTTCGGGCTTCTTCGCGGAATTTCTCTTCGAGAAAGGAATGCGTCATTAGTTCTCGAGTGTCTGAGGGCAGATTTTTCTATTGCCCTCACACATAAACCAAATAAGATGTAATTTTTTTTTTCATTTTGGTTCACACCCAGAGATGCTCAAGGGTCACTCCTGGCTCTGGGCTGGAGCGATAGCACAGCGGGTAGGGCATTTGCCTTGCAGACGCTGACCCGGGTTCGATTCCTCCATCCCTCTCAGAGAGCCCGGCAAGCTACCGAGAATATCCTGCCTGCATGGTAGAGCCTGGCAAGCTCCCCGTGGGCATATTCAATATGCCAAAAGCAGTAACAAGAAGTCTCACCATGGAGACGTTACTGGTGCCCGCTCAAGCAAACCAATGCACAATGGGATGACAGTGCTACAGTGCTACACTCCTGGCTCTGTGCTCAGGAATCACCCTGGGGGTGCTTGGGGGACTATGTCAGGGATCACTTCTGATGGACTTGGGGGACCCTATGGGGTGCTGGGGATCGAACTTGGATTATCCATGTGCAAGGCAAGAGCCCTCCTTGATGTGCCATCTAGTCCCCACCCCCAGTTCTGGATTTTGGTGGTGTCGGGGCGGGCGTATAGCACCCTGTCCGTGTGGGAGCTCGTGCCCTGCCGCTGAGCTGCAGCCTGTTCACCCCAGATGTTTGGGTTTCTGGGTGGAAGAGGCCCAGTCCCGATCCAAGCAGGCTTGGAGGTCTCAGCACCGGGTCCCACACACCTGGGTTCCTCTGCCGGTACCTTCATGCGTGAGGCTCGTCCGAACGTGTGGAGAGGGGCCTTGAGCGTGGCTGTGGCTGGGTGACCGTGCAGTGCTGGGGATTGAACCCGGGTCTCCTGCCTGCAGACCACAGCCTCCGGCCCAGTGAGCCTCTCTCCCAATTTTGAAAGGGAGACAGCACGCGCTGAACACCGGGTCTCACAGCCCCACGCGCTCCGGCGAGACTCGCCGATAACCGCCACCTCTGCCGGGACAAAGACAGGGGGAGGCCCTGAGCCTTTGCACCTCCTGGGGCTTCACGATGCTCCCCAAGGCCCCCTTTGTGTCTGGTGCCCCACTTCAGCTGCCACCTGAGGGTCCCCCTGAGCACAGGGCCAGGAGTCAGGCCTGAGCACAGCCAGCTGTGGCCCCAACAAAAGAATTAAATGCTAGTTTTGCGTGTGTGGTGCCGAAGGTAGAACCCTGGGCCACCCCCTGGACTGCCAAGCCCCATCCCCAGAGACTGCCGAGGGTTAAGCGCACTGCGCGTCCCCCCACGGAGACAGGCCAGAGAAGTCAGGAGACGAGCCCCCCCACCACCCTTTCATATCTGTGGTCTGGGTCATTTCTGCCCCTCCTGGTCGAGGATGGACAGATGTGGCTAGGGCTCACCACATCTGGGGTGTGGGGTTAGTGGCTAAGACCCCCGGGGCAGCATGCAGGCCCTGCGAAAAGTCTTCCGCATGCGAGTAGGAAACAGATCCTTTGGGCTGGAGCGATCGCACAGCGGGGAGAGTGTTTGCCTTGCACTCGGCCGACCGGGGTTCGATTCCCAGCATCCCATGGGCCCCCCCTCCCCCCGCCGCCGAGCACCGCCAGGGGTGATTCCTGAGTGCAGAGCCAGGAGTAACCCCTGTGCGTCACCGGGTGTGAGCCAGAAAGCAAAACAAAGGAAAAACAGGCCCTTTGCCCAGCGCCCCGGCCCCCTCCTCACGCTGTGTGGACTCCTTCAGCGGTCAGGCTGGAAGCCCACTGGCGTGGAGTCCTGGCTCGGAAGGAGGCGGAGAAGAGGAAGTGGGCCGTGTGGATCATCAGGAAGTAAGTTCTTGGGGGTGGGGGGTGAGGTGGGTAGAAGGGGGAGAGGCCTGCGGCTGAGGGTACTGGGGGCTCCTCAGAGCACGGCCACAGGCTGGGCCGGCCCTTCTGGGCCTGTGCGCCGTCTGTATCTTGAATCAGGTAGCCCCCTCTCTGGCCGTCGCCCCCCCTAACTTGACGGTGGCCCGTGTTTGTAGTGGCTCCGCCTAGAGCAGAGGGCATGGCGTGCGATACCCCCCAGGTCAGCACAGGCCAGAGGCGTGGGCGGGGAGAGGGCACGGAGGCAGGGTGGGGACTGCGGCAAACTGGGAAGCTCCGTTGGCCACGGAGGATGATGCCCTGTCCGTGTTCGTGGGTGGCCTTGCTGGAGAGAGGCGGGGTCCGAGCTGCCCGATCTTTGCACGTTCCCGGGCAAGTTGGGAACCTGCAGTGCATGGACCAGCTTGCCCTCGAGGGCCGTGAATCCACGTCACTCGGAACCCTCCCCCCAGCAAATAGGGCAGATGTGCCACAGAGTGTGTCTTGGGAGGCAGATGGGAGCTGTGAGCTCTCAGCGGTGACCAAAGTCATCCCTATGGTGTCGGTCTCTGGACAAATGGGTCCGAAAACGAAAAGATGGTCAGCGAAGGCTGAGGGCGGGAGCACGGGCTTCCCATGCAGGAGGCCTGGGCCCATCCCTGGCACCTGCCGGTCCCCTCACACCACTGGGGAGTGATACTCCCGCCCCCACCTAAGCATCCCTGGATATGGTACCCTGCCAGGTTTTTTTGTTTTTTGGTTTTTTTTTTTGCTTTTTGGGTCACACCTGGCGATGCTCAGGGGTTACTCCTGGCTCTGCACTCAGGAATTACCCCTGGCGGTGCTCAGGGGACCCTATGGGATGCTGGGAATCGAACCCGGGTCAGCCAAGTGCAAGGCAAACGGCCTACCTGCTGTATTATCACTCCAGCCCCCCTGCCAGTTTTTTTTTTTTTTTTAAAGAAAACAGAGGGCCAAAGTGATGGTACAGTGGCTAGGACACTTGCCTTGCATGCAGCTGACCCGGGTTTGATCCCCCCAACCTGTATGCTCCCTCCCCCTTCCCACCAGGCACTGCCTGGTGTGATCCCTGAGAGCAGAGCCAGGAGTAAGCCCCCAGCCCTGCCAGAGGGGGCCCCCAAACAGAAGAAGACTAAGAGAACTCCTTTCCCTTAGGTTCATTAAGGGGTTCATCCATCGTGACCAGCCCCGGAGTCCCGACGACGAGGAGTTCCTCCTGTTGGTGCGCAAGAATTACATCCTGAACCTGCGGTATCACATCCCGAAGAGCGTCTTGGATAAGAGCTGGCTGAGGCCGCCAGGCGTCCTGGAAAACGTAAGGCCTTAGCCTGGGACGCCTGGCACAGGCCACCTTCGCCTCCTCCTCCTCCTCCTCCTCACTCTGATCCCACCTTGGCAAAGTGCTTCTTTGAGAGGTGTGCAAGAGAGCGTGGGCTGCGGGGGGCTCAGCAGGGCTGCTTTCTGGGTGTGGGGAGCTGACGTGGGTCTGGCCAGAGCACAGAGGAGGGCCTCTCTCCTGGACAGAGCCTGCCAGGTGGACACGCAAATCTGGAACGGTGTTACTCCAAAGTGGGGTTCTGGGGGCTGGAGTGATAGTGCAGCCGCCAAGGCCTTGGCTCTGCATGGCTCTGGACCTGGGTCCAATCCCTGGCACCCCATCTGGTTTCCTGAGCACAGAGCCAGGGGTAGTCCCAGAATACTGTTGGTTGTGGCCCCAATACGAAACCAAAAAAAAAAAAAAAGAGGGGGGTGGACTCAGATCAGGGCTGACGTGGAGCAGCTGGAGAAGTTGCCTTGCATGCAGCCAGCCTGGTTTCATCTGCCACATGGTCCCCCAAGCAGCACTAGGGCGACTCCTGAGTGTCAGGCGGAGTGAGCCTTGTGCACTACCAGATGTGGGAAATTAAACAAACCCCAGAACCAGCCAACCAGGGAAGCAGGGAGGGGTGTCTGAGGGCTCTGGGCCTGGGGACCAGTCACCGCTGACCCCTGGGCTCCCACCGGCCTGAGTCGGCCTCTCTCGGGATGGAGAGCCGGCTGCTGCACACACATGTTCAAGCTTAAGAAGCGCTGGGTGGGGGGCCAGAGCCATAGCACAGCGGGGAGGGTGTTCGTTCGCCTTGCACGCGCGGACCTAGGTCTGACCCCAACACCCCTGAGGTTGCCTGAGCCCCCCAGGAGTGACTGACCCCTGAGTGCCGAGCCAGGAGTAAGCCCTGAGCACCGCCAGGAGTGACCTCCACCCCAGGAAAGAAGTGCTAGTTTAAGTCGGGAAGATAGGGCAAGGGGCTGAGTGCATGCTGGAGGCCCAGGGTTCGATCCTCGGCACCTCACGCCCCCCTGAGCACTGCTGGGAGTGACCCCTGAGCACGGTCAGGTGTGGCCCCAAACCAGACCAAGAATCTCTATCCCTGGGCGGCTCAGAGACGCCTGCGGGCACCATCCTTGGGCAAGGGAGCAGGAGCTGGACTGGAAATCAAGGGGCACTGTCCAGCCCGCAGGGGGGAGGTGGGAGGCGCGGGCCAGGCAGCTGGACACAGGGGCGTGTCCTCCGCACAGGCGTCGGCGCTGCTCCGGACCCTGTGCACGAGGAACCTGGTGCGGACGTACTGCTGCGGGATCACTGCGGAGCGGAGAGCGCTGGTAGGGGGGCGGGTTCGAGGGCAGGGCGTCCTCACCCTCAGTGGCAGGGGAGCCCGGGAGCCACAGGGAGGTGGCTCAGGGGGGCCCTTGCTCAAGGTCAGCCAGTAGCAGACACACAACACACACACAGACATAGACATACACACAGAGACACACACAGAGACACACAGACACAGAGAGACACACACAGAGACACACAGGGACACAGACACACATACAAACAGACACACACAGAGAGATAGACACAGAGACACACAGACACAGACATAGACACACAGCACACAGACACACACAGACACAGAGAGATAGACACAAAGACACACACAGAGACACAGACACAGAGACACACAGACACAGACATAGACACACAGCACACAGACACATACACACAGACACAGAGAGATAGACACAAAGACACACACAGAGACACAGACACACACACAAACAGACACACACAGGGACACAGACACACATACAAACAGACACACACAGATATAGACACAGAGATACACAGACACAGACATAGACACACAGCACACAGACACATACACACAGACACAGAGATACACAGACACAGACATAGACACACAGCACACAGACACATACACACAGACACAGAGAGATAGACACAAAGACACACACAGAGACACAGACACACACACAGACACACACAGAGATACACAGACACACAGACATACAGACACACACAGACATACACAGACACACACACAGATAGACACACAGAGCCACACTCAGAGAGATAGACACAGAGACACACGGACACAGACACACACACAGACATAGACACACAGAGACACACACACAGAGACAGAGACACACCAGACACACACACACTCACACACACACTCACACACACACACACACACACACACACACACGCAGGCAGCCCCTTGGGCCCAGCCTGAGTCCAGGACGCCTCTGGGGGCCCAACAATGACAGGAAGTGTCCGCCTCAGTCTCCACTGAGACCGCAGGGCCGCGCCCACTGGGTCCAGCCTGCACTCGGAAGCAGGCCCGAGGGTCTCGGCCAGGAAAGCCGGGACTGCGGCGGGGCCCCGGGGCCTGGGCCCTGGCCTGGGACGAATGTGTTTGCAGATGCAGCAGAAGGTGGTCACGAGCGCCGTCTTCAGGGGCAAGAAGGAGGGTTACGCAGAGAGCCTGAGCCAGCCCTTCGCCCGCAGCCGCATCGGTGAGTCGGGGCCCCGCCCTCCCGCCAGGGCCTCCACCTCCAGCCCTCCAGCTCGGTTGGCCGGGTACCACCAGGAGTGGCCCCGGGCCCGGGGGGCCCCATGAGGGAGGGCCTTGGGAGGGCCCCCCGCCCTGATGTCGGACACCCCAGCGTTTCCCAGCCACCGAGGGCTTGGCCGTGGCCCGGGCACAGCTGCCAGGGCGACGGGAGCTCCTGAGTGTCCCTCGGCCACTGAGCCCTGGCTCCCTCCTAGACGAAGGCGACATCAGCCCCAAGGTGCTCCAGCTGCTCGGCGGTGACCAGGTCCAGGTGAGAAGGGGCGTCCTGCCTCAGCAGGGCCAGGGGAGTGCTGTCGGGGCGGGGTCCTGCAGCCCCTAGAACTCAGCCCTACTGAGCTGCTGACTGCAGAAGCTGCCTTCGTGGGGGGCAGGGTGCCCAGGCGCCCCAGTTTAGTAGCTGTGAGGCTGACGGGAGGCTGGGGGAGGGGTGGGTGGAACCCGCAGCGGGGGGCTGAGTGCCCACGGGCGCCTCTGCTGGCCTCTCAAGTGGCCCCAGGTGGCCAGTGCTGGGCCCTGTCTTCCTTGGGCCAGGCGGAGCACGTGGGTCATCGGGAGTGCGCCCACGAAAAGCCCGGAGCTCCCAGCCTGTTGGGGTCCCCCTCCCCTTGTGCTCCCCGCGTGCTCCTGGCCTACTGGGTCCTCCGCCTGCTCCCAGCCTGTTGGGGTCCCCCGTGTGCTCCCCGCCCGCTGGAGTCCCCGCCTGCTCCCTGCGCCCTCGCTAGGCCCCAGCGATGCACTCGGTCCTCTCCTTGCAGTACGGCGTCCCAGTGGTCAAATACGACAGGACTGGCTCGAAGGCACGCCCACGGCAGCTGCTCCTCACGCAGAAAGCGGCCTACGTGGTCGAAGTGGCCAAAATCAAGCAGAAAATCGAGTACGCGGCACTCCGGGGTGAGCGGAAGCCGGGCCCCACACCGAGGGTGCCCAGGAATGTGCAGTTCCCCCCTCCCCGTACACTGCAGTTCCCCCCCCCCCTTCGTACCCGTCTGTGAGCACCCCGCTCTCTGCCGTCAGTGCTCCTCCTACTGCAGTTAGGAGAAGTGGCTCAGGGCTGGGGCGGCAGGGGGGGTGTCCCTGGACCTCCCTCATCTTTCTGCTTTGGGGGCCACACAGGCGCTGTGCAGGGGGACCCCCCCGCAGTGTCAGGGGCCCAGCGTGGCTCCCGGCATGCCATGCACGAGCCAGGTGTCCCCCCCAGCCCTCTCCCGTGCTCAGGCAGGTGGGCCCTAACTGGGGGGTCTGTCTTCAGGGGTCTCCACAAGCAACCTGCGGGACGGGCTCTTGGTCATTCACGTTTCGCCCGAGGACCACAAGCAAAAGGTAATGGGGGGGGGCCAGTCCCCACAGAGAACACAGCAGCCCCCACCCCCGGGCGCGCGGACACCCGTCGGGGTGCGGGTGGAACCCGGCCCTCTCCTCTCCGCCAGGGGGATGCCATCCTGCAGTGCGAATATATCTTCGAGGTCGTCACCAAGCTCGTCCTGCTGGTGAAGAAGGAGAACCTCGTCCACGTCGTTCAGGGCAGGTGGGGGGCGCTGGCGGTCCCGCCCCGGGGGGTCTACTTGGTGGGAGCTGAGCCACAGGAGGGCTGGGGGAGACGGTGGGGGACACACCCTCCCCCAAATGATGCTCCAAGGCATCAAGGAAGATGCCAAAGGGCCCAGGGCTGGAGCTCACCTTGCCTGAGGTCGACCCGGGGTTTAGTCCCCAGCACCCCATGTACCTCCCCGTCCCCACCGCGGCACTGCCAGGAGTGATTCCTGAATGCTTAATCCTGGAGGCCGTCCTGAGGCAGCCCAGGGAGGTGCCATGGCTTGGGACAGCCAGTTCCCGCACCATCCCAGGGGTCCTAGTTCTGTGGCCAGAGGAGAAAGTGCCCCAAGGGTCAGAGGGAGAGTGGGATGGTCTGTTTTGTGGGCCCGGGAGAGCCCCACGCCTGCTCTAAGCCCTCAGCTTTCAGACAAGGTTTTTCAGGTCCCCAGCTGACGGGGGCCAGTGAGATAGTACAGTGGTTAAGGCGTTTTGCCTTACACGTGGCTGGGCTCATACCCCAGCACGTGTTTGGTCTCCTGATAACAGCCAGGAGTGAGCCCGGAGCACCAACGAGTGTGGTCCCAAAAGCCAGAGACACCGCCCCGCTGGCTGATGGTCAAATGATGCCAGAAATTGGGGAGAGTTTACTGGTACCCTGAGAGGCAAAGGGAAGAACATGAATTCCATGGGGCTGGAGCAATAGCACAGCGGGTAGAGTATTTGCCTTGCACGCGGCCGACCCGGGTTCGATTCCCAGCACCCCATATGGTCCCCTGAGCACCGCCAGGGGTAATTTCTGAGTGCAGAGCCAGGAGTAACCCCTGTGCATCGCGGGGTGTGACCCAAAAAGCAAAAAAAAAAAAAAGAACGTGAATTCCATCCTGAGCTCGGCAAAGCTTTCTCCTCGGCTGCCCGAAGGCGCGGGGAAGCGGTCACTGAACGCTTTGTGCATTTTAAGTTTACAGTTTTATATTAGTCCCGGGAGAGAAGGTACAATCGTGTTCGACACTGGACCCGAAGAACAAATCTATAAAGACAAAAAAGGACAATTAACAGTGGTGAGTGGCGGTGATGGGGGAGGGAGGGAAACGGTTTGGGAATAGAATGCACATGAGAATTCCAAGCCTCTCCATTGTAACCGCATTCACTTTCCCCGTTTCCACATTTACATCTGAAGAACACCATGTACGGGATGAAGGCCCTTACCCTGCCCTCAGCCGGCAACCGCTCAATCGCATATAGCCCTGGACCACCACCAGGGGTCACTCCTGAGCACAGAGCCAGGAATAGCTCCTGAGCTTTGCTGGATCCCTGGCTCTAAGCCCAAGAAAAATGAAACGTTTTTGTATTGTTTTTTGTATTGGATATATTGTTTCAAACCCTGAGTGTGTATGTTTGTGTGTGTGTGTGTGGGGGGGGGGGGGTGGAAAGCTTTATCTGCCGACACTAAACAGGCTTCCTTTTCAATGTGGAAGCCCCGGGGACATGAGGGAGTCAGGCTGGGAATCTGTCATCTGAGATGGGGAGCCTCGGGCCAGGGCCAGGCGGACAGTCCCAGCAGCCTCACTCACAGGTGACAGGCGGAGCTGACTCTGACTCAATCATGGCAGGAAATGACATATCAAAAGCAAAGAGGCGCCAGGAGTAATTTCTGAGTGCAGAGCCAGGAGAAACCCCTGTGCATCGCCGGGTGTGACCCAAAAATGCAAAAAAAAAAAAAAAAAAAAAGCAAAGAGGCTGGGGGGCTGGAGCGATAGCACTGTGGGTAGGGCATTATTTGCCTTGCATGTGGCCGACCCGGGTTTGATTCCCAGCATCCCATATGATCCTCTGAGCACTGCTAGGATTGATTCCTGAGTGCATGAGCCAGGAGAGTAAGCCCTGAGCATCGCCAGGTGTGACCCCCCCCCCCCAAAAAAAAAGCAAAGAGGCTGAATTCCTCATCCCACCTCCTTTTTTGGGGGAAGCAAATGTTTTATTTATTTTATTTTATTTTTTTGCTCTTTGGGTCACACCCAGCGATGCTCAGGGGTTACTCCTGGCTTTGCACTCAGGAATTACTCCTGGCGGTGCTTGGGGGACCATATGGGATGCCGGGAATCGAACCCAGGTCGGCCGCGTGCAAGGCAAACGCCCTACCCGCTGTGCTATCGCTCCGGCCCCGGAAGCAAATGTTTTAATTCAACACAGATGTGAGGGAAGAGCGAGAGAGAGAGAGAAGTACATTGTTCAAGAGAAAATAAGGGCTTCTGCTGAGTGGAAAAAGCAAACAGAGATACGCGCAAGCAAGACACGTGTCCAAGGGAGAACACAGACTCGGAAGCGAGGACCCACTCCACCGAAAAGTATTCACTCTGCCAGTAATTAAGAACTTCAGACATGATTTTCTTTTGTTTTGGGAACACACCTGATAATGCTCAGGGGTTACTCCTGGCTCTGCACTCAGGGATTACTCCTGGCAGTGCTCAGGGGACCATTTGGGATACTGGGGATCAGTGTGCAAGGCAAGTGCCCTACCTGCTGTACTATTGCTCCAGCCCCGCATTTTTCTTCTTCTGGGGACCTCATCCACACAGTACACCCACAGAGTATGTACTCTCTCTCTGTGCCAGATGCCTGCCCACATTTCAAATTCAGTTTTTTTTTTTGTGGGGGGTCACACCTGGCAATGCACAGGGGTTCCTCCTGGCTCTGCACTCAGGAATTACCCCTGGCAGTGCTCAGAGGACCATATGGGATGCTGGGAATCGAACCCGGGTCAGCCACGTGCAAGGCAAACGCCCTCCCCGCTGTGCTATTGCTCCAGCCCCTCAAATTCACATTTAACTATGGAATTTTATATATGTAGCTTGAGCACAGCAGTCGTCTCTACTAGAATAAACCTGGAATCCTAGGAATTCTTGAGGGACAAATGAAAACACTGAAGTTGGAGAGAGAGTACAGGAAAGAAGGGGCTTGCCTTGCATGCAGTCAACCTGGTTTAACCCCAATACCACATACAGTTAGTTCCCTGAGCTCTGCCAACAGTGATCCGAATACCACCGGGTGTGGCCCCAACACCCAACACCCCCCCCACAACAAAATGCCAGCATCATTTCAAAATCAAATATAAGCAGTTCTTTTAGTCTATGTGTTGTCTTAAACCCACTGTTTCACTGTTGCTTGTTGGTTACACCTGGGGGTGCTCAGGGATCACTCCTAGAGAGGGCAGGGGTACCAAGTGGGGTGCTGGGGATTGTACACTGGGTCAGCTGTGTACAAGGGAAGCGCTCCACCCATGGTACTATCACGTCAGCCCCTGATTCTGACTCTCTCTGCTCTGACATCACTTCTTCCTGACACTCTGGCTAAAGATGCCAAGGGTCTCGGGCCTTTCGGAGCCCGTTACTCAATGTGGCTTGTTTGGTGGCGGGTGGGGCCGGATTCCTCAGGTGACAGTCCATGAAAATCGCTCCCTTCCCCGGAAGCCCTGGCAGAAGGTCCTGACCCCGAGTGCTGACTCTCCTAGGTGTCGGTCCGTGTGGGGTCCTGACCGAGGAGGGCGTCCCCTGCTCCTGCCGCCGCTGCTGTCTGACCGAACGACTGACTGACCGATGGTGGAACTGGCTCCAGGGAGCTGTGCCTTCAAGGCTGGTTCCATCGGCCCTGGGGAAGGGGCGAGACACAGCTGGGCCCTATGGGTGTGGTGCTGGCCAAGGTCCAGCCTCAAGTCATGGAAGGGCTGGCACGAAGGTCCCCGACAGGCCCCCACCCTGGGGGAACTGGGCCCCGCCACTGTGGGACAAGCGAGTTTCTCCCTCTCTGTCTGAGCTTGCAGCAGCTTGGAACGAATGGTCTGCAAGTACACGACACTTCACAGTTTTGCAGAAAGTGATGTTTGCTTTAAATAAATGCAGCCTTACCCGATTCTCTGACCTTCGTTTCTGAGCGCTGTCTGCAGTTCCGGCTGGTAAGTTCTACCTCATCATTCCCACCCAGGGCAGCGGTGACCACCCGCCGCCACCCTGCGCCTGCTGAATGGAGGTAAAGCAGATTATTTCTGAAAAGACCCAGGAAACAGATTTGAATGGAAGTGGAACTTTTATTGTACATACGCCCACAAATGCTTGCACAATGCAGTCACTACTTCTGAAGCTTAGAGCACTTTTTCCATACAGAGACACACAGCTGTGGGGGGGTGGGGGTACCCTGAGGGAGCGGCTATGCCAGGCATCACCTGGGCAGGGGCCCCTAGTCACGGTGACAGAGCGCTGATGGGGGAAGAACCGAACTTGTTACATGAAATGGCTTACAATTTCCGAGTGATAGCGTTTTGCTTGGATGAGCCTTAATGGGACAGAGAATGACTCTTGCTTGCCCTTTGGGCCAACTCACAAAGAATCATTTCCCTGTAGAACGTATTTGGTTGACGGAGCCGGGACAAGACACCGCTCTGTCACCTCACGGCGACAGGCAGTGAACATGGAATGTCTTCTGAGTCTTTTCCTATCCCCGGGCAGTCAAAACGCAAAACTACAGAGAACTTCAGAGTTGCAAGAAAAGGAAATGTCGAGAGACAGCCCGAAACGCTGGGTCACAAGATGTAGAAGCCAGAACACATCAGATTGACAGTAGATTGTTCCACAAATGTATTCCTTGGTAAACAGTTTTACTTTAAATTATGATGGCTTTTCCATTCCTACAGAAAACAGTAAAACATTCTTTTTGCTTTTCTAGAAAGAAAAAGTTCGACCCAAGGGTTGGTTGTGAACAGTATAAAATATTTACGAAAACGTTATCCGGTTAGCCTTCACCGAGGGGACCCCAGATGGCCTCACCCGGCAGTTCCCCAGAGGGCAGCTTTAAAAGCATCTGCCCACGGTGTGTTACTCGGGGTCACTCACGATTGCTCTAGCGCAGGCGTCCCTGCAGGGTATAAAATAAAGTTTTTGAGCTGCCGCTGGGCGGGCAGAGTCCAAACCGTAAAAATCATTTCAAAATATAAACTCCATTTTGGGAATACAAAATGTCAAAGGCTGCCCCTATGAATCCCTTTGGTATAAACTGGTCACTTCGGCCTCAGGCAGGCAGGGCCCTCCCTCCCCTCCACACTCACGCGTCCCGCCACTGCTCCACATTGTCGAGTCTCTGCTCGTTGCCGCCTGCAGCCCGGGAGGTAGGTAACCGGGAGTGTCTGCACGACACGAGCCCCCGGCAGACAGCCGGACTCCAGCGGCCCACGAGCACACGGTCACATCCGCAGTCACACACGGCCCCCGCTGGGGCCCACACCTGCTCTCACCCTGCTCACAGATGCTCGCTCCACACTGTCAACATCACAGAGACGAAAGGGACCCCCAGGGGATGGCCAGGCTGACAGCCAGGAAGCTACCCCCACGGGGGCCTTCCCCAGGGGCTGCTGGGGGGCTGGGGACATCCACTTGCAGCAGCAAGCCCAGCAGGACAGGGCCGGGGAGGAGGAAGGAGAGCCTGGAGCCAGCAGGCCCTCCCGGAGTGCAGCGGGCACACACCGCCAGGGGCAGCTCTGGCCCGGTCTGGCCTGGAGTCCTGGCCAGCGCCAGGCCGAAGCACAGCCGCGGTGGCCACAGACTTGTGCCTTCAGGGGAGCCGGGCAGGCGAGAGCTCCGAGGCACCAAGTGTCCGTGCGGCCACCTTGGTGGTGAACTGGCAGCGTGCCCAGGCAACGTCCTGCTGTAGAGGACTTGGAGCAAGGCGGCGGGGCTGGCCAGCAGGGTGCGGAGCTGGAGGCCAGGGGAGAGGGAGGGGGTGCAGACACCGCTGGTGCCCATCAATGGGGGGCGGGGGTCCCCTGGGGAGCTGTCGAGCCGAGCCCCAGAGGGCTCGTCATCCAACCATTTCAAACAGGTAGTCACCACTCACAGAAATAAATACTGCCAACAAAGGTTCTCACGTGCGCGGCCCATCCACACATGCTCGTCCCCGAGGAGCGCGGGCGGGAGCCAGGGTCCAGGCGCCCTCCCGGGAAGGAGACCTGGACACGCCTGGCTGCCGTGAGGCTGCGCTCACCTGCCTACAGACAATCGTCTACCTTGTCGGGAATAGAAA
Organism: Sorex araneus; assembly: GCF_027595985.1. NCBI lineage: Eukaryota > Metazoa > Chordata > Mammalia > Eulipotyphla > Soricidae > Sorex > Sorex araneus. The sequence continues at coordinate 12,483,151 of NC_073310.1, forward strand.
AGAGTTGTTTGGCTTGTTAAAAAGTCTCTCAGGGGCTCCGGGGAGCCTGCGCGGGAACCGAGAGGGGCACGGCGGGCGAGCGGAGGCGGGGCGGCCCCGGTGGGCTCACTGGTGGAGGTGGGCTCGGTCGTCGGGGCGCTTAATGTGGATCCTCCGGACCCGTTCGATCCGCTCGCGCTCGCGCTCCTCGTCTTCGTCCAGGTGGTGGGAGCGCCCAGCTGCCCCGCCGGTGGCCTCCAGCAGCGCGTTGTCGGGTCCCCGGCCGTCCTGGGCCTCGTACAGCAGAATATTCAGGGTCTCCTCGTAGATTCGGGCTTCGGGGAACTCAACCTGCGTGAGACCCGGGGAGGAGGTGAGCAGGGCGCGCTGGCACGCACACACGACAGTCACCTGCCCTCAGCAGGCCCCGGGACTGCAGTGAGCCCGCTGTAACTCTCGGGGCGGGGGAGCTGGGAAACACCTGGGGGTACTCATGTTCTATTCCTGGCTCTGTGCTAAGAAGTGCCCTTCCCCCGGCGGTGCTCAAGGGACCACAAGGTGGCGCTGGGGTCAAAGCAGGGTCCCTGCTGATGTGGCTAGATGTAAGGCAAGTGCCTTCTCTCCGTACTTATTTGTGGGACCACCTCTCCGGCCCATCACTGCTATTTTTAAAGCAGGTGACCCTGGGACATGGAACTAAGTTCCTGAAAGACACGGAGAGAGTGGACAAGGCCTCTGTCCCCTCTGCCCCCCCGCTTCCCCTCCCAAAGTCAACGCTCTCCCCATCTCCCCCTTTCCAAGGAGCCCCGTGCAAACAGTCACAGAGAGCCAGACAGGGAAGAGGGCTGCGCACACGCTTCTGCCCTGCCCAGCTCACTCGCGCCAGGCGGCTAGAAAGAACACACGACAGTCCGTGTCAAGGGACAAGCGATGGCAGAAAGCTGCCAGGAAGAAGCCGGGCCACGCCTGCTCAGAGGCAGACCCCCAGAGCGACTAGGGCACCCCGTGAAACGCACACATTCCTCCCGCTCGGTGAGGGCTGTGCCCTTCAGGGCGAAGGTGCCGAGCACCGGACGCGGCTCAGGACAGAGACCAGGTGTTTGAAGGCAGGATTCCGGGGTCCTGAGTCCAGGTGAACGGGGGAGGCTTCCCGCAGAGGCCCCCAGCCATGGATCCAGGGCGCGGACAGCAGGAGGGCCCGACTCTGAAGCGGGCCGGACACAGGACCCGGGAAAGCTCGCTCTCTCGCTCTCGAGGAGCCGGAGCCTGGTGGGCGCAGGCGGGGGCTCCTGGCATCCCTGTTTCTCTACACTCCCGCCCGCCAGTGCCTGGGCTCGCAGCAGCAACAGCAGCAGCGGGGCCCGAGGGACTGGACTCCGCGAGCGGCACGTTCCTGCTACGGTTTGCTCATGTGAGTCACAGGGAGCGCCCGGCCCACGGGTGGACAGAGCCCGAGCCTCTGACCCGGTGCCTGCCACAGAGGCGGCCGGGGGAAGCAAGAGCACTGAGGAGAGGGGCAGAGTGCTCGCCATACGCACAGCAGACCGGGTTCGATCCCCAGGACCACCAGGAGTGCAGAGCCAAGAGCAAGTCCTCAGGGCGGCCAGGTGTGGCCCAAACACAAACAAAAAGGAAGTCCTGAGACGGGTATGAAAGGAGGGGAGCTCCTGAGGGGTCCTAGCTGCACACGGACTCCACTCTCCCGCCTGCCGATCCGACCCTCAGTGCACGGATCCCAACTGCGGGCTGTGCCAATGGAGCAGCCACCAAAACACAACGCCTGGGAGGCTGGGAGCACCGAGGCGGCCCCACAGCAGGTCACCCGCCTGTGAAACGAACTGTCCGCCTTCTCTGGGTTTAAACGAGGCCCGGAGCCCTGAAGCATCCAGAATACCCACGGGATACGCCAAACCTGCCTGGCATGTGAAGAACGAGGAAGGGGCAGGAGGCGGCTCACGTGGCAGAGCACAGGCCTGGCACCGCACGACACCCCCCACCCCCAGCAGTGCACAGGCGAGACCCTGGGCCCAGAGTCATCACAAAGCAGGAAAATTTCCAAATCACGTCCATGCAGAGACATATTCAATAGCTGTCACAGCCTGAGTGAAAGAGGCTGGAGAATCTGACCGGAACATAAGGCAGCTGCTACAGAAATGTTCTAACAGGAGCAGATGTCCTTAAAGCAAATGCGAGCAACGTCTCAGTGAGTAGAGGGGAGATTGGGAAAACCACGTAACATTTTGGGTTCTAATTTGGTTTGGGGACCACACCTGCCGGGGATCAACCCCGAGTTGGCCATGTAGAAGGCCAGCCCCGCCGCTGTTCTATCGCTCTGGTGCCACATGAGAATTACAAGAAGCAGGGAAAACAAAAATCAATTGATCTGGAAACTGAATTCACAAGAAGGACAGTGACACAAGATGACAGGGAAGAGTCAAGAGAGAGATCAACAGAAGCGTACAATGTGAGGGCTGGAGTGACAGCACAAAGGGGAGGACCCTTGCTTTACATGTGGATGACCCAGGTTCAATCCCCTGCACCCCATACAATCCCCCAAGCACTACCCGGAGTGATCCCTGAGTAGAGAGCCAGGTGTGGCACCTGAAACGTGCACTATGAACACACACACACACAATGAAGGACTTACATATCATTTGTGTATTTATATACCTGTACCTACTTATTATGCGCTGCTCAGGGAATCAGATTAAGGGTCAAGTGGCTAATGTGTCATTTCTGCAAACTACACCCCTGCTACAAAAGACAACTAGATAATTCAAAGAATTACTAGGGTAGGCCAGAGAGTAAAGGGACTAAGGCATTTGCCTTGTAAGCAGCCAACCTGGGTTCGATCCCCAGGATCCCATAGGGTCCCCCCACCCACACCCCCGAGTACGACCAGGAGTGATTCCTGAGCGCAGAGCCAAGAGTAAGCCCTGAGCACCTCTGGGTGTGCTCCTAAATTAAAAACAAAACAAAGAAGAATTACTAGGGCACTCGGCAAGGAGGAGAAGATGCCAATTATGAAACAACAACAAAGGAAGCATCTGAAGCTCCCTGGGACAGCCACCCCCAACAGCCCTGGAGAACCTCGGACACCTGCCACCCAGTAGGAAATTTGAAAAGCCTGACGGGAGAGAGGCGGAGCCAAGGAGACTTGGCACCACGTTGCTGCTCACCAGCTCTGCACACAGGACAGGCTTTCTGGGTCCTTTCTGCTGGCCTCTAAAGGGCTGCGATCACACCATATGGTCTTGAACCCTCGGAGCCCCGTTAAAACTCAGAATGCACCGTCAGTCTTTCCTGAAGTCAGTACTTTGAAAGCTAAGCAGTGTGACTAAGGACAGAGAAGTTTCACAGAAATCTCTATGAAAATCTACAACCTAGGTGGCTGGAGTGATAGTAAAGCGATTAAGGAGGGCATGTGCCTGGCACACAGCCGACTTGGGTTTGATCTCTGGCATCCCATATGGACCCCCAAGCACTGCCAGGGGTGATTGCTGAGTGCAGAGCTAGGATCGACCACTTAACATTGCTGGGTGTGGCCCCCAAGACCAAAACCAAAAAAACAGGTGGCCCCTCAGGCGGGGAAGGAAGCGAGAGAGGTTCACAGAGGAATCCAAGGACGGAGGGCCAGTTCAGGTCAGAGGGTAAGGAGACAAAGAACTAGCAGGTAGCCACGGCAGGTGTCCTGAAGAAAGCGCTGCCCCTAGTGACCCAATGATGGGGCCATGCAGATGGGAAACACAGGGGAGAGTGAGGCTGGCACAGGCCGTGCTGATAAGACTCCACCAACGCTTCTGGCACAGGGGAGAGGCACCTCGGGCACAGGGTATACCAGAATCTGCATTTATGGCAAAGGGTCAGCCTTTAAGGGCTGTCTGCACGACTGTCACAGAGCTAAGCACCAAAGAGAACCACCCGTGTGTTCCCCGAGTTGTCCAGGGTGCAAAAGGAGGATGAGAATGTCCAGTGAGGCCCTGCCCCGCAACGCCCCTCCCTGCTTCACTTCTGTAGAGCAGGAAGGTGGACTGCCCTACGGCCCCCCCCCCCCCACCGCCATTCACCCCGGGCCCGTCTGCGAGCGCCTACCTTGGTCTGCTTCTTCTCGGTGGCGTAGACGATGGACGTGCAGCAGACCTCGGCGATCTTGCGGCCCTGGCCGTAGAAGGACCAGCAGCAGATCTCGTCCCCGATGACGTCCTTGATGAACAGGACCCGCCCGTTGAAGCGCAGGGACAGCTTGTCAAACAGTTCGATGTTCTTCAGCATGTTGTCGTCGGAGTTGCTGCAAAGGAACATTCGGGAGGGGGACCGTGTGGTGGAACCGACAGCTACCCTGTCACGTGGCTCCCACTCTCCGCTCGCAACCCCAGATCATGGCAAGAGGAAGGCACTGTGGTTCTTAAAGGCAACGCCTGATTATGACCCTATCAAGTGTCCAGACCAAAGGAAGAAAATCCAAGTGCCAAAGGCTGCGGGGGAGGGGGGTGGTGGGGGGAGAGGGGCCGTTGCTGTCAGTGGGTGTCAGAAAGGGGAACCCACTGTCAGAGTGGGCCGGCTGCAGCAGCCTGCATGCGCTGACAACACTGCGATGTGTAGGTGACGAGAGGTAGGTGACCCTGCCTCTCAGGGTGCACGGATTCTCCTCAATGCCAGACGGCCAATGGCCCACCCACGTCCCTGAGCATCCCCAGGGCATGCAGAGACCAGCCTCAGAGGGACACGAGGGGCGGGGCCCAGCTGGGGGAGCGGAGGTGTTTGTGGGCAGGTGGGGAGGTCTTGCCCGGCTGGCCCCTTACCTGGTGTAAGAGTATTTGTTGTTGCTTCTGTTGTAGAGCAGCTTCACGGCCGGCTAGGAGCGTTTGAAGGAAAGAAAAGAGTTAGTGGGGATGCAGCTGCAATGAAACTCTGGCTTCCCAGAGGGCCGGGCCGGGCAGGGAGACTCCATGCCCTGCCCCCCAGCCCCCACAAGGGGGAACATGGGTAAGGTGCAAGAACCCACAAAACCCCTCCTGGGTCCAGCTCAGGACACGACCCAAGGTGTCTTTCCAAACATTTCCAGAACGTCTTTCACCTCTGGCACCAGGCTCCTGCGCCTACCTTATTGGACGTCGCTATGAGCTTCTGCTCTTCTTTGGACGAGGTGATCACAGGGACTTTGCAGAAAGGCTCGTAAGTGTCTTTGTTCTGCTGGAACGAAAAAGGACGTCAGCCCCAGAGGCCCACTCAGCACGGGGTTCCAGACGGGGCCTGGGGGCGCTGGCGGACACTCAGGGTTGGCCCGAGAGGCAGGGTCTTACCATCGGGCACTGAGGACGGGGGAAGAGCAAGAGCGGAGCGCTCCGCCCACGCTGCTCCTCCGCCGGGTGGGGCTCAGTGCTCACTTCTCAGGACAAGAGCACTTCCAAGCACCCAACACCCCACGGCCGGGAGCACAGGGAATTAAAAAAAAAAAAACAAAAAAAAACAGTAAAATCTCAAGACCATAACCGAAAGGAGAGGAGCAAGGAGAGGAGCAAGGTCAGGAGATAAAGAGGTGTGAAGGGCCAGGCCGAGCACGTCGCTGCAGAGCGCTGAGCCAGGAGGACAGCCAGGAGGAGGACACGGAAACGCACACCAGGGGCGGATGGCAAAGGCTGCTGAGAATTCTCCAGAAACAGCTTGAAGGCCGGGCGCAGTGCCCCAGCAGAGGGGGCTGCCGCCGCCGCACACAGGCCCCCCGCGGGCGGGAGGAAGGCTGACTTCCTGCCGCAGCTGGTGCTGCCGAGGACAGGCCTGAGCTGCGGTTTGGGAAACGGGGACTGAGTGACGGCTCTACCCACTGAACACTAAGGGCATCCCCAAGCCCTGGCCTCTTCCTCTCCTCACATCCCTGACTGCGGCCAGTTCTTGGCTTATCTGCAACAGGAAGGAGAGCTGAGGAGTCCGCTGCAGAGAGCAGACCTGACCCCGGGTATGGGGGTCCCCATATGAAGATTTGCCCTCTCACCCCTCACCCCCAGTCCCTGAAGGCCTTGGGCCAGCTGCGGACCATCAGTGCCTCCAACTTCTCAGAGCCCAACTCGATCTCCACAGGGAGCCGCAGCTGGTGCAGAGCCCCTCAGACGCCCAGACGAGAGACAAGGGAGGGCTCGGAAGGAGCAGGAGAAACCGGAAGAGCGTCTCAGCCGAGCAGGTGCTGCCTCTCTGGGCATGAGCGGTGCGTGATGTGGAAAAGCAGCGCCCCGAGGAGAGGTGCGGGCACGTGAGAAACGCAGGTGGTCAAATCGGGATGGAAAAAAACCAAGCTAGGAAAAAAAAAAAAAAAACCTGAAAAAGTAGGACCGAAGCCCAGAGGTCAGTGCCAGAGCTTAACCTCAGCCACACAGAGACCACAGGAAGCGGCCGAGGTGAGTTCTGAGACCCTGAGGGCTGAACGAGAGACAGACTTAGAAAAGCCAGCCAGCTAAACAACGGAGCACCAGGCTGGGAGGGGCTCAGTGGGGAAGCCTGCTAATGTATGGGACCCTGGGACAGCTAAAGCTAAAAAACAAACAAACAAAAAAAACCATAAAAAAAAAAAAAGGACACTAACCCCGGGGAACTGCAAGGCTAACAAAAGCAGTTCACTGCCTTCTCTAAGCGCAACTGCAGACACACCCAGCACAGCACACAGGGTCAACTTCGTATTGATCACAAAAACTTCACAGGGGCCACGCCCAGGAATGCCAGGGGTGAGGGATACACCCAGTGCCGGCCAGCAAAGCACTTAGGCTGGGGAGTGCTGAGGACAGCAGGGCGGGGGAGGGGAGGGGAGGGGCGCATTGGTTTCTCTTCACTCCAGCGGGGGTGAACTGCGCGCTGGGAGGAGGATGTGTTTCAGACTTGGGAGCAGCGCTTGGCTCAATTTTATCATCTCTAGGCCAGTGCCAAGAGATAATGTGGCAAAGGGAGATGCCAGGAAGGAGGCGGAGACATGGGCAGGGTGGGTGGAGGGAGTGGAGGGTGGGGAGGGGCTGGCGTGGCCCAGTGGAGGGCATGTGACAGGGGTTCTGACCCAACCGTGCGGCACCACATGGTGTCTTCAGGGCTCTGCCTGGGCACTCGACAAGCACGACAGCGTCTGGAGGTCAGTGGGGTCAGGTCCACGGATCCCCCAGAGCTACGGCAGGTGCCTGGCTCCCAAGGGAGAGGCAGCCGAGAGTCAGCGATGGGCCGGAGAGGGGGCACGGTGGGGAAGGAAGGCGCTTGCCTGGCACGCAGCCGACCTGGGACTATCCCCGGGCCCCCCACGCTCCAGCAGGAGAGATCTCTGAGCGTCCCAGTGGGGGGAATCCGGCCCCGTTCGCTGTGGGGAAAGTGACGAGGCAGGGAATGGGGGGCTGGTGCGTTCCCACCCCTCGGGAGAGGACGGGCGATGCCTACTTGGAGGGCGGCCTGGCACTCTTCCACCAGGCCCTGCACCAGGTAGTACTTGGCTTCGGCCAGCATCTCCTCAATCTCCCGGCGGCTCTCGGGCAAGGGGACCGCGCCATCGCGCAGGTAGTTGAGTATGGTCCCAAAGTGCTTCCCGCAGCGGTCGATGAGGATCCAGCCTGCAGGGGACAGAGGGAGGCGCTCGTTAGCCGGCACAGGCCTCTCACAGACGCGGGCGCCCTGCTGACCCGACTTCCTCCTCATCCAGAGACAACCAAGCACGGACCAGGACCTGCTGGCGGAGGTGCCCAGGGGGTTCCGGGGAGTGGCTGCTTCCCACTCTCGCCAACTGGCCAGCAGGGCTGTGTCCAGGCCGCAGCTGCTGCTGTTGTGCAAAGCAGAGACCCAGGCTCCTCTGTGACCTCTGATTTTTCAAAGGACAGTTACAGAGCCAGGGAGGTGCCCCGGCATCAGGGTACAGGTCCAGCAGGTCCAGGGTCTTGAGTTTGTTGGCCCCACATGAGCCCCAAATGCCCCCTTGCGTCCGCGTAGCCCCGGAGTGTAGCCAGGAGTGGCAGGGTGCCCCCCTTTCTAAGGACTGACCAGCCAAGAGGGCCGGTTTCTGCCCCCTGTGGCGTTTATGAAAACACAACTGCGCTACAACCACCTTGGGGCAAACATGGCCGTCTCCGCAGGCTGCGGCTCAGTCTCCTACCTAAGGCCCCAATCGCTTCTGGCCTACCAGCCCCCTCCGGGGAAGGGGGTCACTGGGCGTCCAGAAAGCACCTCCCCTGGACGGGAGTTCCTCCAGCGCTGGCCAATGACTCACTTGGGGAAAAAGCTCTAGATTGAGTACTTTTCTGGGGTTTTTTTTGGGGGGGGAGTTTGAGGTGCTATCTGGCAGTGCTCGGGGCTCATTTCTGGCAGTTCTTGGGGACTCCCATGCAGTGCCGGGGAGCCACTTGGGGCTGGTGCACAGAAGGCAAGTACCTTAGCCGGCCACCCCCTCTGCAACGCCAAAGGGCTTTTCTCTCAGCACCGACAGGAGTAAAGTTGGTCTCCCCACCATACTCTCGGGGTGGGGGGCGGGGGCAAGGGCTCATTCCACAGTGGCAAAGAGAAGTTCAGTGACATTCCCAAGTGTGTGTGCGCGTGCGTGTGTGTGTGTGTGTGTGTGTGTGTGTGTGTGTGTGTGTGTGGGGGGGGGGGGGGGGGGGGGGTGGAGATAGGGGGGAAGGGAGCACAAAGAACAAGAAACGCCTTTCACCAGGACTGATGGAGCAGCTCCGTCCCAGAGACACAGAGCAGGAGACCAGACCCGCCCTTTGAGCCTGGGCACCTCGGCCGCTGCAAAGAGCAAGGGCCGGAATCAATTACCCGCGTTTCCATAAACGAGCAGGCGGACCGTGACGCTGGGCGCCAGCTCAAGAATGCCGCCAGGAAATGCTTGCGGCGAAGGAATCATACTTTAGACAAATAAGGACAAAGGAGCCAGGCACGCTCTCCATGAGGTCTCAATCAGCATGCCGACTTCTAAAATATTTTGGTTGCTTTCAAAGCAGAAATCTATCCCCTTGACACAAGCTGCTCAAAGACCCCGTACGGAGAAACGCAAGCAGGAGTCACGCAGCTCCTGATGTGGGGGCACGGCCCTGCCGCCACGGGGCGCCGGGGGTCTGGAGGCCCGCTGGGCAAGGCCGGAACAGTGTGGGCTGAGCGCAGGCCGCTGTCAAGGAGGCCCGCTCGGGGCACCGTGGGAGCAGGTGTGCCTGGGAGGGACCCAATTCTGTGCCCACATGCAGGGAGACACTGGGTCTCACTAACTGCTCTGCCAGCTCTGTGCCCACATGCAGGGAGACGCTGGGTCTCACTAACCGCTCGTCCAGCTGTGCCCACATGTAGGGAGGCATGGGTCTCGCTAACCACTCTGCCTGGCAGCTTCCTGTTCTAGAGCTGCCCTGCAGAGTAGGCATCGGGGTCTGAGAGAGCGTGCAGGAAGCCTGTGCACGATGCACAGACAGACGAGGGACCCCACACTCTAAGCCTTTGGGCCCCACTGTTTCTGCCCGAGGACAGAGCAGCCGCTGGGTCAGAACTGGCAAATCCAGGGCTGGAGTGACAGAACAGTGGGTGGGGTGCCTGCCTTGCACTCGGCTGACCTGGGTTTGTTCCCCCGTATTCCATTCGGTCTCCCCACCAGAAGTGATCTTGGAGCACAGCTGGGCACAACCCCCCACCCAAAGAAGTGGTCAAATTCAGCTACTGGGGACTCTGTGGCTCTCAAGCTCAGGCCCCAAGCCCTAGGCTGTTTCTCTCCTTTCAGTCCTGGCCCCCAGGACCTCCCACTGGCCTGTCACCATGGAGAGATTCAGTCTGCTCGAAGACAGGGAGAGGCCAGAGCGATAGTACAGCGGGGAGGGCACTTGCCTTGCATATGGCTGACCAGGTTTTGTGTCCCAACACCCCATAGGGTCCGCTGAACCCTGACCACAGAGCCAGGAGTAAACCCTGAGTATCTCCAGGTGTGGCCCCCCGAACCTCCCCCAATCCACAAAGCAAAACAAAATTAAGTCATCAGAGTAGTCGCCAGCTCCCAGTCCTGAATCTGAGTCTCTCCGGCAGGGTCCTCAGCCGTGTCCCCGTCACTGCGGGCTGGAGGGCCTGAGAAGGGGCTCTCCTGTGCAACGCCCTTGACACCGGCCCCCTCGATGCTAACACACTCCCACCCCCACCCCCAAAGCGTGATGGCTAGAAAGCTCTCTCACCACTGCCAAAGACCCCAGGGTCAAAAATCACCAGCTGAATAGTATCCAGGCCATCACAACCCCAACCGAGCCGTTCAAAACAAAGGACACCATTTGAAACAAACAAACAAACAAACAAACAAACAACCCAAGAGGGGGCTGGAGCCGCGGGGTGGAGCACGCGCTGTGCACTCCTGGCGCCACTCAGCAAAGCAAGATACAGACTCACTCTCACTCCCAGCACCCTTAGCCGAGGACAAGGAGCAATAGCGACCAGAGAAGTCAGACCGGGAGAAGATATTCACAGCATCAGACAGAGTGGGAGCAACAGGACAGCGGGGAGGGCATTTGCCTTGCACTCGGCTGGCAGGGGACTGAGCCTGGCACTCAGGCGACAGGGGCCGATCCCCGGCAGCCCAGCTGGTCCCCCAGCACCACGAGGAGTGATTCCTGAGTGCAGAGCCGGGAGGAAGCTCAGCACCAGATGTGACCCGAAGAACAAAATGAAAGACAGAGAGAGAGAGAGAGAAAGGGGGAGGGGGTACTGTGTCCAAGGCAGCTCAGAGTGAGACACAATGACAATGAACACAGGAAGATGCTCCATGCACTGGGAATCAGTGAATGTCACGGCGGTGATGGACCACGTCATTGCTGTCATATCTGACAGTGTCCCAGGGCGCCTACAGCTCATTCTGACATGGGACACTAATACCTGGCAAGCCAAGGTATTAGGGATTTCGGGTCCCCCTGCTGGGAATAAACTCTAGAAGAGAGTTCCCAGGAGGTGGGAAAGACTTTAGGGCAGCAGCCTTGAGGGTGGCTGGTGGGGGTGTTGCGAAGTCCAGAGTCTCTGCACGGACCAAGTACAGTGATAGGATCTTTCTGGGTGGGCCGTCATGTGGTCCGGGCTGGGCGAGGCACCGCTCTCGAGAGACCCACCCAGGAACCGGGAGAGTGTTCCAGAATGAGGCTCTCCCTCCTGGACAGGACAATCTCCATGGACAGGACACAGGGCCTGCAGCAGAGTCCGAGAAGGGCAAGTCAACTTCATGATCCCTCCCCCCACCAGGGGGAGGCCAAGGCAGGCCCAAGCCCAGAGGCCAGAGCCACAGAAGGCCACTGACACGCGGCCCAGACAGGGGCATAAGCAGCGGCTGCAGGAGCCGCCCCGGGCATGGCGCCCAGTGCTCTCCACTGGGCTGATCACGGGACCCCTGCCCCCACACCTTTGGGTGATGACTCGGGACACACAGGTTTATCCAGCGCCAAGGTGGAAACACGGAGCGAGCCAGGCCAGGCTCCCGCAGAAGGGAAGGAGGCAGAGAGCGAGGGCCACGCACGGGCAACCCTGTGAGTCCAGGCCCTGCACAGGAGTCCCTTACACGGCCACCTTGACAAACGTCTGAGTTCTTGACAAACTTCAGAAGCTTCAGGAGGCCAGAGGGGCCTAGGGAGGACAGGGAAGGCCAGGGGGGTGTTCACGCCTCTGCCGCACCCCAGGTTCCAGGCCCGGGTGGATGGACCGTGCGGGGCTCTCTTCATTCCCCCTTCACATACACTCTCAATCCGGCAGCGGCAGTGCCTCACCAGGGAGGGCGTGTGGGCCTCCACGGGAGGCTTCCCCGGTACCACCGGGAGGGCCCCAGCCCTGCCAGATGTGGACCACAAACAGTAACGTGAACAAGAGACAGCGTCGTGGGGGTACGGTAAGTGACGGGCACGAAGCAGGCAAGGCAAGTGGGGGCAGAACTGGGTGACCGAGGCCAGCAGTCACAGGGCAGAGGCAGCGCCGCCCAGCAGTGACTGGAGCACTCGAAGCCACCCTGGCTAGGAGCCGCTTCTCCTGGCCCTGGCCCTCCCAGTGCCGTTCCCTGCCTCGCACCCAGCAGCAGTGCTGAGACCTAGGGGGCAGTTCCCACGCCTCCCCCCTGGGTGCGGGCGCCTCCCGATGCCCTCACCCCCACCAAGAACCACCCCGAAAGGAGGATCGTGCGGAACGAGGAAAGAGCTTCGAAGCCCCTCGCGCACTGCCATACCACCGAGGCAGACGGAGCAGGGCCAGGGACTCAGATGTCCCACCCCGCCCCTGAGCCCCTGCACCCAGGGCCGCGGGCCCTTGTCAGGCGCCTTCACAGGTTCCGACTCACAGCACAGCCGCTGTTCCCTGCCCGCCAGCCCTGCTGTGCCCAGACTGGCAGGCTGCTCTGTGGCACCCACGCGCCTGGTGGGGCCCAACTTGGCATTTAGGCCTGCTGGTGGCAGCTGACGGGCTTCTGAGGGTCGTGTTGTGGGGCCACCCTGGGGCCACGGGCCAGGCTGGGCAGTGCACTGACCCAAGACTAACGAGCGGGACCTTCTCCAGAGTCCCCGGAGGGCTTCGGCACTGAGGCTGATGCAGAACCACAGCGCCCAGGCCTGAACGAAAGTTTTCCACAGGGCAGGAAGCGGGCCCGCGGGGCTGAGTGCCTCATGCCACGGTACCAGTGTCAGCCCGAGGGGCACGGGGAGGTGGGGGCTCTGTCCCTCCAGCAGCCTGCCACTAGGGCCACCGGCCAGGGCTTCCACTTGGCAGCCTTCCCCAAGCGCTGGCAGAGACCGGGCAGGACGGAAGAGCAGCGCACCAACCCTGCTTCTCCGATAAGGCTGCTTCCTTTAGCTGGGGGCCCCTATTGTCTGCATTTCCACACCCCTCCGCCCGGGAGTGGGGTGTGGTCCGCTCACAGGGGACCACACACTCCTGACAAGGCAGGGTGTTCTCTGGCTGAGACTACAGGTGGTGCTGGGGCCCTGACATCACTCACCGCAGCCGCCCCAGAAACCTGTACTTGGGGCCCCCTGCACCGCAGTCTGGCCTTCTCCAGGAGGCAGGAAACCCCCAATTAGCAGGAAACCCGAGCCCCTCCCGTCTGAGAACCCCTCATGCAGGCGCTGGGCCCCAAACCTTGTCTGGAATAAAAGTCTCCCAGTGGCCTGGGACACGCCCTCCGGGAAGGGCATCAGCAGAGAACCGTCAGGGAGGGAGGCAGGCGGGGAAAGAGGGCCCTCCTGCTAGCAGCCCCCGAGCCCCGCAGATAAGGCCCCTCCGTGGTGAGAGGTGGCTGGGATAAGATTTCTTCCCACATCCCCTGCCTGCACTAACGTGTCCTGCCACGGGAAAGGACACGGAAGACACCCACACTGGGGGCGGGCGGGGGTGCCTCTGGGTGACCGCCTCATCTTACCAGTTGGGGAGAACAGCCTGGCGAGTGACCGCAAGTCACAGCCAAGCGCACCCCCACCAGAAGCCCATTCGAGGGAGGTGAAGGGGCCAGAGCGAATACCTCCGCCTCGGCGAGGGAAAGAACAGTGACCCGGCAAGAGGCCGGGACAAGTGCCGAGCCCCTGGGTAGCCGGCTCTGCTTCTGGGGGTCTTGGTGGTGATGCCACTTCCCTGGAGAAGTCCCCCTTGACGACAGACAACCCCGAGACCCTCGCGCCCGCTGTGCTCGGTGAGAGAGTGAGGGCGAGGAGCCTGGGGGCGCCCCGGGCCGGAGCAGAGGGGCTTACCTTCACTGTCGGTGAGCACCTCCATGCGCCCGCTGAACATGGCCTTCAGCATGGTGTCCTGCTTGGTCAGCGTCTGCATGGTGGTGTAGTAGAGTGCCCCGCCCACATTCAGCTTCACGTACTTGGAGCTGGGGCTGGCACCTTTGAAGGAAGTGGTGCGGGTGGCCGCCGCTGGCACCGCTGAGCTCACCACACTCTCTCCTGACATCTCTTCCTGCAGGGGCCGAAGACACAACGTCACCGGGCTGCGGGCTGATGAATCCAGCCTCTAGCCGCGTCTCAGGTGAACCAAATGGACCAAAACGGTATAGGAAACTTCAAATTTGGGCCAGAGGGGACCCTGGTTCCATCCCCACGTGACCCGGGTCTTCCCACCACGCACTGAGTGAGTACCGAGCCAATGACCCCTGAGCACCGTCCCTGCCAGGTGTGGCCCGACAACCAAAAACAAAGCTTCCAAGTTTCCTGATATTGACAAGTTAGCCGAGTTCCCAGGGAAATCTGGACTTCTCTTAAAGGGGAAGGGCGGGGCGGGGCCAGGCTGCCTCTGGGAGGGATGCCTGCTCCCCAATCCAGTCTCCCACAGTGACCTCACCTCACTCTGCGGGCATAAGCTGGCCACTAAGGCCACGTCACCCGGACTCCTGCTCTACCCACAACTCCACAGGAGTGTCCGGGCTGCCGCAGCCCCCAGCAATGACCCCCCCCGCCATGATGCCACACGCCACTGACCAGCTGAACACCCAGCCACCTCTTGGCAGATCCCAGGTGAAGCAAGCCAGGAGGAAGCTGAGTAGAACCCCAACTCCCACTTGCACCCACACAGGAAAAACGTGTGGCCTTTTCTTTCCTTGTGCTTGGTGTCCGGGCCCAGCCCTGCGGTGCGGTGCTCAGGGGGCCAGGTGGGACCAGGGATGGAACCGAGGGTCCCACATGCAAAACATGTGCCCAGACCCTGAGCTCACTCTCCCCGCATGGAAAAGGTGTTTTCTGAGAACTAAACATGAGGGCTCTGGGAAGCAAGTTACCGCTACATTAGAGGAACTTCCTACGCTCGCGCTGCCTGAAACACAAGATCTGACAGCCTGAACAGCACGGCCGGTTCCGGGCAGAGCTCGGAGACAGGCTGTGGTGTCTGAGGCTACGCAGCGCCGGGAAAGACGTGGGCCACAGACGGCTCCAAGACGCTACTGCTCCTTGAAGAAGTAAGATTCCGCGGGAGACGAGGCCCAAGAACAGGGGGCCTCGTCACTAAATCTGGGGCACGGGGCAGGCCTGGTGCTCCCAGGTGCTTGGGGTTCCCACGGGACAGGCAGTACCCTCAGCACTCGCCCACCAGACGGGGCCATGCGGGCTGATGGACCGAGGCACAACCAAGACCACCGTCCAAAGCACCGAGAGAGCCAGATCCCTGTGGCCTGGCTCTCGCCAACTTCACCAACCTGACCTTTAGCCCCACTCCCTCCCTCCTACCTGCCCCTGAGGCCTCAGGGGGACCTGAGCCCCGCTTCCCCCAGCCCTCCATGTGCCCCAATCTCCACGTAGCCAAACCCTCTTCTGAGATGCCCCACAAGTTCTCCCGCAAGGCAGTAGGACACAGACACCCCCGAGGAATGTTCCCGTGGGCTGGCTGGGCGGGAGCAGATGGCACGCAGCACTCCTGAACTATTCCCCACACCAAACAGGGAGTTTAAGACAATGCCTTATGTCTCACGCTACTGTGGGAAACAGCAGGGGCAGGGTGGCGGGGGAAGCTCCCAAGCAGTTTCAGCAGGCTACGACCCCTCCCCGCTATACTCAGCAAAGTGGGCCGGGGAAGTCAGTGCAAGCTCTGTAACCTCTGAGGCATGGGGGCCACCCTGGGCAGTGCTTGGGGGACCAGGTGTTCCCAGGAATAGAAGCAGGGTTGGACACACGCAAGGCACGTACCTTCACCCCTATCTCCCCGGCCCCCCAGTACTACTTTGCTTAGTGGGACGAGACCAGTGGCAGGCAACTTGCCACCCACCTGTCACAGCAGAGGCTGTGGCCTACCTTCTCTGCCCCCTCCCCCGCAGCCAGGAAGCACCAGCTGGGGACAGAGGTCAGGGCCCTGCAGGGTGAAACAGGAAGGTGGCCTCCTGGAAACAAAAGCCTTTTCCCCAGGAGCTGTTCCTGCTTCACCAGGGCACGGGGTAGAAGGGATGTCTCCACAGCTCGGGCCTGGCTCACCTGGGGTCTCTGTGACAGCCCAAAGGAAGATGGAGCCCTCCTCCTCTGAAACCAGCCCCCCGAGCCCTATGCTGACAGTTCTCCTACCCACCCTGGAAACACTGTCCAAAGGAGCTGGCAGGAAGAAAGCTTCTAGAAATGAACCGAAAGACCTGAGGGAGGAGGGGGAAAGGCTTATACTTGTGGAGGCTTTTTTCCCTTGAAGCGGGAGGAGGGCAATTTGCCCAGAACGGAAAACTGTTTATCTGGTTGGAGGTATTTATTTATATAATGAGCTCTTTTCTTGGTGAGGGGCACACCCAGCAGTGCTCTGGGGTCGTTTCCAGGGGCGCTGGGAAACCACAACTGAACCCAGGGCTCCCACATGCCCAGCAGGCGCCAATCCTTGAAGCCACTGCCCAGACCCCAGGAAATGCCTTTTGGGGGGGTTTCTGGGCCACACCCAGCGGTGCTCAGGGCTTACTCCTGGCTCTGGGCTCAGGAATCCCGCCTGGCAGTGCTCAGGGAACCAACCATATATGGTGTTGGGGATTGGCAAACAGGCCAGCAGCATTCGAGGCAAGCACCTTCCCTGCTGCACTACTCTCTGGCCGCAGGAAAAGCTTTTTAAAAATGCTTTTCAAGGCACCCTTTCACATCTCAATTTATACAAAAATCAAAGCATGGAGACTGGGTGGCAGTTTATAAAGTGCCAGAGCATGAAACAGACAAGTTAAAACTTGCCTTTTTGGTTTTCACGCTATTTTTATGCTAACACGAAACCAAATCAGAATGCATTTTTGGTTTTCAGTACCCTCTTCAAGATAACACGCAGACAATTGCTTCTTATCGGTAAGGTTTGGGTTGATACAAGCATTGTGTCTCTCGTTCCGCAACCCCACTGAGAAACCCTCCATGCTGGCTCCCTTCCTAAGACGCCCTTCCAGAAATACCAGTTCTGGGGCTGGAGAGAGAGTAGGGTGCTTGCTTTGCACGCAGCTGACCTGGGTTCTATCCCCAACACCCCATTACGTTCTCCTGAGCCCCACCAGGAGTGAAGCCGAACACCACTGGGTATGGCTCAACTGCCCCCTCCCCGCCACACCCAGCCCAAATAAATACCAGTTCTCATTTCTGCCATCACATATAACCACCTGAAACGCAAATGGTATTGGGCGTGGGACGGAGGTGCTGGGGCATGCTAGGGGAAATTGTTATTTGTTGTCTTTCTTTTCTTTTCTTTCCTTTTTTTTTTTTGCTTTTTGGGTCATACCTGGCGGTGCTCAGGGGTCACTCCTGGCTTTGCACTCAGGAACCACTCCTGGTGGTGCTGGGGGGTGGGGGGGCCCTATGGGATGCTGGGGATCGAACCCGGGTCGGCCGCATGCAAGGCAAATGCCCTCCCCGCTGTGCTATCGCTCCAGCCCCAAATTGTTATTTCTCTTATTTCCATCTTGTGGATTCATACGCCCTGGTGCAGAGAAGCGAGTTGACGATGAGGCGAGCAGTCCTGCTGGCCCTGAGTCCAGGATGGTGGCCATGCTTCGGTGTAGAGTGCTTGGACATAAGCGAGCAAAGGGGCACACCTCCTTCTTTACTAAGTACCCCAAATCTCGGAGAAGAGCCGGGAGGCAATACAAGGGCTTGGAGGTGGGAGCCGGAAATGGGTCTGAGAATCCAGACCAGGCCCCACCTGGCTGTGGGAGCCCGGGCCCCTCCGCCTAGTCCTCTGCAGCAGATGGGGCCGCCCCACCAACCCCATCCACGAGGGCTGCACCTGAGAGCACTCAGAATGGGTCCCGTCCCAAGCAAACATTCAAACGATGACATCTGAGTAAGCTGGTGACACTTGATTCCATTCACCTTCCGAGATAAAGGCCGAAATCTCCTGAGCCAGCCCAGGACACCGACACAGACACGGCAGACAAAGCCAGCTCTGGTGCCATGGGAGTCCACCCTCCAAGGGTCAGTCACCAGTCCTGGGAGGCTCCTGGAGTGCCAGTGAGCTAAGGACACAGGGGCACACAGGAGGCCTCACACCTCTCCACGGAGCCTCCCGAGCCGGCCCTCCCGGGCGCCTGCTTCTCAACTTCCTTCCACGCTCACGAGAGAGGGATGCCACTGTGAATGAGGACAGAGGTGGGGCAGGAAGGCCCCTAAGAGGCTCGAGAAACAGGCAGCAAGACTCCAGAGGTCCTGCTTACGGACCCCAGGCAATCTGCAAGGAAGTCCTGGCCAGGAATGGGACTCCAGGAGAAGGACACAGGCCTTCAGGTGTGAGGCCTGGGGTTCCAGCCCAGGCACCTTACTCCTGCCCCAAAGGACCCCACCTGCCTCCGCACAGCAACATTCTTTCTTTTTTTTTTTTTTTAAACAAAGGCTGTTTCAACAAGTACAGGAGTGAAGGTGCTTGCCTCTCACTCAGCTGTCCTGGCTCCATCCGCGCCCTGCTCCAGCCCTGCCAGGGGTTACTATGGAGCACAGAGCCAGGAAGAGGCCCCAGCACCTATGGGTGTGGCTCAAGACCCAACACATGTACTTCAGCTAGATGGATAAGAGGACTCTTGTTTCCCCTCTCCCAAGTTTACTGTTGCTACCAGGGGGTGCGGGGAGAAAGGAGTGGTTTGAGTACACGTGGTTTTTGTTCTGTGGTGTGGGAGATGGAACCCAGGGCTGCAGACACGTAAAACACGTGCTGTCCCGCTTGAGCCCCGCCCTGCCATTGATGCCTGGGTCTTAGCATGTAAATTCTTTTTACCTTTTTTGCTTTGGGGACCACACTCGGCAGTGCTCAGGGCTTACTCCTGGCTCTGTGCTCAGGAAATACTCCTAGAGGTACTCCGGGGACCATATGGGGCGCCAGGGATTGAACCTGGGTCTGCTGCATGTAAGGCAAGCGCCCTACCCACTGTACTGTCACTCTGGCTCCTTAACCATTTACATTCTTATTTACTTATTTATTTATCATTTTTGGGCCACATCCAGCGATGCTCAGGGCTTACTCCTGGCTCAGTTCTCAAGGTTCACTCCTGGGTTACTCCAGGCGCTAATATGCTGGGGATTAAATGCGGGTGGGGGGGGCAAGGCGAGTGTTGTAACCCCTGTACCAGCTCCCTAGCCTCATGGGCAACAGCAGCATTCTAAAACTCCACTGAAGTCATTTCCAGGAGCAGCCAAAATTGCAACCTAGAGAGGTCTGCCAGCTTTAATTAGGCTACAATTAACTGCACGGTCTCGGAGAAGCTCCTTGGTTTCCTGCTCTCTCGGATCAGCCAATGCCTGCCTGTGCCTGAGAACTGAAGCATCAGAAACAAAAGCCGGGCCGGCCTGACACTTCCAGAGCCAGAGACAGGAAGTAACATTACCCACGCTTGAAAAATAAACATCGGCCCAAAGGGGTTTGACTTGAAGAAACGCAGGCGAATACTAGGAGAAAACAGACACCAGCTCTCTCTGCTCGGGCTCTTTGCTCTCCACCTCTGCAGCGCTGCTGGCAGTGTGGGCAGGTCTGGCGCTGTGGCTGGGGACAGACTGCAGACCCAGCGCCACCACTTCCTGGGTGCTCTTCAGGTGACTCACACTAGTCACTGCTTCCCAACTTGTAAACGAAGATGCTAGCGAATGCCACGGTCTTCCTAGGAACCCTCCGAGAATGACTGTCAAAGTGCTTGGCACCTGGGTCCTTAGCACTGTTTCACTCCTGCCACCCCCCCATCTTTCCAGAAGACAGGGGTCCCCAACCCTGGCAGTGCCAGGCTCACCAGGGCAATGCTTGAAAATGACTGATGCCAGGATCATCCCAAACCAACCGATCAGAATCCGGGTGCCGGGTGGGGAAGGCTGGCTTAGTCAACTATCGTTTATTAATTAAGCGCTTCGGAGCAGTCTGATGTTTGGCCACCGCAGAGGGTCACATAGCGCAGGTGTTTTTGGAAGAGTCGCTGCCTTGGGGCTGATTACAAAGCTACCAAACCTGAAGGCATTCCTGCAGCTAAGAAAAATCTTGGGGTTCAGTTTGTTCAACCACTTCACTAAATTCCATCAGGCACAACAGCGGGGCGTTATTTGATGATGTGGCTCCATCTGATGATGCTCAGCCTATTTCTCCAATAGTCCAATGGGGAAAATGTTACTAATCCCACTTTTTTTTTGGTGGGGGGGACAAACCCTGCAGTGCTCAAGGCTTAGTCCCCGTGATGCCTGGGGGACCATACGGGGCCCTGGGAGCCGAACCCAGCAGTGTGCAAGGCAAGTGCCCCCAATCAATCCCCTTTCTCAGGGAGGAAACAAAAGACGGGATGACAAGGGTCCTCGATACCCTACTCTGTGCCCGGCTCATCTGTCAGACCCAAATCAAAAAATCCCCCCCCCCCCTGCACTCCCGCTAGAGTGAGAAGAACCTTAAGATTGGGCCGCTTCTGATTTGTCTATTTGGTTATTTTTTGGGGGGGGAAGGGGGCGGCGTTGGGGCCACACTCAGGGGCCACTCTGTGCTTGGTTATCACTCCTGGCGGCGCTGGGCGAGGGGCCACAGGAGGAGGTGGGTGTGAAACCAGGGTCGAGAGCACGCCCCTTGGACCCCGTCCCATCGCTCCCGCCCGCCCCCCACCCAGGTCTGGCCAAGCCCATGCCCGCAGGTCTGGGGAAAGCGTCTGCCAAGCAGGGGGTCCTCGTCCCCTACCCCAACAAGGGGCGGGGGTCTTTACTTCGACACATCGTGGGGGGCCCATTTTGTGGGCCACTTTCGGGCTCGGGGGTGGGGGGGGTCCCATCCCGTCCCCGGCGCCTGCGGTTCCTCCCACCCCCCTGCCCTCCCCCCCCCCCCGACGGCACAGTGCGGGGTAGAAAGACCCCGAGGGAGGGTCGGCGCGCGACGGAACCCGCACGCCGGCCCGAGACGCCCCCAACGGAAGTGACTGGACAGGGACCCCCCGCGCCGGGCGCCCGGGGCCCCCTCCGCCGAGTTCCAGCCCCGAACGCGCCCGCCCGCGGGGTCGCACTCGGCGGGCGGCCGCTGCCCAGGAAGCCCGCGACTCGGCCCGCGCCGGGACCCCCGGCCGCCGCCGCCCCCCTCCCCGGAGAGCCTCCCCCGGGCCGCCGCCCCGCGCCGCCCACCGCTGCGACCCCCTCCCCTCCACGACACACACACACACACCCGACTCCCCCGGCCCCGGCCCGGCCCGGCCCGGCCCGGCCCGGCCCGCCCGCGGACGCCGCCCCGCTCACCATGAAAGGCCGGAGGACACCGGAGGCTCCCGACGCGCACTGACAGAGGCAGGAAGCGGGCAGCTCGCGCGAGCCGCGGGAGGGGGCGCGCCGGGCGGCACTTCCGGCGCCGGCAGCCGCTTCCGCCCCGCAGGGGGCGCCCGCCTAAAGCGTCCGTGCGCGCCCGTTGGCCGGCCGCCGCCGCCGCCGCCTCCTCGCTCCACCCCCGGGACTCGGAGAGCGGGTCCGGCCCTCGCCGCCGCTCCCGAATGCCCCCCGAGAGGAAGTCGCAGGTGCGGGGAGGCACCTGGTGGTCCTGGACCCGCGCCCTCCTTGACACACACACACACGCACACACAACCCCCCGCCGCGGGGAGCAGAGGGCGCCCGCGCGGAACTGTCGTTGCGCGGAACTGTCGCGGCGCGTCCCGCCCGGACGCCCGAGCAGGCGCACCCGGGGCAAGATGGCGGGCGGCCGGCGGCCGCGGCCCCGGGTCTGGCGGAGCTCGGGGGTGTCGGGCTGAGGCGGCGCTGGCTGCGGCCCCCCCCGACCCCACCCCGAGCGGAGGGGCCTCGCGCGGATCCAGGTGTCCGGCCTGCGGGTAGCGAGCGGGAGCCGGGGCCCGGGGGGGCGGGGGCGGCGCCCGCGTCCCGGGAGGCGGGGGCCGGGGGCTGGCTTCCGGGCCGCCGCCCCCTCCCCGCGCCGCCCCCGCTCGCCCGCGGCCAGTGAGCGGATGCCCGGGGCGGGGGTGGGGCGTGGGAGGGGGGGCGGCGAGCGTGGGGTCTAACCGCGGTTTGGGGGGAGCCCGGGAAGAGACCCCCAGTGACCCGAATGGGAGTTGGACTCCGCGCGGACCCGGGTGCGGACCCTCGCCCCTCTCTGGTTTCGTAGAGACCCCCCCCCCCACCTGCCGCCGCCGACCCCCAAGGCGTCCACGATCCGGTGGGTCTGGTCCTGGTGCAGCCCCAGCCGACCCCGCTGCTCTGGAGCTAGATGTGGGTCCAGGTCCGGGACCCCCCGCGCGCGGGCAGCAGTGCCCCCCCACCACCACCTGCGTTTGGGAGATGGGGTCGAGACGGACCCCCACTTAGATCCGGGGCTGCCGTCAGTGCCGACGGCTGTCAGAGACCCCCCCAGATGTGGTTGCCGGCTCTGGTTTTCCTTGGGGGCCACACGCCAGTGGTGCTCAGGGCTCACTCCTGCCTCTGTGCTCAGGGACCGTCTTGGGGGGATGAGGGGGTCCCTACCTGGAGCCGGGCATTGAATGACCCCCGGTGGCCCGAGTTGCAAAGCCACCTTGGCTGCTCTGCTGCTCTGACCCGCTGTTGTCTGGCTCTAAAGGACTGACCCTCGTGTGGTCCATCTCAGCTCCTCGGCCCAGTCTCGGTCCAGCATCTCTGACACATACTCGGTCTGAACACGAGGAAGTGACGGTTTAGTCTCCGCTGCCCCTGTTCTTCCCACCGACAGAAGGAGGGTCTTTGGGGGCCTCACCTGTGGACAGTCCTCTCCGGGTTGGCATGCTCTTGTCATTCTCCTCCGTGAAGTTGGCCTCATCCCATAAAAACTTTTTTTAAGCTAATTTCATGGAAATACAGAGGGCTAGGGGGTAGGGGGGGAAGTCCTGACTCCCAGTAGGGAAAATCTTGCCTCTGCACCAAGTAATAGTTCTCAGCCTGGACTGTGGGCCGTCGTGCTCCGTGGTCTGCCCCAGTGCTAGATGAGGTCACTTAGAAGCAACTTGACCCAGAGCAGGACTCCCATCAACATGTCTTACTGGGGCTTCTGCAGCCATCGTGGCTGTCGGCCATCTCGCATTCCGAGGGAGGCTCAGCTGAGGTCTTAGAAGGACAGAGGTGGGCCAGGGCGGTGGCCCGCTGGTGGAGCACACACCCGCATACACCTCCCACGTGGAGCCCTGGGTTCTAGCCCTGCATTGTATCCCTTCTCTCCCCCACTCCCCTTCCCTCCCAAAGAGAGAAGTATATGTTTCATGTAATTCCAGGGAGGAAGAAGGTGCTGTTGTTACCTTCAGTTCATAGATAAGAAAATCCAGGCCCAGGAAGGGGAAGTAGCTTGACCAAAAGAGGAGAATCTGGGTTAGAGTGGAAGAGTGGGGCTGGAGAGATGGTGTGGCGATTTCCCCCGCCTGTAGCCAACCGGGCTCAATCCCCAGCGTCCCCCTGGAGTTCCCCCCCCCAAGCACCACCAGGCGTAGTTCCTTAATGCAGAGCCAGGAGTAAGCCTGAGCATTGATGGGTAGCACTGGAGCACTGACATCCTGTGGCTCATTGCATTTGCTCGAGCGGGCACCAGTAACGTCTCCATTGTGGGACTTGTTACTGTCTTTGGCATATCGAATACGCCACGGGGAGCTTGCCAGGCTCTGCCGTGCGGGCGGGATACTCTCGGTAGCTTGCCGGACTCTCTGAGAGGGACTGAGGAATCGAACCCGGGTCGGCCGCATGCAAGGCAAACGCCCTACCCAAAAATTGAAAAAGGGGTTTCGGGAAGAATGAAGAGAGAGAGTCCTTTCTCAAGGCCAAAGCTTTTTTTTGTGTTTTATATGTGTTTGTTATAATGGCTGGGCTATAGTCAACGCTGCAGGTAAAGCAGGTGAGGAAGGACTCAGAAAAACAGCAGCTTTGGGGCCCAGATCTATAGTACAGTGGGCAGGACACTTGTCTTGGCCATGATCCACGAGCACTGAGCTAGGAGTAAGCCCTGAGCACAGTTGAGTATGGCCAAAAAAATAAAACCCAAGGAAACTGCAGCTTAGTTTGTCCCAGTGCACAGCCAGGGAGAAGCCGGTGAACCACCGATCTGCCAAAAAACACAGGTGTGGCTGTCAGGTGCCGGCCCGAGGGCCAGTGCTCAGGCAGGCCTCGGTTCACATCGAGAAGCAGCGCTCTGCTGCGGGATGTCAGCAGACTAACTCGGGGCATCGCTGAGGGGGTGACGGACCCCAGGAAGGTTCTTTCTCTTCCAAGGCCGTCAAGTCCGGGGACCAGACGGGAGGCTTTGTACTTGTGCGGTGCGTGTGCTCCGTGACGGAGCTACAGAAGCTGGGCTCCTGAGAAAAGCAAACTGTGCTAAATAGGCAGCTGGTGACGGTCGGTGCCGTTTCCCTCGTCTGGCCCCGCTCCCAGGAGAGACTGCGGGTGAAGGGAAGCATCCCCTTGCTCCTGGCCTGGGCCTTGCTTCTTGGCAGTTCTTAGGAGCTTGAGGCCGCTGCTGTGTCTGAGCAGAGCACCCAAGCCACGGGGGTGCCGAGGGGTATGAAAGACCGTGGTGTCCACGGGCTGTCCAGCGTCCAGCCGCGTTTCCTACCCAAATGGAACTTCGTGAGTTCCAGAGCAGCTGGGAGCCCAGGCTGAAGGGGGCTGAGGGAGGAAATCTAGGTGCATCTCGGAAAACAGCCCCTGGGCCCCGTGGTGGTCCTGGGTGGGCCTCAGCCCGTCCACAAAGTCTCAGCTCACGCCCTCCTCTGGCCCCAGCTCTGGGTGGCCCCACCGTGTATGGGCCAGGCCACCCCACCCCTCTGTGTGTTTCCTGTGGGAACTACACGAGACGGACTGAGTGGGGCCAAGGAGGGGACTCAGTGGTACCCCGCGTGCCCCGCTGTGAGACGCCCTCGCTGTGGGTGCTGACTTCGGCCACCGCCCTGCCCAGCGGCCGCGGGCGCTGCTGTCTTCCCCCCTTCTGCACCCCAGTTCTTTGCCCTTTTCCAGGGTGTCACTGGGATCTAGGCGGGTTGCTGGCCAGCTCCCAACCCTCCACTTTTCTAGGCTCTAGACATTTTTCCATCTTGTTAAATATGCAGTTTTCAGTGGCTTTTAAACATATCCTCGGCTCTGGCTCTGTTGTTCTCGTTTACCAAAAACTTTTTGGGGACAATATGGCAACTGTTCCCTTTAAAGTACAGCCTCGGGGAGATGCAGTTTGACATTTAGATAAGGTTCCCAAAGTAGGTGATAACCCTTGCCAGGGGCACTGGAATGGGGGGGGGGGGCGAAGGGGTGGGAAGTGCCCTCAGGCGTGTTTGGTGGGTGGGGTACTATTGTTTATGTGCTTGGAGATTTCCAAAAGGGCATTGAGTGACTATTTTTCCCCCTGAATAGGGGGCGGCAGGCCAGATGCTAACCAAAGCCCTTAGCTGGATCTGGTGTGTGCAGGGCCCAGAGTGGCTCCCCTGAACTGTGTAGCCACCACAGCATTGCAGGATGTAGCCCCGGTGGTCCCCAGCACTTCTGGGTAGCTCCCCCCCCCAAAAAAAAAAACACCCCAAACACATTAAGGAGGACAAGAATGTTTTTTGAACAGCCATATTGCATTCACTCAGAGAGATCTTTGATGCCCAAGGCTGGAGCAGTAGCATAGCAGTAGGGAACTTGACTTGTGTGTGGCCGACCCAAGTTCGATCCCCAGCATCCCAGTAACAACCCCCCTCCCCCCCAAAAAAAATACTGCCAGGAGTGATCCCTGAGTGCAGAGCCAGGAGTAACTCCTGAGTACCATCGGGCATGCACAGCCCCCCACCCCCCATATTTGATGTCTAACCTCTAAGACCGTAACCTGACATCTGCGTTGGTTTCCTTCCCCACAGACTAGCTCCTCGGAAGCCAGAGGCAGCCCTCAGCGTGCGCAGTGCGAGACCCCTGATGGTGCCCCGGCGTTGCTGTGACTCCGGCAGCCACTCAGGTGAGAGCTCGGCGGGGGTGTGGGGGGGCGCTGGTGAGGGCCCCTCTCTGCACTCCGGGGGCGGTGGGGGGGGGCTACTGTTAATTTGTTTGCGGAGTCCCAGCCCCGCATGTGGGAAAAGCCTGGCTGGAGCAGATGGGAGTCGCCCCGGAAAGGGACCCTGGAGGGTGACCGGGGAGGGGCCTCGCGTGAGCCTTTTTCCCCACCATGAGGCTTTCAGACGGGTGTGACCGTGAGTGGGGAAGGCTGGAGAAGAGCTCGATTCCCAGGCAGCCGGGTTCCTGGGTAATTCATTGCGAGGCCTTTGCCGGTGCGGCTGATGGTAGGCCACAGCTGGGACACTCTCGGGCACCGGAGGAGAGAGCGGAGAGCCCAGTGGTGACCCGAGCACAGGCCGAGCATGCACACGGCCCTGCGTGCTCGTCCTGGCCCCGCAAGCCTCGCTCACATACTGCCCGGTGTGGCCCCGGGGCACCCATGCTCCGCCTGGCCAGGCACCACTCTCAGCGGCCCCGTGAAAAATAGAAGGAAAAACAAGAAAAAGCGCCTCCAGTGAAAGAGTCTGTGCGCCAGTGCTGTGTGCCCGGGCCGCCGGCCTAAAGTATCTCCTTGGGAAAAGCTAGTCGCTGGCGAATCAGGAGAAAAGAAATGCGTGTGTAATTTAGAGCCTTTGCCAGAAAAGGGCTTGTCTGTGAGCGGGAGCTGTCCGGCCCCGAAATAGTCCTGGGAGGATGGAATAGTAAGGCACGGACAGTGTGTAACACGTAAAAGTCAAACTTAGTTGAATGGGTTGTCTTGATTCCATAATCAAATAAATATTTGCTTATTTAGCATTAAAATATATATATTTTTTCTTTTTGGGTCACACCCAGCCATGCACAGGAGTTACTCCTGGCTCTGCACTCAGGAATCACTCCTGGCGGTGCTCAGGGGACAATATGGGATGCTGGGATTTGAACCTGGGTCAGCTTCGTGCAAGGCAAACGCCCTACCCACTGTGCTATCACTCCAGCCCCATAAAATATAAATTTTTATGGGGGAGATTTTTTTTTTCTATGCTGAGCACAAGTGGCAATGTTGTTAAGTGAATGAATACAGATATGCTGGCGATAATCATGTTCCTTTTTTTTTTTTTGCTTTTTGGGTCACACCTGGCGATATACAGGGGTTACTCCTGGCTCTGCACTCAGGAATTACCCCTGGCCGTGCTCAGGGGACCATATAGGATGCTGGGATTTGAACCCTGGTCGGCCTCATGCAAGGCAAACGCCCTACCCGCTGTGCTATCTCTCCAGCCCCAATCATGTTCCTTTTTTTTCTCTTTTTGCCTTTTTGGTCACACCTAGCAATGCTCAGGGCTTATTCCTGGCTCTGCACTCAGGAGTTACTCCTTGCGGTGCTTGGGAGACCATATGGGATGCTGGGGATTGAACCCAGGTCAGTCACATGCAAGGCAATTGCCCTACCTGCTGTGCTATCGCTCCGGCCCTCCTCTCAAGTTTTGGTAAAATAAAAGTCATTTTTGTTTTCATATTCCCCTCCCCCCCCACGCTTTGGTTTTTGGGTCACAATTGGCAGTGCTCAGAGCTAAGTCAGTTTTCAGGGTTCACTCCAAGTAGTGCTCAGGGGACTATATCGGATGCTGGTGGTTGAACCCAGGGGAGCCACCTGCAAGGCAAGTGCCCTACCGGCGGTGTGATTTCCCCAGCCCCGTGAAAAGGCTTTCTGGTTTGCTGGTGGCGAGAGGGAAGTGGGGGTGGAGAAGGGCCGCAGTCCTGGGGCTGGGGCCGGGGCCAGGGCTCCTGCCGGCACCGGGGCCACTCCAGCCCTCTGGACTGTCACTGTCAAACGCATCGGTGTTGGCTTTCCCGGCACCGTGGACAGCCCTAGGGAAACCAAGTCTCTGAGAGCCGCTGACTTACAGGGTGTCTGGTTTGAATCAGAAGTTTCTAGATGGGCTCAGTTCACGGTTATGTTTTGTTTTCAGTCATTAACCCAGACCTGTGCCAGGCACTCTGTGCTTCCTTGAGAA
The DNA here is from genome assembly GCF_027595985.1 of Sorex araneus. NCBI lineage: Eukaryota > Metazoa > Chordata > Mammalia > Eulipotyphla > Soricidae > Sorex > Sorex araneus. Next base: position 12,510,947 of record NC_073310.1, read on the forward strand.
AAATGCAATCACTGCATCAAGGGGGAGACGGGCCTGGTCTTGGTGAGGTGCATGACGGGAGCCAGAAGGAAACCGGGCCGTGTGCCAGGAGAGCTGTTAGCACTCGGCCGGGCGCGGGAGGGTCCTGAGTACTGCTCTGCTGCCGCCCGCGCCCCTGCCCGTCTGTTGCTCCAGAGACCCCTCCTGGGCGTGTTCATGCCAATGACCAAACCCCGGCTTCTCACCCTTTCCCCTTGCAGGGTTTGTGCAAGTTTGCAAACATGTTCACCGTTTCTCAGACCTCGAGAGCATGGTTCATCGACAGAGCCCGCCAGGCTCGAGAGGGGAGGCTGGTGCAGAAGGAGCGGGAGCGGGCGGTGGTGGCAATCCAGGCCCACGTCCGGGGCTTCCTCTGTCGGACTCAGCTGCGGAGAGGAATCAGGTGGGTCCCCTGTGCTCCTCAGCCTTGTTCTCCTTGCTCCCAGGCGACCACAGGAAAAGATTGCAGTTTCTTGTATACGCTTGAGAAGCCTTCCCGCTGCTGTGACCTCCTCATTGAAAGTGCTGTCGTTATTGGGGAGGGGGAGATAAGTAGAACTCAGTGGGCTGCAACGCTTGCTCTGCATGCGAGAGGCCAGGGTTCAATCCCAGGATCGCATGATTTCCTGAGCACCGCCGAGGAGTGGGTCTGAGCAGCGTGCAGGGAGAAGCATCTGAACACTGCTGGGTGTGGCCCTCCCCCCAAAACAAAAATAATAATACTTTTTTTAACCTTTCCTAGGAGAGAGATTGATGACTATTTTGAAGACGATGACTCTGGGGCCAATAAAAGAAGTGCGCTTGGTATTTTTAAGATTGCCAGGAAACTGCTATTTGTGTTCAAATTTGAAACGGATGATGAGGTAAGATAACGGTAGGAAACTTCCATCACGCCAGCTCTCTGCCGGGCCTTATTCTCAGCGTTTCATACAGACCCGCTCAGGGCGTCTCCACGGCAGCTCTTGGACTGACTCTCCTAGCTGCACTCCCGGAGTCTCTGTGTTCTTTCCACACTGACTGTTAGGGGTCTGTGTGGGCCTCAGATGCACGCGGAGCTGTGGTGACCATGGCAGTGGGTGGGAGGGGACATTTCCTATGTGACGGGGGCAGGTGCTGCTGGCCCCCAGCCAGTGGAGGACCCAGTACTCTCTGAGTTTTCTCCACGGTGCTGGGGAAGCTTTGTACTTATTTTCTGATTTGTAAAACTTGGACTCAGTGGCTGACTTGTCTCTTCTGATTTTTTTTTCACATAGATTAAAACAAAATAGTTTTTTGCAGTTCTAGAATTTGCCTAGATAACAAAGCTGCAGTATGAAAATCAGTAGGTATAGAAAATCAGTTGACGGGAACGTTGTCGTATCTGATCGCGGGGCTGTCAGGTCCTCGTCTAAGAATTTATTCAGCTGTTTGTTGCTTTAGAAGGTGCTGCATGGCTGCGCGTGCAGCTGCGCAGTCCAGGGACTCCAGGATCTATGGTCTAGGCCAGTGCATCCCCGTGGTGGAGGCTGTGGGAAGTGGGCATCCGGGTGGCTGCCAGGGCTGCCGGGACTCGGGGGGTTGGGGGGAAGCTACCCACCAGGACTCTGGGAAAAAAACAAACAAACAGTAGAGTTCTCAGCCTGGACACAGGTACCTGGCGTTATTCGCAGCTCGGCGTCTCTGCAGAGAGTCTCTGTGAAGTGGATATGTGAAGGGCTCAAGAGTTGAGCCTGGGCATCGACACTTCTTTTGAATCCTATAAACCGGACAAAACGCACCTCTGGGATGAGACCGATCTGTAGAAAAGTCCAGCTCCCGGGACGCAGCCAGTCACTGTCATAGTCCCAGCTGTGCATTTGGGGCAGCGTCTGTGCTGCCTCGGAGGGTCAGGCATGTGCCGTGCACCATGCTCTACCAGGCGGCGGGGTGGCACAGCCCCCAGGAAAACAAGGCAGACAAGGTCTCTACCCGCCGGGCCTGGCAGGAGAGCTGCCCCGGGCTGCAGAGGACGAAGCTGCAGCTCAGTGTGGCAGGCCCTCAGGGGGTGGACACAGGCCCAGACTAGCCAGAGAGGGAGTGGTGTCCAGTTTCCACCACACTCTCGCATTTCAAGGTTCTGAGTGGCCCCACGGCTTTGTGACAGGCAGGGGTCTGTACCCACGGTGCTGACGAGCTGCAACTGGGAGGGCAGCGTTTGGGGACCAGCTGGCCTGCGGGGATCCAAGCCCAGTGCCCCAGGGTGGTCCTGATTTCCTCAGGCGCCCTGAGCTGTGTTCTGTGAAGTGAGCCGCGTCTGCAGCACCCGGGAGGGCTCGTGCGGCCTGTGGGCCCGCCGTGCGGGCGCCTCTCCTTACCTTTCCGGGCCTCCATTGGCACGACCCTAAGGAGAATAAATGTGACCCTGGCAGGGCGCCTGTGCACGCCAGGTGCCACCACACCCTGGCACCCCTCTCGTGCTCATGTCTCGCTGTGGAAGCTTACAGCTCCTGTCCTGCCTCTCCGCAGAGATTTGAGAAGTTGTGTCGCTGCATCCTGAGCAGCATGGACGCTGAGAATGAGCCGAAAGTAAGTGGGCTGGGGGCGGAGAGTCTCCTGCGCATCCTGCAGCCAACCTGCTCGGCTCTGCAAGTTCCTGTAGGCTGTTAGGACTTCATCACTGTGGGGCCTGAGGGTAGTGTGGCGGGTAAGGCAATTGCCTTGCATGCAGCCACCCCAGATTCAATCCCTGGCACCCCTCATGGTCCCTTGAGCCCGATAAGAGTGACCTCTGAGCACTGCTGGGTGTGGCCCCCAAACCAAAAATAATAATAATGATAATAATAGTAGTAGGACTTTGTCACTACACACACAAAAGCAAGTAAACAGTGGATTGAAAACTTTTACCACGTACAACTGACTCCCTCAACTGCATTGCCCACGAAGCAGGGTTCTGCTCTTAGCTTCTATCGGGATGGTCAGTTCCCTTATTCTGCTATTTTCTCCCGGGTTTAGCGTTTATTTATTTATTTAATTTTTTTTTTTCTTTTTGGGTCACACCCAGCGCTGCTCAGGGGTTACTCCTGGCTTTGCACTCAGGAATTACTCCTGGCAGTGCTTGGGGGACCATATGGGATGCCGGGGACCGAACCCAGGTCGGCCGAGTGCAAGGCAAACGCCCTACCCGCTGTGCTATCGCTCTGGCCCCATCCTGGGTTTAGCATTTAAATAGGTCCCACTGACTACTTGCTCATCCGTCCACCCTCGCTCCCCACTGGCACCCGCCCTTCTTCCCGGGTCCCCGTTCTTGCCGTCCACCCTCCCTCCCCGCTGGCACCCGCCCTTCCTCGTGGGCCCCCATCCGGGAGCTGCAGCAGAGCAGCACCAGCCTCTCTCTGCCCGTCGCATTTCTCTTCCCTCTTTGCAGATGTCGTACGAGTCCCTTGCCCTCTCCAAGGACCTGACCCTCCTGTGGATTAAACAGATCAAGGACATCCTATGGCATTGCTGTGAGTTCCTTCAGCAGCTCAAGGTAAGAACAAATGAAACGAATAAAGTGCCGTGAGTCAATCCTTCCCACTGGGGGCCTTGTCGGGAACTCCCAGAGTCCTGTGGTTCCCTAATGGCAGTACCTCTGGAGAAGCCCGTCAGCCCCTGGCCACAGCCCCGTTCCAGGGGCACACGAGATCCTGGGGCCAGCTGGAGCCCTCCCACGTGAGCCAGTTAGGAAGGTGTCTTCTAAACGGTGTCTGCCATGGTCTGGACCCAGGGGCTCCGTCATCTCCTTCCCACCCGTTTGATGTAATGGGCACTTTATAGCCTTTAGAAGTGTGCCCAGACGGAGCCCCGGCCTGGCCACACTGGCAGCACGTGCCGGCTAGGCTGAAGGAGAGCGTCCGGCTGAGGACCTAGTCTCTACTCTGGCCTCGGAGGACGAGTGGAGGGAGGGGCCGCTGGCGTCACTTCCTGTCCCCCGCTGCTTCAGCGCCTCTGTTGGTTGTCCTGACATCGCGTCACCACTGCCTCTTAGCCAGGCCTGCGCGGTCTCCGCAGCAGGCCGGGAGTGGAGCAGGGCTCCCAGGGCGCAGCCTGGGAAGGGAGCACGTCCCGGCCGGCCAGCAGACAGGGACGCCGCGCTGCAGAGGGACAGACAGACTTGCCTGGGGCTGTGCCTCTAGCGAGTGAGCCCTGGAACCTCAGTTGCACTTCTGCTCTTTGGCTCCGGTCCAAGACCTCAGCCTACATGCACACGCACATGCACACACACACACACATGCTCATGCAGACACACACATGCACACACATGCACACATGCTTTTGAAGCCGTCAGGCCAGCCCTGATTGTACTCCTGTTCCAGGAGCTCATGAGTCTCCATCCCAGAAGGATTTCAGGCTCTGCGGTCAGGCGCCCGTGGGCTGGAGCCCTTGTTGTTGAATTCCTGACGTGATCCTTCCCCAGGAGACACAGTTGGGTCCCACTGAGAATAGCGACTCACTGACTTGAGCCTGAGTCACTCTCAGAGAAGTTGTGAGATGAAGAACACCCCTCTCTCTGGAACTGAGGGCCCCGTCCTTTTTTAGTGGGGATGGTTTGGCCACACCTGGCAGTGTTCAGGGGCTATCCCAGGCTCTGTGCTTGGGGGTGGGGGGGTATGTGGTACTGGGGAGGAGGGCAGGTCTCTTTTGGTTATCATCGTTGTTACGGGTCACACTCGGCAGTGCTCAGGGGTCACTCCTGGCGGTGCTTGGGGGACCCTATGGGATGCCGGGGATCGAGCCCTGGTCGGCCGCGTGCAAGGCAAGCTCTTTCTCTCTGGCTCTGGAGGCCACGTCTCTTAACTCGGCTCTTTCTATTGTTGGCAGCCTGAAATTTTACGCGACTCCAGACTTGTGACGCTGTACCTCACAGTGCTTGTCACCTTCACAGACACTTCCACCTGGAACATTCTCCGGGGCAAAGGTAAGTGGGGTTTGCTTCCGAATCTTGGCTCGGGCCTGGGCTATGGTCCCACGTGTGGAGACTCCCAGGGTCCCTGGTGCCCCGAAAACAAGCCCTTCCCTGGGTAGACTTTCATAGCGAGCTTGGAAATCTTCGCTGGTGTTGGAGAGACTTCTTTTGGCTTTTGGGTCCCACCTGGCAATGCTCAGGGCTTACTCCTGGCCCTGCACTCAGGAATCACTTCTGGCGGTGCTTGGGGGACCGTAGGGATGCTGGGGATCAAGTCCGGGTCGGTTGCATGCTGGACTGTGCTACCACTCTGTCCCCTGAAGAAGCAGTTTTAGAGTCTGGAAGGTGGCTCCAAGGGCTAGAGTGTGCGAGCACCCACAGAGGCGTGTCGCTGGCCCAGGCACCAGGCTGTGGCGCCCCTACCACCCCTGTTGTTCTAATGGCAGCGTTTTCACCACCGTAAGCTTTAGGTGGAATCCCCGAGACCCAGACACACACCCCAGAGCTGCCTGCCAGACAGTGCCGCACGCAGGAAGTGTCTCTCCTGCCCCAAGAGACATGAGCTAGTGGCACAGGCCCCCTGCCTCAGTTTCCACAGCTCCCACAGCGCCTCAGCCGCCGAGCGATCAGGTACTTGCTGTGCCACAGTCGCTTCATCAGGAGAGCCCGTTGGCAGCAGATGAGCCTGTTGGCCCACCCGAACCGTGTTGTGCGGTGGCTCTTCCGGGGGCTCGGTGCTCGGGTGCCCTGGTCTCTGACGTCATTTCTTCATCCGGCCAGCAAGTGCCAGCCCGCCAGCCCCTGAGAGAGGAAAGGTCACTCTGTGAGGGGCGCCTGCCTCCACTCGCAGAATTCAGAGCCGGGGGGGCGCCGCTGGGGAGAGGCCGCTCTGGGCTTGGCCTGGGAGTAGTGGGGGGAGTGGCGCCCGGGGCGGCCTTGCGTGCTGGGGCTCAGACGTTCCTGAGGAAGTGACATTTCCGAGCAGGAGGAACACTGTCACTCGCAGTGAGATGGGGACAGGACTGCACGGCAGAGGGAATGGGGATGTCAGGGCGTCAGTCTGACCCGGGGAGTTGACGCTCGCTGAGTGCTGGGCCCCAGCAGGGAGCATCCAGAGAGGGTAGGGCACTGCAGGCCCTGGAGCAGGCCCAGGCGTGACACGTGGGGGGAGTGAGGGGACCGTCCCCCGAGGTGGGGCGCTGGGGCCGGCCTTCTGGGAGAGCAGCGTGTCTGGGGCCGACGGGTCCCTGTGGCCTCCTGCCGGTATCCACCACTCCTGAGTCTCCGGGGACTTTCCTCTCACACGCTTTTCTTGATTTAGGTGAGAGCCTTCGGCCAGCCATGAACCACATCTGTGCGAATATAATGGGACACCTCAACCAGCGTGGCTTTTACCCTGTGCTCCAGGTCCGTGCCCGGCCTTCCCCTGGGGCTCCGTGCTCCGCTCCCGCACCTGCGCCCTCCCGCTGGGTTTCTGGTCTTCCCGGGGCACTTGTGCCACACTCTCCTCTCCTCCGTTCCTCCAGCCTGGCTGCCCTGTGGCTCGAAGGCCAGCGACTCTGGGACCCCATTTTTTTCAGTACACTTGGGCTGCAGGACCAACCCGGTCACGTTCAGGCTCCTTGCGGACAGGGACATCCAGTTGGCGTCTGGGATGGTCTTGCTAGCTCTGTGCCCACAAGCCGCCTCACCGCCACACCGAGCCTTCCAGCAGCCTGATTGCTGTCTAAGGGCCATGGGGCTGGGGACGTGGCTCAGAGGGCTGGGGGCTGCTTCCCCTGTGACTCGGGTCCATTCCTGACACCCCATAGTCCTCTAAGCACCGCTAGGCGCGACCCCCAAGCACTGGCAGTTGTGAGCCCAACACCCAAAGGTGAAATAAGGAAAGACGAGTACTTGGAGCTCTGGTCTAGAAGTTCCGCCGGCTCAGCTCCTCCCTCGCTCCCTCGGAGCCACTCCCGGTGGGTCAGAGCAGAGAGGGTCAGGCCCACGGTTCACCTTAGTGGGGCTCTGAGTTCCCCTCCAGAATCATTGGGGTCTTGAAATTTTGTCTGGTACTCATTTTTCCACCTGTCATTTTGCAAATGTGTATTATTTGGGGGCTGGAGTGGTATTACAGCAGAGAAGGCATTTGCCTTCCATGCGGCTGACCCAGGTTTGATCCCTGGCACCATACGGTGCTCAGGAGTTACTCCTGGCAGTGCTCAGGGGACCATCTGGGATACCAGGGATAGAATGTGGGTCGGCCATGTGCCAGGCAAGGCTCCTGCTCTCTGTACTCTCTCTCCAGCCCCTTCCTTTATTCATAAACATTCCTATGTATGCTTTTTTTTTTTTTTTTAATTCTTAAACACCCATTTTATCTTAGTGTTTTCTTTTTCTTTTTTAAATTTTTTTAGTTACTGGGGCTGGAGCAATAGCACAGCGGGTAGGGCGTTTGCCTTGCACGCGGCCGACCCGGGTTCGATTCCCAGCATCCCATATGGTCCCCTGAGCACCGCCAGGAGTAATTCCTGAGTGCAGAGCCAGGAGTAACCCCTGTGCATCGCCAGGTGTGACCCAAAAAGCAAAAAAAAAATAAAATAAAATAAATAAATAAAAAATAAATTTTTTTAGTTACTGTGAAATTGCCATTTTTTTTCCTGATTGTGTTTCAGGCATACATCCTTTCAACACCAGTCCCTTCACCAGTGTCTACTTCCCTCCACCAACTCCACCCCCCCCCGCCTCCCCCCTCCAGCTTGCCTCTGTGAGAGGTCCTTTTTACATATGTAACTCCCAGCACTGCTTTACAGCACTTTGTTCATAGGGGTTCATTCATAACCCTTTGCCAACCTTTAGCATCATCCTTCCCCATAGTCTTTCAATGTATCTTCCTTTTTTATTGAGTCACCGTGAGATACAGTTATAAAATTGTTACCTATCAAGTCTCAGTCATACAACACTATCCCCTCAGTAGTGCACATTTCCCACCACCAGTGTCCCCAGTTTCCATCTTGCCCACCTCCCCCCCATCCCCCAGAGACTCTTTCAATGTCAAATTAACTCCAGGGCCTGACACTAGTACAGCAGGGAGGACATTTGCCTTGCACTCAGCCAACCCAGGCTCAGTCCTCTGCATCCCTGGTGCCCCCTCCCCGCCCCCCTGCCAGCACTGCCAGGAGTAATTCCTGAATGCAGGTAGGAGTGACCCCTGCGCACTGCTGGACATGGCCCAAAAACAAAACCAAAAACCAAAAGTAAAAATGACCCGAAGGGGCTGGAGCGATAGCACAGTGGGTAGGGCGTTTGCCTTGCACGCGGCCGACCTGGGTTCGATTCCCAGCATCCCATATGGTCCCCTGAGCACCGCTGGGGTGATTCCTGAGTGCAGAGCCAGGAGTAACCCCTGTGCATCGCCAGGTGTGACCCAAAAAGCAAAAAAAAAAGACCCCGAAGTCTGCATCCTCCCCTGACCAGTCAAACCGTCTCTTTCAGATCCTGCTGACCCGTGGCCTGGCTCGATCCCGGCCTTGCCTGTCCAAAGGCCCGCTGACGGCCGCCTTTTCCCTCGCCTTGCGGTAAGCAGGGGTGAGGCTGCCGGCCCTCCCCGCAGGCTCCCTCTGGGTGAGGAATGACAGGAGGTGTTGGTCTGGGTGTGAGTGGCCCATCTGGGTTGGCTCTTTTCCTTTCTGTCTTGGGCCACGCCTGGTGGTGTGACTTACCAGGCTCGCGTTAAGTCTTACTCCTGGCTCTGTGCTCGGGGGTCACTCCTGGCAGGACTGGGAGAACCAGAGGTGGTGCTGGGGATTGAACCCGAGTCGGCCGTGCGCGGGGCCAGCTCCCTCCTTGCTACGTGTCACCCTGACCCTGCTCTTGTTCTTTCCCGTCCCTTTCCTTGCTGCCGAGGTTGCCACGCTGGGCTCTCACACTTGCATGTGGTGCCTGCGGCTCCTCTGGATGGGGTGCTCGCCTAGGTGCTGGTGGGCGTGGCGGTCTCTCCAGTCACAGTGCTCTCGCAGTCTGCTTGTCGCACTCACCAGAGCACTGCTCAGCACCGCTTCGCTCCTCCACCTCCCTCTCTGTCCCTTTTCTGCTCTTTCTCTGTCTCTATTCCTCCTCCTCCCTCTCTGTCTCTTTGGGTCAGTGCTGTCAGAGCTCTCAGTATCGCACCCCCCCGGGACAGTGCTCGCACACACCGGGGTGGGATGCCCTGGAGGTGACACGCACTTGCGGTGCCAAGGGTCCCCGATGGCAGAGTCACCAGGAGCAGATGTGGTAGCTGTGGGCGGTACTGGGCATTGGATCCCGGCCTCCACACAGCAGCAAGGCGGGCGCCTTACTTACCCCGAGCTCCCACCACCACCAGAAATCCTGAGCATTTGCACTTCGCTTTTGCTTTCTCTTTTCCTCTTTTTTTTTGTTTTTTTAATTTTGTAGCTTTGGTTTTTCTTTTTTCTTTTGAGTCCACACTAGGCAGTGCCCAGGGGATGCTCCCAACTTGGTGTTTGGAGATTGGTCCCAGAAGTGCTCCCCGAAGAGCCCAGGCCCCCCCATCTCAGCCTGTGCTCTAGCCCTGTGAGCCGGCACCTTGGCCCCCTGCTGTTCCTCTCTCTGCCTCTCTTTGCCTGTCTGTGTCTCTCTGTGTCTTTTTACCTCTCTCTCTCTGTCTCTCCTTCTTCTTTTTTTTTTTTTCTTTTTGGGTCACACCCAGCGATGCTCAGGGGTTACTCCTGGCTTTGCACTCAGGAATTACTCCTGGCGGTGCTTGGGGGACCATATGGGATGCCGGGGATCGAACCCGGGTCGGCCGCGTGCAAGGCAAATGCCCTAACCGCTGTGCTATCACTCCGGCCCCTCTGTCTCTCCTTCTTTCTCTGTCCTCTCTCCTCTTTCTTTCTGTCTCTATCTTCTCCCACTGCTCTGTCTCTATTGCTCCCTTTCTAATCTGTCTCTGTCTTTCCCCTCAGTTTCTCCTCTCTCCCGTCTCTCTTGCTTCTCTCTTCTCTCACTTTATCTCTGTCTCTCTCTGTCTCTTGTCTTGCTCACCATGGTTAGGGGAGCTTTTCCATCTTTCACTCTGCCAGGGGCTCAGATACAGTTTTGCCATTGGAGTGCTTCCTTGTGAGACCGAGGAAGTCTGAGAGGTGGAGGAGCCCCAGAGGGGCGAGCATGAGGGTGACGGGACCGTGTCAGAGCACGGGCTTATCAGACATCCTGCAGACATCTTTCTGTGTCCAGAATGGACTCGATGTTTCTTCACAGAAACTACGCCCGCAGTTCTGGGCACGATCAAGTTTAACGAGTTCTATCTCGTGGGGTGTGTGCAGAGGGGGCTTTGGCCCCCCACCTGGCTGTGCTCAGGGCTCTGGACTGTGGTGCATGCCGGGTGCCACCTGCTACCCCCGGCCGGAGCCAGGGCTCCCCTGTGAGCACCACCGGACTGGAAGCAGGAGAGAGCGCATCCTCTTGTAAGCGTCACACGCTTGTTTCCTGCCTTGAGAGAGGGGGTGCCGCGTCGTCTTCGGGCATTATGACACCTTGGTACAAACAGGTTTCCCGGGTAGCTGGTTCACCACAACTCCCACAGCTGAGTCACCTGTTGGAGCATCTGGCTCCAGCAGCGTCGCTGGTCTCCTGGGTCTGCCCCGGGCCCTGGGCTAGAGCTGACTCAACGCCGGCTCCTCCTCCATCTCCCGAGAGCACAGACCTTCCCTCCCTGTCTGGCGGCTGCGCCTGCCCCACTGTGCCTCTGATTCCCAGTGTGAATCACCGGGAGAGTTCAGCCCCCAGTGTCCTCCATATTTCTTCCCCTTTAAACTGGGGGGGAAGGGCAGAGTGATAGGACAGCGGGTAGGGCACTCACCTTGCACGCAGCGGACTTGGCTGTGATCCCTGGTGTCCCATCTGGTCCCCTGAGCCCGCCAGGAGTGGTTGAGCGCAGAGCCAGGAGTAAGCCCTGAGCTCTGCCAGGTGTGGCCCAAACACAGCAACCACCAAGAAAATATGCAAGGCTTATTTTCGGGAGGTTAGGTGCTTGCCGTGCATGCAGCTGAACTTGGGCTCGAATCCCAGCGCCACATATGGTCTCCCACGCACCACCAAACCCTCCCCCGGGAGAATATTACAATATCCATGGTTTTGTTGTATTTTTGTGCTAAAGAGCGTTGAGTTGCTTGTGAAGGGCAGATTGCTCAAAAGCCTTTTTTTTTTTTTTGCAGTACATTCTGTGAAATTGAACATGATCAGGAACTTTGTAAAATAAGATCCTGGGGTGGGAGGTGGGGAGGAGCAGTAGCACAATGGGTCGGGCATTTGGCTTGCACACGGCTGACCCGGGTTTGCCCATGGTCTCCAGGCCAGGTCAGGTGTGAGCACTGCCAGGTGTGGCCCCCTCTCCTCAAAAAACATTTAAAATAAGATACTCCGTGATCTTGCCACGCAGGGCCAGACTGAGCGTAAGATACCCAGTATGTTTAGGGGCGGTCCCCAAATCCCGAGGCACAGAGCACTGCGCTCATGGGCTGTGTGTTATTCTGATGCCCACGGGCACTGGTGACACCTCACTACTTCCTCTTGTCTCCGTGTTGACGATCTCAGATGACGACCCTGGGGCTGAGCCATGAAGCCACTGGCCCTTGGCCACGCGCTGGGAGGGGCCGGCCAGGAATCAGCCCCACTCCTCGCTCCTCCTCTTTTTTTTTTTTTTTTTTTTTGCTTTTTTGGGTCACATCTGGCAATGCACAGGGGTTACTCCTGGCTCTGCACTCAGGAATCACCCCTGGCGGTGCTCAGAGGACCATATGGGATGCTGGGAATCAAACCCAGGTCGGCCGCGTGCAAGGCAAACGCCCTACCCGCTGTGCTATTGCTCCAGTCTGCTCCTCCTCTTTTTGCCGAATATTCCGGGCACCTTTTTATCTGCTAAGAGGAGGGAAGCACAAGTCTTGGGTGGCTGCCCCGGGGATCCCTTCATGCTGGCTCGGCGCCGACATCCCTCTGGGCTTCCTGTGTGCCCGGGCCTGGTGGCATGCTGCGCTGTCTGTTGGCAGAGTTCTTGGCTGCACCTGTCTCTTCCCGACCCGTGCCCGGGCCTGCCACGCTCTGTGACCCACATGTGACGTGTGCCCTGTTAGATGTGCGGCTGACTTGTGTTCGTACCCTCTGCCAGCAGGGTGCCTGCACCCAGGGCGGACTGGCCAGACGCAGCCAGTGTCCCGCTCGGGAGGCCACCGGTAGGAAGTCAGGGACAGCTACCACTTCGGGTTCCTCTTGGTGGCTGTTAGGAACAGAGTCACGACGGAACATAGATGGGACGTTTTCGTATGATGACAACGTTCGTGTTTCCGTTTTTCTTGGCTGCCTTCCTAGGTAGAATTGCCAGGTCCAGTGAGATCACTGTGCTTAACTTCTGGGTTTGGGTTTTTGTGTGCTTGGGGGACACCCAGCTACACTCCGGACGTACTGCTGGCTCTGCTCAGGAATCGCTCCTGGTGGTGCTTGGGGGGCCATGTGAGACGCCAGTTCCTGAATCCAGAGACGCTGCATGGGAGGCCTGCGTCTCACCCTGCTCTCTCTGTCCCCACACTGAAGAACTGGCTTCCAAAACAGCTGCCCCACTGGGCATTCCCGCTGGTCCTGTGCGGTTCACCACGGTCTCATCCACATCTGTTCCCTTATTAGTGCCAGCGTACTGGGTGCAAAGTGGTAGTTTACTGGCTTTTTGAAATACTGTGAAGTTTCATGTTAACCGTGTTTCCATGACTTATTAGCCCTTAGTATATTTCTCTCGGGATGGATGCGTGGGTCTCCAAATGCTATCTGTTCCTTTGCCTGTCTTTATATATTTTGGTTTGGGGGCCATACTCAGCAGTGCTCAGGGCCTACACCTGGCTCTGTGCTCAAGGCTAACTGCTGGTGGGGCTCGGTGGACCATATGCAGTGCTACAGTGCTACACTCCTGGCTCTGTGCTCAGGAATCACCCTGGGGGTGCTGGGGGACCATGTCAGGGATCACTTCTGATGGACTTGGGGGACCCTATGGGGTGCTGGGGATCGAACTCGGATTAGCCGTATGCAAGGCAAGAGCTCTCCCTGCTGTGCCATCTAGCCCCTCCGGCCCTGGATTTTGGTGGTGTCGGGGCGGGCGTACAGCGCCTGTCCGTGTGGGAGCTCGTGCCCTGCCGCTGAGCTGCAGCCTGTTCACCCCAGATGTTTGGGTTTGGTTTTTGGTTTTTATTTTATTCTTCTTTATTTTATTCTTCATAGGACTGGAGTGATATCACAGTGGGTAGGGCATTTGCCTTGCACGTGGCCAACCCGGGTTCAATTCCTCTTTCCCTCTCGGAGAGCCCGGCAAGCTACCGAGAGTATCCCGCCCACACGGCAGAGCCTGGCAAGCTCCCCGTGGTGTATTCGATATGCCAAAAACAGTAACAACAAGTCTCACAATGGAGACAGTACTGGTGCCCACTCGAGCAAATCACTGAGCAATGGGATGACAGTGATACTGTGATATTATATGGGGCTGGAGCAATAGAAGAGCGGGGAAGGCACTTGCCTTGCTGCAGCTGTCCGGGTTTGGTCCCCAGTATCCCATGTGGTCCCTGAGCACCACCAGGAGTGATCCCTGAACATTGTAGGGTGTATGGCCAAAAATAAATAGATAACAAAGTTTACTATAGTGTGCACATCCTCTCAGCAATAAAACTTCCAAAGTGATGTTTTCATGACTGCATCTTATAATCATATGTCACTGAATCAGCCATTCTTTGGTGGATATTCCCATTTTCCTTGAAACTACGTTTGAAATTTTATTTTTCATTTTTTGGGGGCCATATTGATGATGCTCAGAGGTCACTCCTGGCTGTGCACTCAGGAATCACTCCTGGCAGTGCTGGGGGACCATGTGGATGGCTGGGGATCGAACCTAGACCGGCCACATGAAAGGCAAGCGCCCTCCCCACTGTCCTGTGGCTCCAGCCCGGGAAAGTCCTTTTCCATTTTCCTGGAAGCACTGGGAAGCGGGCTGGAGAGATAGCACAGCGGGTAGGGCATTTGCCTTGCATGCGGCCAACCCGGGTTCAAATCCCAGCATCCCATATGGTCCCCTGAGCACGACCAGGGGTAATTCCTGAGTGCAGAGCCAGGAGTAACCCCTGTGCATCGCCAGGTGTGACCCAAAAAGCAAAAAAAAAAAAAAAAAAAGCACTGAGAAGCGCCCTTTCAGGGTCCTGCAGGGGGGCATGAGTGGGCTGGCCCTTTCCTCCGGGCTGCCCCGAATGCCTGCTTGAACGGGGCCGTCTGTCTGTGTCTAGCCCTGTGGTCGCAGCGCAGTTCTCAGACAATCTGCTCCGACCGTTTCTCATCTACATCATGTCCGTGCCTGCCCTCGTGACCCACCTCAGCACCGTGACCCCCGAGGTAAGGAGGCTCCGTCTCACACGTAACAGCAAGTCCGAGATTCAGAACAAGAAAAGCAGAGGTTTGCTCTAGTCCATTCCCATCCGCTCCTCATTTCCCTCTAACTTCGGAGCAACACTGCTCTCACCCGGGAAAGCTTCACCTACTTTCCTCGTGGCAGTGAATGGCCCCTTTGGCTTCGGGGGGCCGGGGTGGTGACGTTTCTGCTCTGTGGGGAATTCTCCCCGTCCCCTGCTCCAACTCTGTGCCCTTGTTCACAGCGCCTCGGCATCTTAGAATCGCATGACATGCTCCGTAAATTCATTCACTTTTTAAGAGATGAAAATCGATGCTGTGACGTGTGTGAAAGTTTGGAAGGATGCCATACCCTTTGCCTGATGGGTGAGTGGGACCGGAGTCAGTCTGCATTTGGGAAGCCGGGAGAAGCCCGAGGGTTTGGCACTTCACCAGGGTGGAGATCACGAGTTGTTTTTAGGAAAACTTGGAAGTGTTGACAGTGAAAGACGTGTATTCAGAGGGGCAGTTAAAAGAGACGCAAAAATCTCAGAATCATCTGGAAAATATGCCAACCTGGCAAACTAGTTGAGTGACTGTAAATCAGTGTGAAATACCAGCCGTTAGCCTTGGCAGTTAATGGAAAATGAAAAACCTGGCAAGTTGCCTAGAAAATTCTTATCTGGAGCAAGAGGGGGATTTGTGGGGGGCTGAGGTCAGGCCAAGGTCTACCTCCTAGGTTATACAGTGCTATTACTGGAGGAAGAAAGGGGTTGTAGTTAGAAGTATTTGAAAACAGCAGTCATAATTCTCATGGTTAAATAAGAGGTTAACTTTGAAACGAGAAATATTCTTGGGGATAAATGTTAAAGGTAAATTAAGGTAAGTGTCTTGGGTCAAAACTATAGCACAGCGGGTAGGGTATTTGCCTTGCATGTGGCAACCCAGGTTTGGTCCCTGGCATCCCATATGGTCCTCCAAGCACCACCAGGAGTGATTCCTGGATGCAAAGGCCTGAGCTTTGTTAGGCGTGACCCCCACAAAAGGTTTTTTTAAAAAAAGAGCTTTTGTGCAAATCATGTAACTTTGGTTTTAACACCATTGTATAATTGTATAATAGTTTCCCAAGATAATTAAATATGCTTCAAAAGGTCATTTCTGGGCCAGAAATTTAATATAGCTCAGTGGTAGAGCATGTGCCTTGTATTGTTGAGGCCTTAAGTCACTGGCACACATACCCCCCCACACACACACATATTTACACACAGTGTTATTTCTTATGTTAACCCTTGATTTTAAAACACTAGTGTAGGGGTTGGAGCAATAGCACAGTAGGTAGGGCATTTGCCTTGCACGCAGCTGACCCGGGTTCGATTCCCAGCATCCCCTATGGTCCCCTCAGCACCGGCAGGAGTGATTCCTGAGTGCAAAGCCAGGAGTAACCCCTGAGCATCACCAGGTGTGACCCAAAAAGCAAAATAAATAAATAAGTAAATAAATACTAGTGTAAGCCAAGAGACAGTCCGTGTTGATGGCGAATGGTCCTGGTTTGAGTCCTGGCATCACATATGGTCCCCTGAGCACCTCCAGAAGTGACCCCTGAGCCCAGAGCCAGGATACTAAATTTCACACACTGCCCTATGTCTCACGGTTTCCATATTGCTTCATACAGCTCTCCGGACAAGAGCAGGGACCAGGGGGCCGAGAGGGAGCACAGCATGTAGGTGTCTCCCTTGCCTGGGGCTGACCCAGGCTGCCTGACACCACGTAGGGTTCCCGGAGCCCTGCCAAGAGTGAGCACTGAGCACAGGTAGTGGCCCCAAAACAAGAACAAATGAAGGAAAAATAGGGATCATTATTTTAGTCTTAAATAGACAAGCAGTTTCCCCAAATTCGTGCCACTGGCACTTGGGGTGGGGGTCCTAGGACAATCCAAGGAGTCATAGTAACCTCAGGTGCCCCAGAGGGGGAGCTTTACTCTGTGCTTGAAGGAGGTCGATTTCCAGGAAGGTTTTTCTTGGCAAATGGATCACGTAGGCCAATGGCTTTCTGACAGGAAGATTCAAGAGAAGGGTGCTTTGCATAGCTTGTATTTTTTTTTTCATTTTTATTTTTATTTTGGTGGTGGGGGGTGGTGCAGGCTTCATACCCAGCAGTGCTCAGGGGTTCCTCCTGGCTCTGTGCTTAGAAATCATTCCTGCCAGTGCTCAGGGAACCACATGAGATGCTGGGGATCGAACCCGGGTCAGCCGCGTACAAGGAGAGCAACCTCCCTGCTGTGCTGTCACCCCCCCACCCCCGTGCCCTGTAGCTCGTCTGAGGCAGAACTGGGGTTTGAAAGCCGGGGGTCTGCTTTTCACCCTTGCGCCTCCCAGCAGCATTGGGGGGTGGGGGTGGGGGTGGGGGGCTTCCTCCTCTCACTCAGAGACAAGGTTGCTCGGGCCCAGGCCGGCCCGCCTGCACCCGGCACACTTGGCCTTCTCTCCTTGCAGGCAACCTCCTGCACCTGGGCTCCCTCAGCCCCCGAGTGCTGGAGGAGGAGGCGGATGGGTTTGTGAGTCTGCTCACCCAGATGCTGTGCTACTGCCAGCGGTACGTGTCCCAGAAGAAGTCCAACCTAACCCACTGGCACCCCGTCCTCGGCTGGTTCTCCCAATCTGTAGACTACGGGTGAGTACCCAGGGCTGAGTGCTGCCTCTCCTGCCTCCCCCCTCTCCCCGCTGCCCCCTGCCCACCGCCTTTCCTGCCTCGTCCCCACCACTGTCCCCTCCCCCTGCCCCCGTGCTCCCCTGCCCACCACCTCTCCTGCTATTGCAGTGTCTGTTGTTTCTTTTAAAAGTAGCACAGAGGTTGTATAGAATACAGTTGACATGAAAGGAGACAGAAAATCATTCTAGAATCCTACTGAGAGAAGCAGCGTGAATAACTCTTTCTGGTTTTTTTTCTGCCTATCGGTATCAGTGGTTTGGTTTTTTTTTTTCCCTCCTACAGAAATAAGATCATAACATTTGGTATTTTGTTCTTTGCAGTTGTCAGATTAGGATCCTAATCTCCTGGGGCCACAGTGTTAGTACAGCTGGGAGGGCGTTTGCCCTGCATGCAGCTGACCGGGGTTTGATGCCCGGCTGTCCCATATGGTCCCTGCAGCACCGTCAGGAGTGACTCCCGGGCACAGAGCCAGGAGTAACCCCTGGGCACTGCTGGGTGTGGTACAAAACCCAAAACACAACACAGAAAAAGGAACCTTCACTCTCAGTATGGTCTTGTCTTCAAGATCACTTCTAAGAATGGCCTAGACTGTTGTATGGCGATGCTTAGTGCAGCTGGTACCTTCAAGGAAATAGGAATCAGCCTGGGGCCTCTCCGGGCTGTGGGGAATAAACAAACACTGTTGATGTGACCTCGGAGACATTGAAAACATGAGACTAGGAGAGTTTAAGGGCAGTAGCGCAGATCTGGAAACAGAATCTGTATGGGGGCGGCCCGAGAGATGACGGGTCTGGGGAGCAGGGGCAGAGGTGCCAACCAGCCGGCTGCTTCTTAATAGTTCTCCAGGGTTCTGGCGGCAGAGATTGGCATCAGCTAAAATGCCTCCTTGGGGCTGGAGCAATAGCACAGTGGGGAGGGCGTTTACCTTGCACGCGGCTGACCCAGGTTCGATTCCCAGCATCCCATATGGTCCCCTGAGCACCGCCAGGAGCAATTCCTGAGTGGAGAGCCAGGAGTAACCCCTGAGCATCGCCAGGTGTGACCCAAAAAGCAAATAAATAAATAAATAAATAAAATGCCTCCTTGCCAGAGAGGAGGGGCAGCTGCCCCACCTCTGATGGAATCAGTAGGAGCCCCTTCACCTCCCTTTGCTCGGGGTCGGACGTGTGGAGGTGGTTGCACGAGGGCTGAGCCGGGGTGAGGCCGGGAGGGGTGTCCTGAGCCGGGAGGAGACTGGGCTGAGGTGTGGAGGAAGGGGAGCACTTCTAGGCAGGGCAATCCTGGAGCGGGCTGAGTCGGGGTGGCCGGGAGGGGGCGGGCAGCCCGGCAGGCCTGCGATGGCTTTGGTCAGCCGAGCGGTCAACAGGAGGGCAGGAGGAGGAAGCGCAGACAGCATCTGGGTGGCGGAGGCCTGGGCAGGGCAGCTGTTGGCAGGGCGGGAGGTGTGGAGCAACCGAGGAGGAGGAGGAGGAGGAGGAGAGAGGTCAGCGAGCCGCCTCGCCGGCCGTTGGAGGATGGTTCTCCGTGTCGGTCCTGTTGTTCTGGTCTTATTTCCCTCGCGGCTCCCCTGGCCGTGCGTTTAGTCAGCACTCACATGCCTGTTCTCCTTCCCCCAGCCTCAATGAGTCTATGCCCTTGATCACCAAACAGCTGCAGTTCCTGTGGGGGGTGCCCCTGATCCGGACCCTCTTCTGTGACATCCTGAGCAAGAAGCTGCAGGAGAGCCAGGAGCCAGCGCCGGTGCCGCCCGCGTCCCCCCAGAACGTGCTTCCTGTGAAGAGTGAGTGGCCCGGCGGGCCCAGCCCCTGCGCTGCGGTTCTTCCTGGGGGACGCCCCTGACCTCGCTTAGCAACCACACTGGCAGGAAATCTGTACAGAATGGACGAGGACGGGGGACTGGGACCAGGCTGGGGAGAGATGGGGACAGCGCCCTATGGTTGCCCCCCGGGGGACCACTGTGGTGATCTCCGAGCTCCGCTTGGCTCCGAACGAGTATTCAAAAGGACTTGTGGGAGCCTTTTCCTCATCACCAGGAAAACTGCTTCCCTAGAGGAAGTGGATCTTCTCTGAGTTCCTGATCATGCCCTCGGCGGGGCTCTAAGGGGGTACAGGATCACTGGCCTTTTCCTCTGCTTCCTGGTGGGTCACAGCGCCATCCTGGAGCTGTCACTAGAGTAGGCTTAGGGCCTCAAACTGCAGCAGCACATAAACGGGGAGGCTTGGAGTGGAAGGAGGGGGGGCGGAGAGACAGAACGGCAGGTAAGGCACTTGCTCGGCACTGACTCGGGTGGCTGACTCGGGTCTGAGCTCCAGAACCACATGTGGTTCCCTGAGCACTGTCATGAGTGTTCCCTGAGTACCATGCCCCAAAACACACTTTTTTAAAAAAAATTTTTGGGGACCAGAGTGATGGTCCAGCAGGAAGGGCATTTGCCTTGCCTGACCCGAGTTCAATCCCCGGCATCCGATATGGTCCCCTGACCACCACCAGGGGTAATTCCTGAGTATTGCCAGGTGTGACCCAAAAACCAAAACAATAGGGGCTGGAATGATAGCATAGCGGGTAGGGCGTTTGCCTTGCACTCGGCCGACCCGGGTTCAAATCCCAGCATCCCATATGGTCCCCTGAGCACCGCCAGGAGTGGTTCCTGAGTGCAGAGCCAGGAATAACCCCTGTGCATCGCCAGGTGTGACCCAAAACCCCCCTCCAAAAAAAAAACCAAAAACCAAAACAATAAAAGAACATTTTTATTTGGTTTTGTTTTGGGGTCACACCCAGCTATGCTCGGGGCTTACTTGACTCTGCGCTCAGGGATCACTCCTGGCAGAGCTCAGTGGACCGTATGGGATGCCAGGGACAGAACCTGGGTTGGCTGCTTGCAAGGCAAGCCTCTCCCCACTACACTATTGCTCCGGGTCCCCTTTTTCAAATTTTAAAATAGAAGTGGAACGCAGCCCGTGCGTTCAGAGTACACGAAGTCAGTGCCCAGCCTCTGTGTAGAAACACGGAACGTTGGCGCTCAGCCACGCCCACTACCTTTGCTCCTGTTTTCCTAGAATAGAGTCATCAGGTTTATTTATTTACATTTTGGTCTTCATTTTGTCTTTCATCATAATTTTTTGTTTTACTTTCATGGGTTCAGAGTACAGGGGGACAGGAAAAGAATCCCAGGTAAGAATGAGCTATGCTGGGGCTGGAGCAGCGGCACAGCGGGGAGGGCATTTGTCTTACATGCAGCGGACGTGAGTTTGCTCCCTGGCATCTCGGTATGGTCCCCGGAGCACCGCCAGGAGTCATTCCTGAGTGTGTAGCCAGGAGCAAGCCCTGAGCATCACTGGGTGTGGCCCCAAAACAAAAACAAAGAAACAAAGAGAGCAATACCTGACTTGTCCTGAGAGGTTGTTTTCTTCCCCCATGGCCCGAACCTATCTTTGGGTTGGAGGTAAACAAAACACTATTGTCAGTCCTCCCCCCAAGGACCACTCGAGTCCAGGGCAGCCCCCGCAGTGGCTGTTCCTGGGATGGGGCGCCATCGAGGCGCTGTGGCAGCTAGGCCGTGGCGGAGACACACCCCGTGCTCACGGCCCGCTTCTCCCCGTGCAGGTCTCCTGAAACGCGCCTTCCAGAGGTCCGCCTCGGTCCGCCACATCCTCAGGCCTGTCGGGGGCCGGCGCGTGGACTCGGCGGAGGTGCAGAAGGTGTGCAGCACCTGCGTCCTCTACCAGACCTCCCTCACCACGCTGACGCAGATCCGGCTGCAGATCCTCACAGGTCGGGCCCCTCTGCCGCTCCCCACACCCCTGCGCTGGCGGGCAGTGTCCCGGGGTCAGCCGCTCCCCTCAGCCCTTCCCAGAGCCCAGGTCGCCAGGAGCTGCGTTTTTTTGAGCTGTTCTTAGAAGCTGTTCTGTGTCTGTGAGCTCGGTAGCTCCGGCCCACCCCGGCACGACCACTGCCGGGTCATTCCTCATTGTTTCCACGATGAGGTGCCGTTTGCTTTGAGAAAGCTGTTCTGGCTGGGGAGGTGTCTTCAGTGGCGGAGCACATAGACGAGGCCCTGGGTTCAGTTCCCTGGCACACCCCCAAATTTATTTACATAAAATAAAACTGAGGTGTTTTTTTTTTTTTTCTGCATAGTAAACTAGAAAAGGGCTGGAGCTATAGTACAGCGGGCATTTGCCTGGCACACAGCTGACCCGGGTTCAATCCCCAGAATCCCATGTGGTCCCCCAAGCACTGCCAGGAGTAATTCCCGAGTGCAAAGCACTCCTGAGCACCACCGGGTGTGACCCGAAAAGCGAAAAAAGAGAAAAGAAAACTAGAGAAGACTAGGAAGTTGAAAGAAGAAAAACTTGGCGTTGGGAGACAGTACAGGGGGCATGGTTCAGTCCCCAGCACCCCGTATGGTCCCCTGAGCCCCATCAGGAAGGATCCCTGAGCACTGCCGGGTGTGGCCAGAAGCAAAAGAAAGAAAAACCTGCACCAACCCCATCTCACGAAGGGAAGACCGACCACGTGTGCCAGTGGGAACGAGGGACCCGTGTGTGCCTAGTCCACTGAGCTCTCCCGCCCCTCCAGGCTTGAATTTTGTGACTCAGAGTATCACCACTCCAGTCACTCACCGCCTGCTCATTTTTAACAGAGACGAGAAGGCGGCTTTGCGAAATGTGGGTCTCAGGAAGGGTCGGCAGACTACACAGCCCGTGGCCCGGGCGCCACCACTCGCTCTGCAGATCAGGCCTTGTTAGAACTCGGCTGCATGCACTTTTGCTTTTTGCTGGCTTCTGTGCTGCTGAGGGAGCACTGAGTAGTTGCAGCTGACCGCTGCCCCAGTGGAAGCTGATGGTATTTATTCCCTGGTCCTTTCCAGAGAAACAAACGCCACACCTGACTGACGCATACAGAGCATAAACACTGAGCCTGTCAGACTCTGTTTGGGGCTTTGACAATGGCTGTGTGATCTGGGGCCAGTGACTTAGCCTCTCTGTGGCGCTAACGCAGGTTTCATCAGGCAGAGAGGAGCTTAGGCAGACGGTGCCGTCGGTAGCTGGCACCAGCGAGCCCTCATTACACAAATGCTAGCTATTAGCAGCGTCCTTCTCGTGGTGATAATGAGTTTCTTGGTAATTGCACCTTCTCTCTCTCTCTCTCTCTCTCTCTCTCTCTCTCTCTCTCTCTCTCTCTCATTAAGTGTTTGCCAACAGGTTTCAGGGGCTTGTTTTCCCACTGGAAAGGGGAACTTCGCCGGAGTGCCCCCAAACCTGGGTCTCTGTTCTTCCCTAGGCCTCACGTACCTTGACGACCTGCTGCCCAAGCTCTGGGCCTTTATCTGCGAGCTGGGGCCCCACGGGGGCCTGAAGCTCTTCCTGGAATGCCTCAACAGCGACTCCGAGGAGTCCAAGCGGCTCCTGGCCATGCTGATGCTGTTCTCCGACTGCTCCCGGCACCTCATCACGTAGGTCGGCTGTGGAGGAGCTGAGGCCGGTGTGGGAGGAGGGGAGAATCAGAGCACAGCGCCGGGAGGGGGTGCGGAGCAGGGGGCCAGCCTCTGCGGGCTCTCCCTTGAGGGCAGCTGGCTCAGCACCACTGACTGTAGGCCGCTGGGGTCTGCTGAGGCTGGGGTCCAGTCGCACTCTGCAGGGTTGTGTACTGCAGAGCCCGGAGTTACAGCCAGCGTGCAGCACCGGACTCTGTCACTGTTTAGTTACTGATTTTGGTTTTGGGGGTCATACCCGGGAGTGCTCAGGAATTACTCCTGGCGGTGCTCGGGGAACCATATGGGATGTTGGGGATTGAGCCCCAGTTGATTGGGTCAAGGCCAGCGCCCAACCTGCTAAACTGTCTCTCCGGCCCCAGACTCCGCCCCTCTCAGGACCCCCTGGGCCAGGAGACCAGGAGCCCCACCTCTCCACGCTCCAGAGTTTACCGGCCCGTGCTTCAGGTTTAGAAGGGACAGTGCGCACACGGCCTTGAGTGTAGTCGTGGGCCTGTCGGAATCATCACACAAGATGCCTGTTGTTCTGGCTGCTGTTGCCCGGCTGGCCAGCTGCGTGACTTCTCTGAGCCTCTGTTTCCCTAGTTTGTCAGTCAGGGTGGGGTCTGTCTTCAGCATCCTCGTAGTGCCACATCCTCAACCCCAAAGGATGGTGGAGATCCATATACAGGGTGGGCCTCCAGCAGGAGCTTTCTGGTAGGCATGATACAGGAAGGAATCGGGGGCCTGGAGGCAGGAGATGCAGAAGCACCCAGGGCTAATTGTCTGCTGGAGGTGAGATTAGGGGCCCACGGCTGCTGGGGAGTCCCCTTGATTGCGGGGTCAGGGTCGAGGGGACCGGAAGGTCTCCCCTACAGTGACTGGTCGCCGTAGGCTGCCTTTGGATAGGGCTGTCGCCAAGGGTTTTCTCAGCGCCTTCCTGCTCCTGCCTAACTCCCCCACGGGCCTTCTGAGGGGCGCCCCCTGGCACCTGTAGGTGCAGAGTCAGAGCCCACAGCTCTTCCCAGGACACACAGACTCTGTCAAGTGCAGAGCACTGGGTCACGGGTCAGGAGATGTCTCCCTGGGGCCTGGCATGCAGTCCGTGTGGTGGAGTGGTGCGTGGCCAGGGGTTTCAGAACTCCCGCCCAGACGGACATGACTGAATCTGACCCCTGCCTAAAACTGTCATTTGGCTTTTATGAATAAGCAAAAATATACAGTGTCTATTATTACTTGTATCTTCAGAAATATTACACAAGTGAATTGGTGGGGAAAAAAGAAAATATACAGTTTATGACACATTCCCTGAACTCACTTTTCTCCCCACCTTCCCTGAACTCACTTTTTCCCCCATGATTGCAAATGAAAAGGAAGCAGCGGGTGGTGGCGCCTCCTGGGCCTGCCAGTGTGCTCAGCTCAGCACCCCCTCATACCCAGGCCAGCCCTAGACGGTCCCAGACAGAAATCTGTCCGTTTCGCCCCAGAGCCGGCACCCGCCCGTTGCTCTCCCTACGAGGGAGCACGGGTCTCACAGTTCCCAGGCGCAGCGGGGAATCCCGAATGATTTCTCCCCGGCTTAGGATCCTCGATGACATTGAGGTCTACGAAGAACAGATTTCATTCAAGCTGGAAGAGCTGGTCACCATCTCCTCTTTCCTGAATTCCTTTGTGTTTAAGATGATCTGGGATGGCATTGTAGGTAAGGGGAAGACGGCACCCCGGGTGGGAGCCCTGCCCTCTGCTCGGCCCTGCCGTCCCTCCAGCCTCATGGTACACGCCTGGCACCTGCAGCGGCAGCGGCTGAGATGGCAGCTTGGGGGGGGGGGAGCGGGTGTTCAGGGTTAGATGTATTGTGAGGTGGGAGGGTGTTTCTGTTTCCACTTTTTTTTTTTTTTAAATTATCCTTCCCCTCCCCTTTCTCCTCTGGTAATCTTAGTTCCGTGTTTACTGTCGGCTGGTTGGAATTGATTTTGTTTTGTCTGTCTGTCTCTCACTCTCCCTGCCGGGCACTTATAGGTGGAATCACCCAGTCTTCCAGTATTTTGGGGCTACACCCAGTTCTGCTCAGGGCTTACTTGTGGCAGTGCACGCAGGGAGCACTCCTGGTGGGCTCAGGAGATCATCTGGGGTGCCGGGGATGGCACCCAGGTTGGCCGTGTGCGAGGCAAGTGCCCTACTCGCCGTGCTATGACTGATGCCTTTTTAATCCAGGCATCACGAGCATTTGGCTTGCTTCCATGTTTTTTCGCTGTTGTAAGGAGTACTGTAATAGATATTAGGGTTGAGGCAACTTGGGTTAATGCTTTTGTATTCTTTGGATAGATCTTTAAAAGTGGGATTGTTGAGTCCTGTAGTAGCTCAGTCTTGTGCTCTTTTTTTGGTGGGGGGAAGGGGGCTACTTCTGGCTCTGCGCTCAGGGATCACTCTTGGCTCTGTGCTCAGGGATCACTCTTGGCTCTGTGCTCAGGGATTGTGACTGCACTCAGAGATCACTCCTGGCGGGCTTGGGAGACCTGATGGGGTGCCGGGACTGAACTTTCCTCCCTGGCATTTTCCAGACTGGTCATCCCAGTCGGTGTCCCCAGCAGTGCACAGGCAGGTCCCTTTTCTCCTCACCCCCACCCCAACATCCTCCTCTTGTTTTGGGTTCGTTCGTTTGTTCGTCTGGTTGGTTGGATGGTTGGTTGGTTTGGGGGCGCCAGCCAAACAGTGGTGCTCAGGGCTTACTCCCGGCTGTGCCCTGTCCTCATTTCCTGCCTGACTCGGGGGACCATGGTCTTGGTTTGCATTTTCCTGATAGTGAGCAGTTTTCCGTGTACCTGGCAGCCCCCTCTATGTGCTCTTTGGAGAAAGCCTGAGAGACCATCTGTCCATGTTTGTCATTCAGTTAGGTGAGTTCACTGTATCCCCTGGCTGCTAACTCCGAGGCACGCGTATAGTGTGCACAGAGCTTTTGCCACGCAGGGGACTGTCTTCGTTCTGTTCGCATTTTCTTCTCCTGCACAAAAGCCTTTCCGTGTAGTGCAGGCCCAAGTTTCTCTTGTCTTCTTTTCCCTTCCTGCTCAGGTTATGTTCCCAAAAGCCTGGCTAGCACTTTTCTGAGTGAAGGGTTATGAGTCATGATTGATTTTGCCTGGAGTCTCCTTTTGACTTTTTGAGTCGACTTTTCCTAAAGATAAAATACATGCCACATGGCCAAGCGGGGTTTGATCCTTGGCGTCCTGTCTGGTCCTTTGGAAAGTGACCCACATGCCCAGGCAGGGACGAGTGCAGTGGTAGACCACGTGCTTCCGGCGGGGGAAGCCGTGGCGTAGTTCCTGACACCCCAGGAGAAGGGAGGGCTGGGTCTCGTTCTAGTCAGAGTCTCCCTGCTCACGTGTTTCCGGTTGTTGAGTCCAAAGCTCCTTTGCTTGGAACCCCCTTTGGGTGACCCTCTTGGTGCGGTGGGAGCCGGGGGTGGCCGATACTCGAGTCTGGCAGGACTTGGCATGTCCCCACGGCACCATTTCACTTGGCCAGTTCTGAGCCGTCGTGAGGGACGTGACTAACTCTGCGGCGCTTGGCGAGAAGACAGGGGCGGTTCTGCCTCCCCTCGGCTCCTCTCCTGACCTCTGTGCCCCGCAGAGAACGCCAAGGGCGAGACCCTGGAGCTGTTCCAGTCTGTGCACGGGTGGCTCATGGTGCTCTACGAGCGCGACTGCCGGCGGCGCTTCGCCCCCGAGGACCACTGGCTGCGGAAGTGAGTCCCCCAGCGCCGGTGCGGGGAGGGCTTGGGCCGGGGACCCTCGGTCGCATCACCGCTTGCCGGAGTGCTCAGCACTCGTGCTCCAGGCCAGAGGGGGACTTTATCCCGAAACTTGCCCTGCGTCCTGCCTGCCCCGGCACCTAGAGGAGAGCGTCTGTTCTGTTAACACCCTGTCCCCCGGGACCCCCTAGGGGGGCCTTCCACTCAGGCGCGTTCCCCCTAAAACTGTGGGAGTCTGTGCGTGGCCAGAAAGCCAGAGCCCGCCTCGCAGACGGCCCCCGCTCCGAGCCGGGAGAGAAAGTCATCCCGTTCATCTCCATTGGTTTGGGTCTGGGGGCCACGCCTCCTGTGCTCCGGATCACTCCCGGCAGGGCTCCTGGGACCCTACGTGGTGCTGGGGTTCAAACCCTGGTCAGCCACCTGCAAGCAAGGCTAGCGCCCCTGCCTGCTGTCCCGAGGGGGCTTGCTCCCAGCTGAGGCCAGCTCCGGGCCGTGGGAGTCGAGTGGCAGCTTTTCTCAGGGTGAGATGACCGGGGTCCTATAGGAGGCGTCCCTCCGCAACCGCTCAACCAAGATCGTGTCCTCGTGCTGGCCAGTGGGTGTCTCGGGGAACTCTGAGAGGGACGCCCCAGCGCAGGCCCCGCACGGGTCTCTGGCAAAGGTCCAGCCAGCCCACGGTCAGGGCGTTACAGGCCGGGCAGCGAGTGCATCCCGCCACCTTCCGTCCAGGCTTGCAGAAAGCGGGCAGGAGGCTGGCCTTCCCGGTGGGGTGACCCTGCGCGTGTCTTCCTGCCCCAGGGACCTCAAGCCCAGCGTGCTTTTCCAAGAGCTGGACAAGGGCCGGAAGCGGGCACAGCTCGTCCTGCAGTACATCCCTCACGTCATCCCCCACAAAAACGTGAGTAGGCTCCTCCGGGGCGAGGCACCGGGCTCCGAGTGTGTCTTCCACCCCGCGCTGGGAGAAGTGCTAAGGGGAGGGTCACGGTCCGTTTGGGGGGGGGGGTGGCAGTTGGAATGGAGGGAGCGGTGCGGCCAGGGCCAGGGGCTGCTGAAGGCTGCGCAGGCAGCAGCGGGCCGTGTCGAGAGCCTAGAGCAGAACCGGATAGCGGCTGGAGAGAGCGTGACGGCGGGCGCCAGTCCCTGCAGCCCAGGGGGGCTGTGGCAGCGGGAACCAGAAGGGCAGAGCCAGGGGGCTGGAGAGTTTGGGGCTGGGGAGGCCCGGGTGGCCTGACTAGAGGGAGAGGGTATGGCAGCAGCTTAGCTGGACTCTGGCGGGAACCGGGCAGTGGGAAGACGGTGGATTCAGCAAAGGGTTTTCTGGAGGGGGCGCCTGGATGCCTCAGAGAACGTCCACATGCGGAGGGAGGGGACGCCAGAGCCCCTGGTACTCAGGCCTGCGGTCTGGGCGCCCCTGCTTGGGAGGGGGTGGTGCTGAGGGCAGCTTGGCGGGGTTCAGGGCCGGGGTCTGGGGTGCAGGGCAGGGGGGCAGAGCCAGCTCCTCTCTCTGCCGGCAGAGCCACAGACGAGGCAGGGCAGGGAGCCGGGGCCAGAGGAGGAGCCCGGCAGTGTGGGGCCCGAGCCGAGGGCCAGGGGCCGCGGGAATGTGGGGTTCCGAGGCGCACTCCTCAGGGTCAGCGGCCTCCAGAGGCCCTCCAGCTCCGACTGGGCCCGTTCTTCCATTTCTCTCTCTCTCTCTCTCTCTCTCTCTTTTTTTTTTTGGACAAAATGGGTATTTTTAGAAAAGAGCATAGATCACACTTCTCTAAATGAAATCGCTTTTTAGAGACACTCTTCACTGCGCTCTGATAGCGTTTTGACCTTGACCTCAATACTTAACAGCCGCCTCTCGTCACCCTCGGAGTGTGGCTGTTTAAATCCTTATTGCACTCGACAGCAGAGCCGCTCCAGCGGGGGAGGAGAGGGGGGGGCGCCTGGCAAGGTTGTGGAGACAAGCCCCCGGGCGCTGCGGGGGATGCTCCCCTCCTCCCATCCTCTCAAAAAAAAAGGAAGAAAGAAGCAGAATACAAGCAGCTCTAATTTTCTGAGGTTCGCAGACAACTCTCGTTTGTCTTCATCATGTTCAGTTTCCCAAGGCAGCTTCCTCCCGCCGCTCGCAGCCCCGCTCTCCCGGGCTCCTCAGCGGGGCTGGCAGCTCCCGCAGGGTTACATCGGGCCTGGCCCCAGCCCTGAGTAGGTGGTCGCCCCCCTCCATCCGCGCCGGGGCCGATTGGTTTTATTTATCCGTGTTTAATGCGATGCGGAGCTTCCCCGCGCATGAGTCTCGGGCTGCAGCATCGCCCCCTCCTTACCGTTCCCGCCGCGGGTCCACGTGCCACGCACACCTTTTCCTGTTCTCCTCGTCCCACCCCTCTCCCCTCAGGTCGTGCAAGGTGGTCTGAGATACGGCCTTAGATCTCTGAGGGGGCCGGGGGCTGGGGTGCAGACTGAGCGCACAGTGCCCCTGGTTCCTCCCCTGTACCCCGTGGAGCCCCAAGCACTGCCAGCTGTGACCCCAAAGCCCAAACAATGTCAGGGGGAACACTGGATGCAACGGGTGTATGAAATGTTTGGTAAAGCACTGGGCTGAGTTACCAGCCGCTTTCATTTCTGCTGTGCGCCTGGCAGTGATGTAAGAGTCACTGAGCCGGTGTTGCTGTCCTTGGGGTTCCTGTTTGGTTCTGGAGGCTACACCCGGCAGCGCTCAGGGTTAACTCCCAACTCTGCACTCAGGCATCGCTCGTTCATGGTAGATTTGGGGGACCATATGGGGTGCCGGGGGTCAGACCCGGGTCAGCAGTGTGCAAGGTGCTGGGGATCAGACCCAGGTCAGCAGTGTGCAAGACCCCCACTGTGAGTCCGGGCTGTAATAGGTCCTCACTACTGGGGAGGATGTGCGGGAGTTTTGCTGACGATTGTCTGTCGGGGCCGTTTGAACTTTGTTCTTTCCCTTTCCTTAGAAGAGTCAGGTCTTGGCCCGGAGTTGCAGTATGGCGGATAGGGCACTTGTTTTGCCTGCAGCCGCCCCGGATTCAGTCCCCAGCATCCCCGAAGGTCCCTTAGGAGTCCTGAGAGTGACTCCTGAGTGCAGAGCCAGGAAGAAGCCGTGAGCACCCCTGGCTCTGACCACCCCGCTCCTCCCAAAAGAGAGAAACATGGCTCTTTCCTTGTCTCTGGCCTCTGTCCTGCCCTCCGACTGCCAGCAGGCCTGGGAGTGTCTGAGTGCTGGCCAGTTCCCTTCCCGCCGAGGGCTGTCTGTCCTCGCCCACTGCGTGTCCTCTCTGGGCCGCAGGAGGAGCTCGTGGGCGCTGTGGTCTCGCTCTCTTCCTTCTGCTTGCGCCGGGCCATCTGCCCCGACACCAGCCTCTGCCCCTCCAGGCCTCACCAGCACACAGCCCTGGCTCTCTGTATCTTGTGCACACCACCTGACCGTCCGGGGGGCCGGGCCTGCTTACTCAGCGCCCTGTGGGGCGTGGCCTCGGGGCTCGGGAACCGTCTCTGGAGGCCCTTGGTGGCTCCCCGCCCAGCCTTCCCGGGCCCTGGCGGCTGTGCTCCTGCAGTCCCGCTGGCCGATGCCACCCTGGGCTCAGCCCAGGCCTCTGCACCTTCTTCTCGTGCTCCGTGGAACAGCGCCCCTCATTCAGGTGCTCACGCTGAACATTATGGGGGGTCACGGGAAGCAGCTGTGTCCCGTGGCCCCACTGCTAAACTCGGGCTTCTGAAGGGCCTCACCTCCCAGCCCTGGGCCAGGCTCCTTCTCCGTTCCCTGGCGCCCCGGAGCTCTCGGGACCTTTCCAAGCATGTTCGTCTTTGTGTCTCCGCGTGCAGGCACGGAGCTGTGCCACTGAACAGCGGCCCCGCTGCCAGGCAGCCCGTCCCCCTCCGCCCGGAGAGCTCGTCTCAGGAGGCTGCTGACAATCGCTTTTTCTCTTACAATCCTGTTGACTTCACTGAGCTAATAACCTGATGAAATGGAATTGCCTTGATGCCCTCGCTCTGCTCGCCCTTGTTGCTGCTCCTGTTGCTGTGACTCTTTTTTTTTTTTTTTTTGCTTTTTGGGTCACACCTGGCGATGCACAGGGGTTACTCCTGGCTCTGCACTCAGGAATCACCCCTGGCGGTGCTCAGGAGACCATATGGGATGCTGGGAATCGAACCCGGGTCGGCCATATGCAAGGCAAACGGCCTACCCGCTGTGCTATCACTCCAGCCCCGATGTGACTCTTTTTTATTTGGATTAACGGAGTTTCTGATTTGGAGGGCAATCCCCCTCCCC
The DNA here is from genome assembly GCF_027595985.1 of Sorex araneus. Taxonomy (NCBI): domain Eukaryota; kingdom Metazoa; phylum Chordata; class Mammalia; order Eulipotyphla; family Soricidae; genus Sorex; species Sorex araneus. The sequence goes on from NC_073310.1 coordinate 12,541,465, forward strand.
ACTTTTTTTTTTTTTCAAATACAATGCAACAGCGTTGATTGGGTTAATTTATTCCACTGACATTACTGGAGTGCCTTTACAGTAGTGATTGTTTTGTTTGATTTTTGTTTGGGGGCCACACCCCGTGATGCTGAGGGGTTACTCCTGGCTCTGCACACTGGGATCACTCTCGCAGGCCTGTGCAAACATATGGGATGCCGGGGATCAAACCCAGGTCAGCCAGTGCCCCACCTGCTGCACTATCGCTCCAGCCCCTGATTCTTAGACCTGGGGTGGGGTAGAGGGTCCCGCTCTCCTCCAGGGGCTCTGATGTCGAGAACAGAGAGAGGCTCCCGCTCCGACAGTCGCTGAGAAGCTCGGTGGGAAAGGCGCTTGAGCGCTCAGGCAAGACAGATGAAAAGGTCAGGGACCTGCCGGCTGGGGGACCGTTTTTTAAATTTCTGACAGTAGAAAAAAAATTATCTTCACAATGTTTCTGTATTTTAAATGTAGAATATTGATTTCCTTTACAGCCGGCAGAGCTCTGTACAGCAGCCCCTGTAGCCTGTCTTGCCACCAGGGTTTTATGGCGGATTATTGACGGAGGGAGAATGATTTTTCCCGAGATAGTCCTCGGCGAGAGCCTCACTGCAAGCCAGGCTGCTCCTTGTGGAAAATCTCTCTTCCTTGGCCGCTCCCCTGCACGCTCTGCGGGATGCTCCCACAGGCCCCTCGGAGCCGCAGCCCTGTCAGAGCGCCCCGTTCTGGTCACTCCCAGGCTGCTTCCTGGGAATCTCCCAGTTTTCGTATGGTGCATCTTGGATTCTCACTGTGCAATGGTCTCGCTTCTGCTCGTTTCAGCGGGTGCTGCTGTTCCGGAACATGGTCATCAAGGAGAAGGAGAAGCTGGGGCTGGTGGAGACCAGCTCCGCCTCCCCTCACGTCACGCACATCACCATCCGCCGCTCCCGCATGCTGGAGGTGAGACGCCCCGGCCGGGGCCACCGCCGAGCCCGGCATCCCGGAGTGGACAGGGTTCCGCTGAGACGTGGCGGGGTGCGGGTCCCGCTCTGCCCCGCGAGCGCCCTGGAGTCAGGGCGTCAGACACTCGGTGCCCCTCACATCAGGACAGACGTCCCTGGCCTGCGACACGCAGAGACGGGACTGGAGGTGCTGTGTGGACCGAGGCACCTTGGGACAGACGTTTCTCCCGGTGCTGGAGGCAGTGTAGACACCAGCCCGAGAGGCTCAGGAAAGGGACCACTGCCCGCCTCAGCCGCAGTCAGCCCAGGGCCCAGTGCGGCGCCTGGCGTGGATCTGAAACAGGCCTTGAGCCCCTGGGCTCCAACCCGGGGAGAGTTGTCAGCGTGCGCGGACGTGACTCGCATCTGCCGGAGTGTTCTCAGGGTCACACGTCCCCATGGGCTGGGAGGGTCACTCGTGTGCAGGAACACGGGCCTCGCGTTTGCAGAGCCCTGAATTCAGTTCCCCACCACACACTACCAGATATATATACCTCCTGATGCCCCCCAGCACCAGCAGGGGTTTTATTTGTTTTAATAAAATAATTTTATTTTTTTAAAACTTACAAAAATTAGATTTTTATTAAGAGAGTGGAGAGAGTGCAGTGTGCAGGGCATTTTCCATCCATGCGGTGGGGACCCAGGTTTGCTCCCCAACACTCCATACGGTCCCCCAGCACTGCCAGGAGGGATCCCTGAGTGCAGAGCCCGGAGTCAGCCCTGAGCAGTGCTGTGTGGGGATCGCTCCTGGCGGGGCTCAGGGGACCATATGGGGCGCCCGGGATCAAACGAGCCAGCCACGTGCCAGGCAAGGCCCCACCACTGCATTCTCTCTCCAGCCGTGAGCTGGGGTTTCACAGGGACAGCAAAGGAGGGACGTCTGTCTTGGGCTTATGGCAAAGTCCCTTTTCCTGTTCCATGAACACCGCTCTCGTTGTGATCCTGTTGTGCCACGGGGCAGGATTCAGTCACCCCGGTTGTGCTCCTGCTCCCCTGGCTTGGTTTTTAGAACGGGAGCGAGTCCAGTGGCCTTTGCTTGCTGTGGACACAAGGGGGCAGGACAAGCTGCAGCTGGACTCACGGGCCACCTCAAGCTTCCCTTGTTTCCATTGCCCTGGTTTGGGTCGAAGGTGGCGTTTCTGTTTTAGGCGTCTGGGGGTGTCTGAAGCCCATCGGGAAGGCGCCCTTTCTCTCCCAGAGGGTGGAGCTGGCCCGTCAGAAGTGAGGGGCTTCAGTCTGGGGTCAGTGGCACAGCTGGGCCTCGTGTCCTCCCGCCTGTCCCCACGTTGACATGGCGGTGGGCGAGTGATGCCCACTCTCGCCCACATTCCCAGGGGTACAGCTATCCCCCCTGCCGCCCCCACTGCCCTCACAGGTGCCCTCCAGGCCCCGCGGGAGCAGGGGAGGGACGTCTCTTCCTCGTCTTTAGCAGCCTGTCCGTTTGCGTCTTTTAAAATTTATTCTCATTTTCACCATGAGCCAATAGATTCGTTAAGGCAGAGAGGACAGCATCCTACCTCTTCTGCCAGGGGTTGAGGGGACCCACACCCCCTGGTGCTCGGGGACCATGCCGTGCTGGGGAGAGAGAGAACCCGGTTGCCAGGGCTCCCGCGTGCAAGGGTGCGCTCCAGCCCCCTTGGAGCCGTCTTCCCAGCCCTTTCCCCCCACCTTTTGGTTTTGCGATGCTGAAGGCTGACCCCAGGGCCTGGCATGTGCAAGGCAGGTGCTCTACACGGAGCCACCGAGGTCTGGCTTCTCTGGGATGCAGGCTCCGGGCTCTTCGTCCTGCACCCGAGTCCGGCATCGGGGTGGGAGGGGGCAGGGCTCCCTGACAGGCCATGCCCGCACCCTGCAGGACGGCTACGAGCAGCTCCGGCAACTCTCCCACCACGCCATGAAGGGGGTGATCCGGGTGAAGTTTGTCAATGACCTCGGGGTGGACGAGGCCGGCATCGACCAGGACGGCGTCTTCAAGGAGTTCCTGGAGGAGATCATCAGGAGGGTGTTCGACCCGGCGCTCAATCTGTTCAAGGTGCGGTGGGGCCCGGCCTGAGGGCACGGGTGGGAAGCGGCGGGCGGGCCGGCCCGCAAGGCGGCTCAGCTCTGCCTCTGCCGGGCCTTCACCCCGCAGACCACCAGCGGGGACGAGCGACTCTACCCCTCGCCCACGTCCTACATCCATGAGAATTACCTGCAGCTCTTCGAGTTCGTGGGCAAGATGCTGGGCAAGGCTGTGTACGAGGTAGGCCAGGGCGGGGCCCGGGGGTGGCCGGCACTGGGGCTAGACGGACCTCGGGACTTTGTTCCCACCCGTGGCCATTCAGATAAAGCCACAGAGAGGACGGACAGCGCAGCTGAGGGGGCACAAGCGCTCCGCGTGGGTTTCCCCCTTCAGCCCGCTAGGCCATCCTGTGGGCCGGTACCATTGCCCACGTCGGCCTGAGAACGCCGAGGCGTCAGGATCCGCTCCTCCCGAGTCTTACGGCTTGTGCAGGGGCAGAGCCCGAGTGTGAAGCCAGGCGCACTGGGGGGCCACAGGAACCACCACTCTTGCCCTTCCCTGCTTAGAGTCCCCCTGAGTGATGCTGGACCCCCGCCAGGTCCTGAGGCCGATCCTGCGGGCCGTGCCTGTTTCTCAGGCTCTGTCCTCCCCTTCCCCCCCAAGACACACATTCTCACAGCTGCGCAGACACAGCAGCCGTCTGGCCCTGATACAAGCCTGTGGGCCCCTCCCCCTCAGTCTCCGGGACCTGGGGAGCCCCCAGAATCACCAGATCACGTTGGCTAAACAAGGAGGAAATGGTGCTGTCCAGGGGCGCCGTTTGGGAAGGCCACGAGAAGGGGAGGGGAGGCGTCTGAGGCAGTTCGGGTCCCAGAAGGCGGCTCCCTCGTCCCCTCTCTCCGTCCAGGGCATCGTGGTGGACGTGCCCTTCGCCTCCTTCTTCCTGAGCCAGCTGCTCGGGCACCACCACAGCATCTTCTACAGCTCCGTGGACGAGCTTCCTTCTCTGGACTCGGAGTTCTATAAGAACCTCACTTCCATCAAGGTCAGTGACCGGGGCAGCGCTGAGAGCCTGTGGTCAGCAGTGGAGGGGCGAGGCCCAGCGTGCACGGGGCCCCCCTGGCCACTGCAGCCCCTCTCCCCAGTGTCAGGGCCACAGAGCGGCCCGAGCAGGCCTGCACCAGAGGACGGGAGGTGGACCCTGAGGGCCAGAGCTGCCCTTGTCCCTAGCACTTACCTCCTCCTCTGTCCATCAGCGCTACGATGGGGACATCGCTGACCTGGGGCTGACTCTGTCCTACGACGAGGACGTCATGGGTCAGGTAGGTGTGTCCTGCCCCCCCCCCGCCCCCTTCCGGCCCTAGTGGGCCGACACTGCGGAAACCAGCTCCACTTGGACAGTTCTCAGTCTTCCTGGTGAGGGTTGGCTGCCTCGCGTGGAGCCTCGGGGCCCTGAATCGGAGACGCCCCTTGCGGCGTCCTGTCCTGGTTTGAACTCCATAGACAGCAGAGCCGGGAGGGGAAAGCCTGGAAATGGGGGCAGTGGTGGCTTCTCTCAGTGGCCCAGCTCTTATCCCTGGTGCCCCTGGCCCTCGGGCAGCTGCTGCAGCGCCCCCTACAGGGCCTTGGGGGGTGCCGCACTTGAGGAGCCACCCCGTGCGCTGAGTGGGGCCACCATCCTCCTGGCCTGGTGCCCGGCGTCCTCATGGCGGCTGACTGGCGCCTGTCAGTCTCCAGAGCGCATGGGTGACCATGACACCGGACGTGCTGGGGGTCCCTTGGGAACCTGCCTGCCTCGCCCCCGAGGCGGCCCTGGGCAGCCTCTTCTCAGCTTCCCGAGCTCGGTGGTCCCAGAATCCTTCGGGGAGGGTTGGGTTTCCTTTCAGTTTGGGGACCACTCCTGGTCGTGCTCACAGCTACTCCCCGCCGTGCAGTGCCAGGGGTCGACCCTGGGACAGACGCGCACACAAGCAAAAACACGCATGTGCACGCACGCAGATGTCTGCACACGCACACAGCCTGAGCGCTGCCCTTGAGCCACCTCCCCAGCCCCAGGTCCCGGCTTCCTCTCTGCAGCTGCAGGGTGAGGGGATGGCAAACCGTCTGTCGTCGGCTAAAGTCGCGTGTGCGCGCTCTGAGCTCCAGGTGGCTCACAGACGCCCTTGGCGTTGCAGAGAGCAGTTCACTCTCTAGTTTTCGGATATATCTGCCTTCCTCGCGACATTCAAGTTTTCTCTCCTGAGCAAAAAATAATGTAAATTCTTAACTGAAAGCTCAGCAATAAGTAATGGGCCACGGGAATTCCCCCTGGGCCCCTCACTTAAGCTACTTTTTCTTCTATTTTTTTTTTTTAATTTCTTTCTGTTTTTGGACCACACCCGGCGAAGCTCAGAGGTTACTCCTGGCTCTGTACTCACTCCCAGGGGGCTCGTGGGACATACAGAATGTGGGGGGTGGAGCCTGGGTCTGCCAGCCCCCCCACCCGCTGCACTGTCGCTCCAGCCCCAATGCTCTTCCCTTAAGCCTTCAACCCTCGCCCAGTAAATGAATTAATCTCACTAAATAAGCGTAGCGCAAAGGCCTGGAGCCTGTGCTTTGTCCGTGGGGACCCTGAAATTGATCCCTGGCACTGCACGGTTTCCTGAGCCCTGCCGGGTGTGGCCCATGTGGCAAAGAATAAATGAATAAATAAAATGAGCGTAAGGATGGAAATGAAAACCACGTACACGACACATGCCTGGGGAGAGCCACGGCGCATGTACGCCTGTCTTTCCAGAGCGCCCGCCGCTGCCCCAAAGGGGTTGGTATTCCCCCCCCCCCTCAGTGACACCATTCCATGCATGCTGGTGTATGATCTGCCTTTCATTCCAGCTCATAACGGCTCTTTATCCTGTCACTGATGGCTGCCCTGTAGTCCGGGGCCTGGTTTTCCCCCCTCACGTCAGACCTTTGCCTGTGCTCTGGATGCTACAGTGTCACCTTCTGGGACTTACCAGGGTCCCCCGGCCTCCCGGTGCAGGGGCGCCCCTGAGTTCAGAGGAGAAGAGATCGCTTCTCTTCTGATCACACAGGGTCTCCGTGCCGGTGTCTGAACCCCGGCTTGGTGCGAAAATGGTCATGCCCACACACCCCCCCCCTCGGTTCTGCGGCCGCCCCTCCCCCCTTGCCTCCAGGAAGCTCGATTTCCCCCCTTTGGGTTCTCTGGAGTCACTGCTCCCCCTTTTTCTCCCCCAGCTTGTTTGCCACGAACTGATTCCTGGAGGGAAGACCATTCCTGTTACAAATGAAAATAAGTGAGTAGAGCGATTCGATTTTTAAGGTCACCACTCGAAAAGACTTCATTCTGCCTCTCCCGGCTTCCTCTGAGGATTTATTAAGATAGATGGAAGTCGAAAGAGGCCATAAACATCATAATGGAATTTACTGGTTACAGTTCATAGGCTGAAATCCTATTCAGTTCGATTTGCAAAATAAGAACGGACCATTTATTCTTCACAGCAGCACTTCTGAGGTCAGGGGCACCCAGGCCTCGGCATCCCCGGGAATTGAGCAGCGGCTCTGGCTGCAGACACAGGCAGCGGAGCCGTTCAGGCACGCCGGGAGGGCCCCTCTGGGCTGGGGGCGTGTGGCCCTCGTAGGAAGTGCGGCGCTCTTGTAGGGGCACCATGAGGAACCCAAATGCTGCAGACAGCGGGACTTTTCGAGTTCCAGCAGCTGTGGTCAGGGATAACACTTCCCGGAGTCCCCTGGGAGCCGAGCCCCTAGCACGCCCTGCTCCTGCCCGGTGGAAGCAGCAGATCCTGGCAGGGGGAGTTGCTGCGGCCCCTTACTCGGCCTGTTTGCTTCCACCAGGCTCAGCTGAGCATCCCCACCCCGTGACAAGTGAGAGCTCGGTCCCCCTGGGTGGGTCCTTTGGGTCCGATGCCTGTCATTGCATGGCATTCCCGGGCTTCACGTGTCCCCCGGGCCCGCTGGTGGAGTCAGCCTGGGGGTCGCTGGCACGTCTTGCTGGAACCCTCCGCACAGACCCTACCTTTTCTCACCTTGACTGCACCAGCCCAGCTCTGCCTCCGAACCCCCCAGGGATTCATTTGACAGCCGAGAGCACGGGCTGGGTGGTGGGAGCTGGCTCTCTACAGCCCGGGGAAGGCCGTGGGTGCAGCCCGAGCGGGAGGCAGGGTCCCGTCCTGTCTTAAGCCCACTGCGTGCAGAGCCTTTTCCCAGCCGCCAGCCCCAGCTGTCAGGCGGGGCTGCCCCGTTCCGCAGAAGGGGGCTTTAAAGGCCCGGCCACACTCATTCCCTCCCTCTGGGTAGATGCAGCCGAGTGACAGCCGGCTCCACGATGTCTGGAGGGTGGTGCTAACAGGTGCACGTGGACGGGCACGAGTGTGGCCCACGTAGTCGGCCCCTCCGTTGGCATCTTGGTGGCTCAGGGTTAGTGACCCAGAGCTGAGCCATACGGGGTGGAATCAATCGATGTGTTTGGCATTTGGGAAGCTGGCCCAGGGCCGGGCCCAGAGCCTCGCGTCGCTGAGCCAGTGTCCCGCGAAGACACCAGCGGGGCTCACACACGGGCTCTTGGAATGTATTTTCACCGGTTCAGAAGCGTGTTGTCACACACCCGTAGGCGAGCGTACGGCTTCCATAGCCGCGGCCCTGGACGGCCTCAGCCTGGCGCCGTTGCCAGTGCCCTGCTTTCCTAGGGAAGGCCAGCGAGCACCGGCCCCGCCACACGCTGCCTCCTGGCTCGGGTCAGCCAGGTTTATTCACGTCCCACTGCGAGGCCAGTTCCTATCTTTGAGGCTTATTGGACAACCAGTTGGATGCTAATTGGTTTATCTCCAGTCAGGTGCTAGTCAAGTCCAAAAAGCACCCTTTGTACTAAGAAGGGCTGGCACCCGGTCTGCAGTGTCTCTCGGATTCCTGGCGCAGGACGAGCTGGCCGGGGAGCAGAGTGCAGGCAGGCCCCAGGGTGTGGGCCTTCAGCTCGCACCCGCCTCATCACCACAGTTTTTTGTTTTTGGAGGTTTTTTTTGTTTTGTTTTTTTGGTTGTTTTTTTTTTTTTTTTTGGCTCTTGGGGTCACACCTGGCAATGCTCAGGGGCTACTCCTGGCTCTGCACTTAGGGATCACCCACAGGGGTACTTGGGGGACCGTATGGGATGCCAGGGATCGAACCCAGTTCAGCGGCAAGGCAGACGCCCTCCCTACTGGACTGTCGCTCCGGCCTACTGTTGGTGCTTTTGTAAAATGCTTCCGACTCCTCTTTCAGCCGTGTTGGTGGCAGTCGCCTGCCCTCCCGTTCATTCCCATTGTTCCCTCTTGTTCTCCCCAGAATCAGCTACATCCACCTGATGGCACATTTCCGGATGCACACTCAGATCAAAAACCAGACGGCTGCCCTCATCAGCGGGTTCCGATCAATCATCAGACCCGAGTGGATCCGGATGTTCTCGACCCCTGAGCTGCAGCGTCTCATCTCGGGTGACAATGCTGAGATTGACCTGGAAGATTTAAAGTAAGGGCCGTGTGGGGGAGGGGGAGCCGGGCGGGAGGGGGCAGGACAGAGCCCTCGGGCTCCTCAGCAGCTCCGGGGAACGGGCTCAGCCGCTGGTCTGCCTGGGGACTCCGGGACCCCCCACGGCCCAGCTGGGGAACAGGGGTTCGTCTCCCCCACTTGCTGGAGCTGCCTCTCAGATGGCGCCCGTGCTCCGAGTGCCCGGCTCGAGTCCGGGCCTGCCTGAGTGCGCACTGTCCGGCCTCTCCGCAGGAAGCACACGGTGTACTACGGCGGCTTCCACGGAAGCCACAGGGTCATCATCTGGCTCTGGGATATCCTGGCGTCCGACTTCACGCCCGAGGAGAGGGCCATGTTCCTGAAGGTACCTCTCACCCTCGGGGCCTGCGCGCATGCTCTCCTGAGCCTGGAGGGCCGGGGGCGCCCCTCAGGAGCACACCCTTCCCCGGGGCTGCCCCCACCCAGGGTCCGAGGGTGCGTGTCTCCAGAGAGAGGCCTGGGGTAGGTAGCCTGTGGGCTGCAGCCCCCAGCTCCCGTTCGCCAGTGCTTGCCTTGAGAGCTGCTCCCCTGTCTCCCTTTGTGGTTTTGGGGTCACACCTGACTGTGCCCGGGGCTTCCTCCTGCCTCTGAATCACTCCTGGCGGTGCCGGGGACGAAAGCCAGGTCAGCCCCGTGCACGGCAAGTGTTGACCGAACTGTCCCTCAGCCCGACTGCCTTTCCTGGGGAAGAAAGGAGTGTTGAGGACCTGAGCCCAGGCAGGGTCGGGGGGCTAGCACGGGGCTCAGGGGGGCGCTCTGCCGGCATCAGGCCCTGGGCAATGACCCGGGCCCCCGAGGCCTTGCAAGGTGGCACTGGGGGTCCCCGGCAGCACCCCGGCCTCAGGCCTTGGTTGGCAGACTCGAGCTGCCAGTGGCCCTCCCCGCCCACAGCCCGAGGGAGGTGCCCCACCCCCGCCCCCCTCAGAAAATACACCAGATATTTGAAGTAGTTGCTCCTCCGGGTCGGGGGGACTCTCTCCGCCCGCCCTGCTGGGTGTGGGGCTGCAGCTGTGGTGTGCCTGGCAGAGCCAACGGCCCTGAGGCTCGGCGAGTCCTGCAGGCCCAGCTGGGCCGTCCCGGGCCTGATGCCTCCGGCGTTTGTGACGCTCAGCAGGTCTGACAAAGGGCCTCCAGGGCGGAGGGAGGGCCCAGGGGTGAGGCGCTCACCGAGCCCTACACCACATAGGGTCCCCCAGAGGTGCCCACGTGACGCAGCCCCCCACCCCGCCCCCACACATCCTGGTCTCTGCGTGATTTGCACGGGCCGTCTCTGGGTGTCTCCCTAGAGGTGGTCGCGATCCCCGCGCTCGGCTCTCCGCTGGGGGCAGTCCTGGGCTGCGCGTCTCTGCGCCCAGGAGGAGGGGAGCACTTGGCCAAGTTTGTTGTTGTTTCAGTTTGGGGGGCCGTAGCCTGGCAGTGCATAGGCCTTCCTCCTGGCTCTGTGCTCGGGAGTCACTCGCGGTGGGCTCGGGGGCCCATGTGGGCTGCCAGGGATCAAGCCGCGAGGCAGACGCCCTCCCCGATGGACCCTCGCTCTGGGCCCGTGTAACAGAGCCAGGTAGTCACCGGAGGTCAGGGGTTCCCCAGGGCCTCCCCGTGCACGCGGGCCCCCCAGGTCCCCAGCTGGGGGAGGGACGCCGGCTACAGTCTTGGGCCAGTGGTGCCCAGAGGAAGCAGGGGGGCCGCTCGGCCGCCCCTGACCCGCCTGTGTCACAGTTTGTCACCAGCTGCTCCCGGCCCCCGCTCCTGGGATTCGCCTACCTCAAGCCTCCTTTCTCCATCCGCTGTGTGGAAGTCTCCGACGACCAGGTATCGCCACGGGGGCACTGTGCCTCCTGGGGCTGGGGGTGACCACTCCTCACCCCACGTGCTCTGCGCCGAGCCCGGCCAGACAGTCCCAGGGCTGCAGAGGTGCCACCGCTGGGCTGCCCCAGGGCCCTGCTCCAGCTGGGAGCCACCTTTCTGCACTCCCTGGACAAGGCGCGGGGAAGGGGCTGGGAGCCGCCATCCTGGGCTGGCCTCGGGTCCGAGAGGGCTTGGGTGGGCCCGGCGGGAATGCCACCCCTCCCACCGCCTCCTGTCACCGGCGGGAGAGACCTTGGGGTGCGGCAGGCCTGTGGGGCGGCTGGGGCGGGAGGGAGGCCGCGCCCCCCGGAGGCCCTCAGCCCAGGCGGCGGCGTGCGCTTGCAGGACACCGGGGACACGCTGGGCAGCGTCCTCCGCGGCTTCTTCACCATCCGCCGGCGGGAGCCCGGCGGCCGGCTGCCCACCTCCTCCACCTGCTTCAACCTGCTCAAGCTGCCCAACTACAGCAGGAAGAGCGTCCTGCGGGAGAAGCTGCGCTACGCCGTCAGCATGAACACGGGCTTCGAGCTCTCCTAGCGCGGCCGGCCCTGCCCGCCGCCCCGCACTCCGGACCTCCAGCTCCCCGGGCGCGCGGCGGGCAGGCCCGGCGCCTCGGCCCCAGCCCCTCTCGATAGCCATGAGCCCTCCCTACCCCCCCGTGACCCCCCCCCGGCAGCTCTCCGGCACCCCCAGGCCGCACAGGAAATAAACCTCCGGGTCGTGCCAGCTGCTGCCCCGAGCGCCGGGCCCGTGACGGCACAAGACTTGGTCTCTCTGGCCGGCCGGTCTCTGGCGGGGGTCCGCCCTTCCCGACCCGCGGAGCCGGCTGTGCCGCCCGCAGCAGCCACGCCCAGCACGGCGCGCGCCACGTGGGAGGCGCGCCCCTCCCGTTTCCAAACACTATTCTCAGGTAAGGCCTTGCCACGCCGCTATGCACCCAGCCCAGTCTCGGCCTCCGTCCACGGCCAGGCCCGCTGCACCCCCAGCAGCCAGGTGCCCCCCGGGAGGCCTCGGAGCACAGACGTCCCCTCTCCAAGCCACTCACCCCCCGTCGGCGTCCCCCCCGCCCACACACACACCCTCGGTCATTGTCCTTCCTGCTTGCCTCAGAGGCCGCCTCTCGGTGGGCCCACTGGCCTCTGGCCCTCCCAGGGTCATGGCGGCTCGGGGGTGACCCTGTTGGCCTTCCCAGCAGGGGGCGACCACCCTCCCAGCTCACTGGCCCATTTATCAGTAAGGAACACACACCGACCTTAGGTCCCGGCCCACCAGGCGCCAGCGCTCCTCCCTAGACCAGACAATCTCTAGACAGTCGGTGCTCGCCGCCCAGAGCCCCCCGCACTGAAGGAGGCCGCGGCGGCTCCTGTGCCTGTGTTTGCACTCGATGTCGGACCTGCGGCCCTTAGCCACCCCCTCTTTCGGGAGAGCCCAGGGGCAGGGGCCGAGGACAGCCCCGCAGTGCTCTGGCCGCCCTCGCCCACCGCCTCCCACTCGCACATCCCCCCACCCGGTGAGGCTGGAGACAGCCAGCGGCACCTGCCCTGCCCCCCGCCCCTCCCCAGGGCTGCCAGGGCCCGAGGCTCCTCCAGGCTGCAGGACACCAGCCCTCACGGGCCAGGCCTGCGTGCAAGGTTGGTGCCCCGGCGGGGGTGTGCCCGGGGCTGGGCTGCTGCAGAGCAGAGTGTCTGTCTGTCTGTCTGTCTGTGACGGGAGGGTGGCCAGGAGCCTGAAGGCAGGGATGTATCCTTAACTGCTGGAGCGGTGAGAGTAGGCCGGTTCTGTAGGCTCCCCGCTCCTTGCAAACCTCCGTTCCTCAAAGATCTCTGAAGGCATCAGTGGGGACTGAGCAGGTCTGTCTCCCTCGGGGGTGAGTAGCCGTCAGCCTGCCGCCCCACCCCCCCGGTCTGCTCCCCGTGAGCCGGCCAGCGTGGGCAGGAGCTGGCTTGCCAGCACTGTGGTCAGCCGGTGCGCGGGGTTTCCTGCGAGGGCGGCAGTCTGCAGCGTCCCGGAAATATTGCACTATCTAAAACACTGAATCTGTACTTTTATAGCTGGTGTTCACGAACACCTCGATGGCTCTTGAAGGCTCTGAAAAGTGGGGTTTTACTGTTTTTCTTATGGCTTGAACGATGACCAGAGGCTTTATTAAATTTGTACTTCGGCACCGGGCGCCTGTGTTGTGCTTGGCCCACCGCCCATCGGCTCCCCGGGACATAGCGGGTCACCTCTGCTCCGGCCGGCGTCCAGCTCGAGTCGGGAGGGAGCGCGTTTCAGATGGCACTCGCGCCCCCTCGGCCCCTTCCCAGGGGCCACCGTCACCTTCCATCGTGAACACGCAGAGTGAGGGGGACAGCGAGGGGCAGCCAGGAGTCCAGGCGCAGCCCACTACAGGGCCAGAGCGACAGACACACGATCCCGACACCCCCTCTGGAGGGCGTCACCAGGCGTGACCCCAGACACAAGGCATGGCCCACCCTGCCTGGTCCCCTGAGCATCTCTGGCTGTGGCCTGGGTTCCCCAGCAGCGCTGGGCCCCAGCCCTGGCCTTGGGCTCCAGCCGAGTCCGCTGAGATTCCCCGGGCGCCCTCCCTGCCAGGTGCCGAAGAATCCAGAGCTGCCCTCAGGGCTGGGCACAGGCACTGCGGGGTCTGCCTCCCTGCCCGACAGAGCAGAATTATCTGAATCATCGGCAGAAGCGGAAGCCCCTCCTGGTCACTTCCCAGGGAAAGGCGGAGCAAGGAGGAGACGGGAGGGTCTGTGCTTCCTGCGGGGGACCCAGCCAGCACCCGGCCGGTGGGCCCGCTTCCTTGCCCTTTCACGCACACGGGACTGCCCAGGCCCTTCTGCTCAGGCCCTGCCTCTGTGTGCACACGCACGGCAGGGGAGGGACAGTCCATGGGGCCAGGTCTTCTGCCCTCCAGAGCGGGCCCTGGGCAGGGAGGCAGAGCAGTGCTCACCGGTGTCAGCACGTCCCAGCAGAGGGTCAGGGCAGAGGTGCTGGGCGACTGTGGCGGGGCACGCATGGGGACAGGCAGCTCTGCGGTGGGCACTCGCCACACCCCCCACCTCGTGAAGAAGCCCACGAGCACAGAGGCCCAGGCAGGCGCACACACACACTGGCCCAGGGGGGATCCACTGTTCACACACACACACAAACACACACACATATAGGCCCAGGCAGGATCTGCTGTTCACACACACACAGAGGCCCAGGCAGGCTCACACACACACTGGCCTAGGTGGGACCTACTGTTCACACACACACACACACACACACATACAGGTCCAGGGAGGATCCATTGTTCACACACACACACAAACACACACACATATAGGCCCAGGCAGGATCTGCTGTTCACACACACACAGAGGCCCAGGCAGGCTCACACACACACACTGGCTTAGGTGGGACCTACTGTTCACACACACACACACAGGTCCAGGGAGGATCCATTGTTCACACACACACGAACAGGGCCAGGCAGGATACAATGTTTACACAGAAACACGCACACACACACAGGTCCAGGCAGGATGCACTGTACACACGCACACACGCGCGCGCGCGCACACACACACACACAAACAGGTCCAGGCAGGATGCACTGTACACACACACACATACAGGCCCCCCCCCCGGCAGCATCCACTGTTCACATACACACGCACACACACAGGTCCAGAGAGGATCCACTGTTCACACACACACATGCACACACACACAGGCCCGGGCAGGCTCCAGGGCGCTCTCTACCCTTTGAGGTGCAGAGTCCGGCCTGAGCAGCCTCCTGAGAGTCACCAGGTTGGCAGACACTGGCCTGTGCTAGCTGGCCCAGAGCTCAGGCTGAGCCTCTGTTTCTGTGCCACACCCAGTGGGGCTCAGGCCTTGCTCCTGTCTCTGCACTCGGGGCACCATGTGGGGTGCGGGGGTCAATCGAGTGCTGGGCGAGTGCCCTCCGCCCTGTGCTGTGCTCTGGCCCGAGCCTGGCTCTGAAGGCTGAGAGTCGGGCTTTGGCCAGCTGGAGCCTTGGCCCCCGTCCCAGCTGTGACCCTCGTATCTCACCCACGTACCTCCTGGCCGAGAATCGCTGGGCTCACGGTCACCACCTGGGAAACCTTCCCCAAGCAAACGTCTGCGTCTCGGGGCTGGAGCGATAGCACAGCGGGGAGGGCGTTTGCCTTATGTGTGGCCAATCCAGACTAGATCCCCAGCATCCCAGACGGTCCCCCGAGCACCGCCAGGAGCAATTCCTGAGTGCAGAGCCAGCAGTAACCCCGGAGCATCGCTGGGTGTGCCCCATTTTAAAAAGGAACGGGTCACCGAGCCAGCCCCGAGAAGCACAGTCGTGGGGACCCGGGGAGGCCCAAAGGAGAGGGGGACGGCCAAATAGGGAGGTGAGACTGAAGGGTGGGTGCTCATGGCCTGGCGCACAGCCGGTGGACGGTGCCCAGGAGCCAGCACACAGCTGTCCCCAAGGGCAGGATCTCCAGGGCCATGCCCAGCTCCAGGGACCCCGGAGGCGGAGCTGCTCCTGCAGGTGAGAGGTGGGTGCGGACACGGCACCACGTTCCGTGCCAGGAGGCACTGGGGTAGGAGGGGGCCACCCTGCGTGACCCTGAAGGCCCCTCCCGCCCCCACCCCTAGGTGCCTTGGGGTGCAGGGGGAGTCGCCTGGGCTGGTTTGGGGAGTGGGGACCCAGAGAGTTCAGGGTCTCAGGAGCCTTTCTCCACAGGGGGCCGCTCACTCCCCCCCACTCACGGGTGCTGGGGTGTGGTGGCACCCTGCTGTGAGGGGCACTGAGGGGCTGTGTGGGACCAGCAGCCGGGACGCCTGTCAGGGTCACAGACGGTGCCCGGTGGGCCTGGAAGCTGGCGGGCAGCCCCCTTCCCAGGGGCTCAGCACCTCCAGGGTAATGCAGACGTTACTAATGGATTGCCCATCCGGACTCTGCACCCCTCCCCCACACCTCCCGGGCTGCTTTTCCACACAGCCTCTGGCTGCAGCCTGGCTGTTCTTCCTCACCCCAGGGGGAGCCCTTCCCCCTCCAGCAGAAGCTGGGCTGAAGCTGGACGGGGCACATCCAGGCCCCGAGCTGGGTACTGGTTTGGCCACTCGGTGATGGTGGCATCACTCTTCCTGTGAGGGTGCCCGGGTATCCAGGTCAAGTGTGAGGCACATTCCCAGAGGCAGAGCTCAGGGAGACAATCCACAGAGAGGCTCTTTGTCTGCTCTCAACCTCCGTACACGTGACAGAAGCAGCCATCGTGCTGGGGACGATAGCCAAGGCCCGGAAACAAGCTAAAGGCCCAACTCTGCGTGGATGACCAAGGCACTGTGGTCTCCAGACACAGTGGAATACTATGCAGCTCTAGGAAAGGACAAAATCGTGCAGTTTGCAGCAGCATAGATAAGCTAGAGACATCTCATGCTGCGTGAAGCCAGTGAGAAAGGGACAGATACAGGATGATCTCACAGGAGGGACTTACAGATGCACAGCAACAAAGGGACAAAGGTGACCTAAGGGTGGGGGGGGAGTCGACACTGAGCCACACAATTGACAGCTTTTGATTTCTTGTTTTGGGGCCACACCCATTGGTACCCAAGGCTTACTCCTAGCTCTGTGCCCACGGGTCACTCCAGGCAGGGTCCGGGGCCCAAATGGGTGTTGGGGGTCAAACCCTGGTCCAGTGCATGCAGGGAGTGCGCCCTGCGCCCTGCTCACTGTACTATCTCCCGAGCCCCAAGAGTTAGTATATTGGGTGGGAATATGAGGAATATTGGGGGAGGGGGAGTCTGAAATCGAGGAGTGTCGGGGTCCTTGCGGGGGGAGGTTGGAGACACTGGTGATGGGTGTGGTGTTGGAATTACGTGCACGACAAATATTACTGATAGTATTGCAAGTCACAGAATTGCAATCAATAAAGTTTTTCTTAAGTAAGATGAAGATGACAGCTGCCCGCCAAGGAGCAAGTGGACACTGGCCGCCTCGGCACCGGGGAGAAGGGCCTGCATTCACCCTCACTAACCCCAGGGTCCCTCTGAGACCCCCTGGGCGGCTTTCTGCTCCTGGCTGCCTCGGATCCGAAGTCCAGTCCACATACTGCAGGAGTGAGCGATAGTCCGGCGGGAAGGGGCTTGCCGTGCACGCAGCCAGCCCGGCTTGGATCCCCGGCTCCCCATGTGGCCCCCTGAGCCCACCAGGAGTGATTCCTGATGCAGAGCCAGGAGCAAGCCCCGAGCACAGCAGGGTATAGCCCCCCCCCCCCCCCCCCCCACACACACACACTGAATAAACGAGTCTTCATTCTGGCTGCGCAGCCGGCTGACAGCCCAGAGCCAGGCAGGAAGTCAGCGCTTATGGACTTGCCCTTGGCGGGGCTGCTGGGCCCTCCGCCCTCTCTGGGGTGAGCACCCCGGGTGATGAGGACTCGAGCACCCTGGGTGCTGAGGACTCGTTGCAGGGAGGGAAAGCTTCGGCCAGAGCCTTCCCTCTCGCTCACTGTTGACCGTGATGGATGCCAGCCTTGGGTGATATCCTGCCCCAGCTCACGTCGAAACCCAGAAAGCCCAGACAGACAAAAACGACAATCGGTAGCCAGAATCTCACGGCTTGGACCGGCAGAGCGGGAGCGGGGGGGCACTGTGAGCCCAGATTTCTTTCCGAGGATGTGGATCACCCCCTAAGCACCGTTTTTTTTTTTTTTTTTTTGCTTTTTGGGTCACACCTGGCGATGCACAGGGGTTATTCCTGGCTCTGTACTCAGGAATCACCCCTGGCCGTGCTCAGGGGACCATATGGGATGCTGGGATTCGAACCCGGGTCGGCCGCGTGCAAGGCAAACGCCCTACCCGCTGTGCTATCGCTCCAGCCCCCTAAGCACCGTTTTTGTAACTTTTAAAAAACTTTTTGGGGGGCTGGAGCGTTTGCTTTGCACTCGGCTGACCCGAGTTCGATTCCCAGCATCCCATAGGGTCCCCCGAGCACCGCCAGGGGTAATTTCTGAGTGCAGAGCTAGGAGTGACCCCTGTGCATCGCCGGGTGTGACCCAAAAAGAAAAAGAAAAATTAACCACTTATGAAGGGCTCATGTACGAAGTTTATAGGCCAGAGGATCCATTCCATCCCTGGCACCTCATGGTCCCCTGAGCACTGTCCAGAGCGAGCCCCGGACACTGAGCTGGACAAACACCAAAATCAGATTCAAGGAAAACAACAGAGAATGTGAATAGTTTTCCACAGTAATAAATCTAATAAATATGGATAGAGGCCCCCACCGTGTCTGGTAGCTTTTGTTTGTTTGTCTTGCAGCCACACCCAGTGGTGCCCAAGGCTTACTCCTAGCTCTGTGCCCAGGGGTCACTCCAGGCAGGGCCCAGGGGGCCAAATGGGAGCTGACCCCCGGTCCACTGCATGCAGGGAGAGCGCCCCGCTCACTGTACGATCTCCCCGGCCCCAAGGGCTAGAATATTGGGTGCAGGTAGCACTTGCGGGTTGGAACCCGGGGCCCAGTACATGCTCCCATCCCCACCCCACCTCCTCCAGCGCCTTGCTGGGGGTTATCGCCTTTATTTAGTGCCACACCAGGCAGTGCCGGGTGCCACTCCCGGGGGTGTTTATGGGACCTTGTGGCACCGGACATGCTTTGGGCTATCTCCCCAACCCCTTTCACTCACCCAATCACCCCTCTGACTTGCTGTCTCCCTCGGGTGCCAGGGTGCCCAGCTCTAGCCCTTGCCCAGGCCTTGCCAAAGGGCCCCGTGAACCAGTATCCCTGTCTGCAGTCTCCCCAAGAGCGGAGAGGCACGCATCCTCTGTCCCCGTCTCTCCCCCGCTCAGAACTGGGCCCAACCACAGCCCAATCTCGCCCCCCACCCTCCCCCACACATACCTCCCCAGGTGCGTGTGCCTCCTCGGTACCCGGGTGCCAGGCAGGGCCGGCCCAGTCCGGGGGCACCGCCCCTCCCCCAGGCACCGGGGCGCCTTTCCTGGGCTGCCACCACACCTGGCTGAGTTCTGGGGAGCCTCATTCCCTCCACAGCTCCCACGGAGCTGGCAGGCACACACGCGTCTCAGGCAGTCGTGCAGCAAGAGACGCTGGGGCCAAGGCCTCCCGCCTGGACAGCGCCGTCCGGGGGAAGCCATGGCTTTAGCAAAAGAATAAACGACCCCTCGCAGCGCATGTGGCTCGACACTTCCAAGGGGATCGCGGTGGAGGTGCCTATGGCGGGCGGGCGGGGCCGCCGTTCCCCAGCTCTGCCCGGGAGCAGCTGGTGGTGGGGACGGTCAGCAGCCCCCGGGCCCCGCTCTGCCTTCTGCTTCCCCAGCTCTGCACCTGCTCGCTCCCGCCCCTTCCACGACGGGGGGCTGTTCGGGGGCTGCCCCCTTTCGTCATGCGCCTCCTTCGTTGCTGCCCACACAAGAAGAACCAGGAGCCCCTCTGCTGGCTCCACGGAGACTCCGGCCACAGGTGGGGAGGTAGGGGTGTGTGTGACGGGGACAGACCCAGGGTCAGACCCAGCTCCCACTCTTCCCTGCTGCAGGACACCCCTGACCCAGCGAGTGCCTGAGGGGCTGCTGTGGGCAGTAAGGTGGGGGGTGTGGAAGGTCCCACAGACCCTGGTACTGCTCCATGCCCGAGTACTGCTCCACACACCTGAGTACTGCTCCACACTCCTGAGTACTGCTCCACATACCCGAGTACTGCTCCACACACCCCAGTCTGCTCCACACTCCGGAGTAGTGCTCCACACCCAGTACTGCTCCACACACCCGAGTACTGCTCCACACACCCGAGTACTGCTCCACACACCCGAGTACTGCTCCACCTCCCAAACTACTGCTCCAACTCCCTGAGTAGTGCTCTATACACCCAAGTACTGCTCCACACATTCAAGTACTGTTCCACGTACCCGAGTACTGCTCCACATACCCAAGTACTGCTCCACGTACCTGAGTACTGCTCCACACACCCAAGTACTGCTCCACATACCTGAGTACTGCTCCACCTCCCCGAGTACTGCTCTGTGTACCCAAGTACTGCTCCACCTCCCCAACTACTGCTCCACACACCCAAGTACTGCTCCATATACTCAAGTACTGTTCCACACACCCGAGTACTGCTCCACATACCTGAGTACTGATCCACACACCCACATACTGCTCCACAAACCCAGGTACTACTACATACATGCCAAATACTGCTCCACAAATCCAGTACTGCACCACACACCCAAGTACTACTCCATACATCCAAGTACTGCCCTACACACCCAAGTACTGCTACACACAACCAGTACTACCCCATATGCCCAAGTACTACAACTCACACCTAAGTACTGCTACACTCCTCAGCGCTACTACACATACCTCGTCCTGTCCCAAATAACCCAAGTAACCAAGCATTACTCCACATACCTGAGTACTGCTCCACACACCCACTGAATAGAATACTGCTACACAGGCAAGATCCGGACACGTCAGGAATCTTGGTGCAGAGGTAGGGATGTGACAGCCACATACGGGGTTCAGTCTGACATCACATATGTAATCAGCTTTACCAACCCAAGGGACATGTTGATTCTGAACAAATGACTTCATCCCTCTGAGCCTCAGCGTCCTCATCTGTGAAATGGGGAGAGCAGCTGTCCGCCCCCGGGGGTTCTGGGGAGAGCAAGCATGCGTCAGGATGCAGCCACACACACACCTCAGTATCGAGTAGGGAGCTTTGGTAGCGCAGCACCCTAGCTTCAAGGCTGGCCCCACCTCCTGGTGCTGGGGGTCTTTGGGGAAGCCCCCTCCCCACCTCTCAGGACCCTGTGCTCACATCTCTAATTTGGGGTGATGCTAGTCAAAACTTCAGCCTCACGGGCCCTGGGAGGTTCATCTGCACCAAGGTGCATAGCAAGACACAAGCTGCGTTTGGCGTGGGCTCGTCACCGATAGAGAAACTCTATTAAACTCTGCTAAACGGGCAGGGGATGTGCCCTGCCTCGGTGCTCCTTGTGGACCTTTCCTTGGCCCTTTCTCTGGCTCGGTGCTCCTGGAGCCGCCACCCTGGTATGAGCCGTATGAGCCGAACTCCATGACCCACCCGGCAAGTCTAAGCCAGGCAGAGGCCTGCTCGGGCCCTCTGGGCGCCCCCGGGCCTGAGCAGAATAAACCCACGAGCTGGCATGGTTCCATCTCCGCGCGCTGGCCCGGCCGGCCTCCGGCCTCACCTGCCAAGCCAGGGAGCTGGAGTCCTTCCCAGTTACAAAAGAGGCTTCAGGTGAGGTGTCGACAAGGGTGACTCAGTCCGCGCTGAGACACGCACCCAGACAACAACGATACTAAACAAGCCCAGCCACCAGTGCTCACACTCCCGGGAGCACTGCCTCGTGGGCCTCTCCCTGCGGTTGCGGCTTTGTGCCTTGGACAGATGAAGCAGCAAGTCTGAGGAGGCCTGGGGGCGGGGCCAGTGGCCCATCCCGGCTCTCCCCACACAGTCAGGCCTCCCGACAGCCCACCAAACCAGCTGAGGGGGGCCCTCTTGCTCTTCAAGGCTGCACCTGTCGGCCCCCCAAAGGGGCTCCATGTTACTCTGT
Source organism: Sorex araneus (assembly GCF_027595985.1). Taxonomy (NCBI): domain Eukaryota; kingdom Metazoa; phylum Chordata; class Mammalia; order Eulipotyphla; family Soricidae; genus Sorex; species Sorex araneus. Next base: position 12,562,453 of record NC_073310.1, read on the forward strand.
ACATTTGTGACCATGTGTGTGTGTGCGTGTTTGTGTGTACATGTGTTTGTGTGACATGTGTGTGTGCGCGCATGAACACAGCTTTCATCTTCACTTTCTGAATCCATGGGGTAGCACCAGGGACACCCCCAGATTTCCCAGTGTCCCCATCCCCCACCTCCACACGGGGTCCAGCACTGTCTCCCACAGGGACGGGGAGCAACAGACCCAGGCTGGGAAACCACCCCCCTGGGCAGCAGACCACCGGACAATCACACACACACACACACACACACACACACACACACACACACACACACAGGCCCACGAGCTAGCCACCACCCCCCTGGGCAGCAGACCACCGGACAATCTCACACACACACACACACACACACACACACTGGCCCACGCGCTAGCCCCACACCCTGTGAGTCCTGCTGGACTCGCGCACGCACACACACACACACACACACACACACACACACACACACACACTGGCCCGTGCGCTAGCCCCACACCCTGTGAGTCCCGCTGACGCTGATGGATGCCGTGCTCCCGAGGGATCTGTTGCACCTTGACCTGCCTTCGACTAAACTCAGAATGCACCTGAATTCCTGAAGGCTCAGTAGCAGTAACTGGGCCAGGAGCGAGCATCAAACTGGAGGCGCCGTGGTGGGGGAGGCGAAGGGGACAGGGTGGAGGTGGGGTGGCAACACTGTCACTGACGGGGACTCAGAACCGGTGACGCTTGCCACTGGGACGTGTTAGGAGCTTGGGGTGTGAAAGTCACAGGGTGGAAAAGGCGCAGTCCAGGAGCCGGGATGGCGGGCCGGGGAGGAAGCGGGCTGAGAAACGAGATCGCGACAGCCGGGGGGGGGGGGGGGGCTCGAGCTCCATCCCCGGGACCGCGCGAACCCCCAGCACTGCAGGGGCTGCCCCCTCGCACCCCAGGTGAGACCCGCCAAGAAAGGTTCTCACTGGGGCTGGAGAGGTGGTGCGGGGCGCGGGGAGATGACCCTGCCGGCCCCCAGCACACTCGGTGCCCTGAGCCACACCAGGGGCAGGTCCATCCTCGGAATCACATCTCGGGCTCACACTGAACCACTGGCATGAGGGCGGAGGCGTCCCTGGGGGGCTCCTGAGCACCACTTAGGGACCCCCCCCCCACAGAGGCACATACGCTTCTCAATCATCGCAGGGATGAGTATTTGTTTTTGGGACCCAGTGGCGATGCTCAGGGCTTCCTCCTGGCTCTGCACTCGGGAATCACTCTTGGCAGTGCTTGGGGGACCCTATGGGATGCCGGGGATTAAACCCCGGTCGGCAGCCTGGGAGGTAAGGACCCTCCAGTCCAATATTTATTTATTGCTTTTTGGGTCACACCTGGCGATGCCAGGAATCACTCCTGGCGGTGCTCGGGGGACCCTATGGGATGCTGGGAATCGAACCCAGGTCGGCCACGTGCAAGGCAAATGCCCTCCCCGCTGTGCTATCGCTCCAGCCGCCCAATATTTATTTTCAAATTAAACATAGATCTTTCTCTTGGGGGGTGGGCTGGGCCAGACCCGATAGTGATCAGGGATTACTCCTAGGACCCTATGAGGTGCTGGGGATCGAACTGAGTCTGCCATGCGCAAGGCCAGTGCTCTACCCACTGTACTATCTCTTTGGCCCTTTCAGGCAATATTTAAAAAACTTAAAAAACATGTGAACAATGGATGCTCACGGAGGCATCCTGAGAAAGTTTTCCAGCCAGGTCCCAGTCCTGGGGTCCGTCACTTAGGATGGGCCGCGGGCTGTGTGGGGGACTCTGGGCTTGAGATGGTCAGGCTTTGACTCTGCAGGGGCGTACAGGGGAACTCTCCCCAAAAGCTCCACACAGGGAAAAACGTGGACAAGAGTCCAGCACACGGGGTCCCGGCTGTTCACGTCCAGAGGGCAGGAAGCGTTTGAGTCCAGCCCCTCTCTGCACCCCTATGTAGAATTTGTTTCTCGAAGGCCCAAAGACACAGTACAGCGGATACAGTGCCTGCTTGCCTTACACACAGCAGACCTGGGCTCAATCCTTGGCACCCCATTTGGTCCCCAAAACAACAATAAAAAGACTGTTTTTCCTGGGCCAGAGCCATAGCACAGCGGGGAGGGTGTTTGCCTTGCATGCGGCCGACCCAGGTTCAATCCCAGGCATCCCATATGGTCCCCCGAGCACCGCCAGGAGTAATTCCTGAGTGCAGACCAAAAAAAAGTGAAAAAAAAAAAGTTTTCCCTGGGACGACGGTGTGGGGAAACACCCCCTAAACTGGCCCTGCAGCTGGGCACACGGGCTTGGGTGGAGGGGACAGGGGGTGGCAGCGTCCCACCCAGCAAGGCTGCTGCACTGGGCCCCCGGCGAGAGCCCTGGTCAGGCTGGGGCTCCGCGTTTACCCCCAGCTGTCCACGGCCAGAGCAGGGAGAGGGGGGGCTGGCTGTCTCCCGGCTGCCCCTCGCAGGGAGAGAGTCTGAGGGCTGGGCCGAGGAGCGGGCCTGGGGAGTGACCTGTGCCGCATCTGCCGCCCGCCTGGCCCCTGCCCGGAGGCGTTCCCTCACTCACCTCCCAGGAATGGGAGGCCCGGGAGGCAGGAGCCAGCTGTCCTCCGACTCACGGAGGGCAGAAGCACGGGGCCGTCTGCGATGTGCAACCTGGCAGGCTGGACAGCGGCCGAGTGACCAGCTGCCCACCTCCCGCCCTGGGGCTGGCAGGTGCCCTGAGCCGGGCTGGCCCTGGGTGAAGACACGGGCCTCACCCGCCGCGGGAGCCTGCGTGGCTGGAGTCACTTCCTGCCGGGAGCAGCGCAGGCTCCTCCTCGGCCACCGGGGTGACCTCCTCGCCCTTCATCCTGGCCAAGGACACAGCTGGCCCTGGCAGGGGCGTGTCTGAGTGGGAGGAACGGCGGTGACAACGGGAGGAAACAGCTGTGGCCTGAATCTGGGTGGTGCACGCCGATAGGCCCGTCCGCGCAGGACGCCGAGCCCTGCTGTCGGGGTGCCCCGTGCCAGGGAGACGGTCCCCTCAGCCACCCCTCCACCGGCCCACCTGCCGCCCCCCACGGGAGGGCGGGGATGGTGGCTCAGGGGTGACCGAGTCTCCCGCGTCCCGCTAGCTGCACCCCTGCAGGCGTGACATGTAAAGTCCCTCTGGCCCAGGCAGGGACACCTCCAAGGCCTGTCTGCTCAGGTACCTTCAGCAGACAGACAGACAGACAGACAGACAGACAGGCACACACACACACACACACACACACACACGGACACGGACACCTCCAAGGCCTGTCTGCTCAGGTACCTTCAGCAGACAGACAGACAGACAGACAGACAGACAGGCACACACACACACACACACGGACACGGACACCTCCAAGGCCTGTCTGCTCAGGTACCTTCAGCAGACAGACAGACAGACAGACACACACACAAACACACACACACACACACACGGACACCTCCAAGGCCTGTCTGCTCAGGTACCTTCAGCAGACAGACAGACAGACAGACAGACACACACACACACATGGACACCTCCAAGGCCTGTCTGCTCAGATACCTTCAGCAGACAGACAGACAGACAGACACACACACACACACACACACACACACACACACACACCCTCTCCCCCATCCACTCAATAACTATACTCTTTTCCACTTTTATTCTTTGTTTTCCCGGGGGGGTCCTTCCCGGCACTTATCAGGGGGCCTAATGTCCACCCCAGGGACCTGGGCCTCTGTGCCCAAGTTCGGGGTTCAGACCTGGCGCAGGGGTGCTGGGGCAGGGCGGGGGGCAGGTGACGGGTGACCTGGCTGGCAGCAATAGCCTCTCGGGCCTGAGGTTCCGGGCCCTGCTCCCTGGGGTGGTCTTCTCGCCCCTCTGTGGAGACTGAGGTGGGCCGGGGCCCGGCCTCTGAAGCAGCCGCCGTTTCCGGGGTGCAGGCGCGGGGGTGGGGGCGCTGGCACCGAGGGGGCTCCTCCTTCCTCCCACGGTCCCCTGCCTGCCCGCCTGCCGGCGCCTCTGCTCGCACCTCCCGTCAGGTCTGGGGGGCCGGGTCGTCTTTCTTGTAGATCTTTTCTTGCCTGCCCTCCCTCATGGCTGCGTACCTGGCCACCGTGAAGAGGTAGTCGCTGAGCCTGCGGGGCAGAGACAGACGCACAGAGACAGACTGACTGGGTCCTGCTCAGATCAGCCCGTGGGGAGGAAAACCAATCACCGGCCTGGAGCACAGGGCAGGGGTGCACGGCGGGGCGGGGGGGGCAAGTGACACAGCGGGGCGGGGCCAACTTGGGCTTGATGGACGGCCCGGCGTGGCCTACACCCCTGCTGCCCCTCTCCGGCCGCTCAGGGAGCGTTTCTGCACCAAGTGTGGCTGCCACTGTCGGAGCTGAGGGGACACGAGGCACCGAGGCCACTGGGCAGGTGCAGGCACGTGGCTAGAGCCGCAGCCTCAGCCCAGGTTCCGCAAACATTCTAGAGGATTCTTCGTGGCGGGGCAGCCGGGGCAGTTCTGGGCGTCAGAGGACACGGAGCGGACGCGGCCACTCCTCATGCCCCCACCCCCAGCCATGCCAACTGACCTCATCTCCGACACGCTGGACATTCGTGGGCATCCTGGGGGCTAGGCTGGACCGAGACAGCCTTCCACCCCCTCCCCAGGGAAAGACAACTCAGTGCCCACTCCCCAAATAGACCTGCAGTGCCAGCTAAGTCCACCTGGGCATACGGCCGTCCTCTGATGGTCACGGCCCCTCTGAGAAAGCGGGGCTGGAGCTTGGTCCTTCCCTTCTCCCGGACTGCCCCGCCCCCTGTCAGGGCCCCAAGATACAAGGTGCCAAGCCTGCCCCGGAGGACCCAGCACTGAGTCTGAGACCCTCAGCTCAGCTGCCCCTGTGCCCCCAGGTCTCCTGCTGGACCCACCCCCAGGCCAGCGCCCCCCGCCCCTCCCCGTCTCATCCCCGCAGCTGCAGATGGGTCCTGCTCAGGGGGGCCCCTCCCCGACGGGGCACCCCTGGAGACCAGCACCCCCGCCCCACGCTCCTGCTCATGGGGGACGGACTGGGCCTCCCTCGGGCCCCACTGCCCCCCAGAAGGAGCTGCCCGTGTCCCAGTGGGGAGTGACGGCACTGAGGCACCCGCCCCGTCCCCTTCCCCGAGCTCCCGCCCAGCCCCGGGGCCCTTTAAGGCCAGAGCCACCAGCGCGCAGGCCGGGCACTGCACAGACCGGGCCGGGCGGTCCTGAAGCCGGGCCTCGGGGGCAGGGAGGCAGACCGAGGGGATCGGGTCACCTTCACTGGACGGTGGCGGGACCCCAGCCCCTCCCCGCCCAGACCCCCCACGGCCCCTCACACCCAGGTTTCTCTGCCCGGACCCGCACCTGTTCAGGAACACGGCCACGTTCGCGTCCGTCTCTCCCGACTGGACGAGGGGGACCACGCTGCGAGGGGAGACGCCGTGAGGCCGCACTCGGGGGGTGCTGAGCCACACCCCAGGGAGACGGCCGGGAGGGGGTGTCCGGGCTGAACCCCAGTCGGTCTGCAGCCACGGCCACCCTGGGCGGGGCACGGAGGGGTGTCCCGGCCTCTAGGGGTGGGGGGCCCCGACCCACGTTCCCAAGGGCTGCGGGGACTCGGGGCGACCTCAGGGCAGGGGCGATCCCCTCCACTCTGCAGGCCCCTCGAGCAGACGCCCTGGAAGGGGCGCTGTGGTCAGCCCATCCCAGCTGCAGCCCTGGGGATGCCGCGGGTGTGCGGTCCCGGCAGCAGGACCCCCGAAACCCACCCGCGGGAACGGGCTGCACAGCGGGGGGTACTGAGGGTTCCCACGGCCAACGAGACCCCCAGCACCTCCCCCGCTGCTCCCTGCACCTGCTCCTTCCCCGCCCCCACGCTCTGGTCTGAGAGGGGCGCCCCCCCCCCCCCCGTAAGGCCCCCAGTCACACGCACGCAGCCGGGACTCACCGCCTCTCGGCCCGCCGGCACACGGCCCGGCAGAAGTGCAGCGTCGCACTGCTCGGGCCCCCGGACTGAAAGGAGACAGCGGTCAGCGACGGTGCTGGTGCCTCCCCAGCTCCACACGGACCCCAAGCCCTGCGGCCCTCCTGGCTCTGCCGGGCTGGCCTGTCTGGGGGTGACTGACGCTGTTCCCAAGGCTCAAGGGGGGGGGTCTGCGTCACGGGGCGGGGGGGACCTACGGGTAGGATGAAGGCCGTGAGCGCGGGCAGCTGGCGGGTGTACGTGTCGATCCACTGCTCCAGCTCCTGGATGCGCCCCGCCTCGAACGTGCTGTGCTCTGGGGGGCCGAGGGGCAGAGGGGCTCCCTGAGGCCCCGGCCCCTCAGAGACCACCCCCCTCTTCCACCTGAGCTCCCCAAACACAGCTCCCACCCCGTGGGGCAGAGCCGCCCCTCCGGGATCGAGGGTTCGGCAGATCCCCTGACAGGTACCGCCCCCTGTCCCCGCCCTGGGCCCTGGCTTGGGGCTCCGAGCCCCCCCTCGGGCTGGGGGTTCTGGGGGAGAGAATTACTCAAGTGCGCCTCCCTGGCCGAGGAGCGCGGGGTCGCCAGGGCGGAGCCGACGTCCTGCAGCGAGCACTGGATCTGGGGAGCAACAGAGGCAGGAGCTGGGGCTGCTGTGTAGCCTCCAGTGTGCCTCCAGCTGGGCCAGCGCCAGGCTGCTGAGGGGGGACCAGGACCCCAGGGACGGCTGGGCCCAGAGTTGGCTGGAGCAGCGGGGACCCCGGGGGACCCTCCCACCGTCAGCCCCCGGGCCTGAGCTTCTCCTGCAGCCACGGGTGGGTCCCCACGTCTCCTCCGGGCAGCCCAGGGGGAGAGTCCTAAGGCCCTGCGCAGGCCTCAGGGGCGACGGGCCCGAAACTCACTTTCTGGAGCTCGTCGGCGAACGGGTGGCCTCGTTCTGTGACTATTTCCATGGCGACCCTGCAGGACAAGGACAGGCCGTGCCCTCACGCAGCTGCCCGGCCCTCACGCAGCTGCCCGGCCCATCGGGGCGCCGGGGACAGACGCTCGCGGGAGGGCATTTGGCCCACGGCACAGCCACCGACGGCAGGACCGTCACCGCTGCCCGGGGCCTGCCGGGGCCTCCCGAAGAGCCTCGGCCCAGCCCTTTCACCCGGCCCAGCACTGCCGCCTCCTCCAGCCCAGCCCGGGACACTGGGCCGGCAGACCCAGCCGTGACGCTGGACACCAGACACTGGCCATCAGAGCAGGGCCGGAAGCAGCAGTAGAGGAAGGCGGTCGCTGCTCTGAGGGGTGGGAGAGCCCTCTGCAACCTGGCCTCGGGTGGAGCCATAGCACAGCGGGGAGGGCGTCTGCCTTGCACACGGCTGACCCGGGTTCGGTCCCCGGCATCCCATAGGGTCCCCCAAGCACCGCCAGGAATGGTTCTTGAGTGCAGAGCCAGGAGTGACCCCTGAGCATTGCTGGGTGTGGCCCCCCCAAAAAATAAAAAAATAAAAATCTGGCTTCCTGGAGGAAGTGGTGCTGACTAAGCAGACGTTCCAGGGCTGGGCTGGGTGTAGGGGGGGAGGAAGGGCCCCAGGCTCCCCCCACCACCCCCGCAGGGAACAGGGAGCAGGGCTCGCAGAGGGCTTCCGGGAGAAGGTCACCAAGCGAAGAGGGGGCGGGAAGCTCCGGCCCGCAGGGGCATGGGGCTCTCCCTGGGGCCACGCAGGAGCCTGGCCCCGGACACGGGACGCGGGGAGGCGCCAATAATGCCCCACGCCCGCTTGCCTGACCCTGCCGGCATCTCCTACTTGCCGGCCCCCGGACAGCCAGGGCGCGGCCAGGGCACGGAGGCGCAGGGGCTGAAGCAGGAGGCAGGGGCAGCGTCCGGGCACCGAGGCAGGCGGGGGGAGCACGGCCAGTGGGAGGCCCCGCCCGGCAGCTCCCTTCCAGCCCCCAAAGACCCCCACACCCCGCCCGGTGTCCCCTACTGTGGGGTTGGTGAGGGCAGCACTGGGACCCTCTGCTCGACGCTCCCACACTCCCCGCTCACCTCCGCTGGGTCGGGCCCCTGCAGCTTGTGCCTGCCCGCCCGGCCCTCTGCTCTCCTCGCCGCCCGCTGGCCCGAGAGCCTCCCCAGGCCTGTCCCTGAGACAGTAGTTTGTTTGTTTACTTCTGGAGCCACACCCAGCGGTGCTCAGGGCTGACTCCTGGTTTTGTGCTCCGGGATCACGCCCAGCAGTGCTCCAGGGATCATCTGGGTGCTGGGATGGAGCTGCTATCAGCTGTGTTCACTCCGGCACGATCTCTCCAGCCCTTCGGGGTGTTGCTTTTTATTTAGGTTCTTATTTAGGTTTACACCTGGCAGGGTGCAGGGAACCATAAGGGGTGCCGAGGACCAACCCGGGTGGGCTGCGTGCCAGGCAAGCACCGTCCCTGATGTACTACAGCTCCAATCCCTTCGGGACGTTTTGATACTAAGGGCGACCGTGCTTATTACCTGCGCCGGGCTCTGTCCTAAGGGTGAAACTTGGAACTGCCTCACTCGGTCCTTGCAACAGCCCACGGAGATCTGCCAGAGCGAGGCACTGAGGCCTGGAGGCCAGCTGGCCAGCCCGCGGCCACACGGGCATGTGCACCGGGAGGGACTGTGCAACCGGATGAGCTGACTGCCGTGACCTTCACCTGCCGAGGCACAGAAGGTCACCCGGGCACCTGGGCCCCAGCACCGCTGCGCGGCTGGCAACAGTGCCCTCAGCAGTGCCCTCCGGGGCCGCGCTCCCGCTCCCGGCAACCGGCTCTGGTCCACCAACAGTCACCAGGGGCGTGTCACTACGGAGGCTTCGGGACTCCCGGTGACCCCCTTTCCCTCTGCCTCAGCTTCCGGCCCCGTTCCAGACCAGAGGCTCTCCCCACCCCTGGGCTCCCGGAAACACACCCGCCCCCAAAGGGCAGAGCAGGGAGACCCTTTGGGTGGGGTGGGGTGGGGGGACTTGGGCGCAGCTTCTGACCACAGTGCCGTCCGGACCTTCCCTGCCCCCGCTGCCTGCTGCGGGGATCCAAGAGAACAAGGCCCCCCCCCAGGGTGGGCCCCCCGGGCCCCCGCACCGTGGACTGGCCATGGCTCTAAGCCTCTGTGTCCGGGCGTGAGCACTGTGGCATAAGCCTCCTTGCCTGAAACCCAGGAGTCAGGGAGGAGGGAAGGGCAGAGAAGGGGCGGCTGGGCGGTGTCCACGAGAGGGCCTGTCCCCCCCCTCCTACCCCGGGGCCAGTTCCTGGGGGCGGTCCGGGTCCTCAGAGTCTCACCCGCATCACCACCACCAAGGCCCACTGCCGACTCCCCCCGGGGACGACCCCCTTACCCGATGGCTGAGCTTAATTCGTCCGTCGTTCCCAGAGCTTCAAACACCTGGTCATCTTTGGGCCTCCTCTCTCCCGTGAAGGTGCTGGAAAACCCTGCGGGAGGGTCAGCCTAGGTGAGGAGCCCCCCAACCCCCGGCCCACCGCATAGCCGCGCTCTTTCCCCGCCTCTCTCCCCTTCCCCTCCCCCCTCTCCGGGTCTCTCTGCTTCTTCAGCCACACCTCACCTGGTCCCTCCGTCCTTCTAGGGAAAAAAGGATTCAGATACTCAATCACTGAAAACGCTTGGTCACGGGGAGAAAGGCAGCTCAGATAGAGAAGGGACCACCAAGTAAAGGGTGCTAGGAGGGCCCGCTCGGGATGGGAGATGCGGCTGAAAGTAGACCACAGACCGAACATGATGGCCACTGAATACCTCTACTGCAAACCACAGCACCCAAAAGGAGAGAGGGAGCAAAAGGGAATGTCCTGCCGCAGAGGCGGGGTGTGGGGAGGGGGAACGGGGTGGGGGTGGGGGGAGGGATGCTGGGACCTTTGGTGGTGGAAAATGGGCACTGGTGGAGGGATGGGCACTCGACCATTGTATGACTAAAACGCAAGCACAGAAGTTTGTAGGTCTATAACTCTACCTCACGGTGATTCACTGAAAAAACAAACAAACAAAAACAACCCACACCTGGCCACCTGGCAGTGCAGAGCAAAGCCCCAAATCACCTTAAACTCGCCCCAAATCACGCAACACGAGTCCTTGGAGCTCCTCTGGTGGCGCCTGTGCAGGATGCCGGAGACGCCCGCATCAGACCCTGGCCCTGGGGGTCCTGGGCCGGAGGGGCTCAGCGCCACCTCCCCCAATCCACTACTCTCTGTGCCATTTCTTTTCTTGTAGTTTATAAACATTCACAAACATAAAGCTGGCCATTCCAAACAGTTTCGAGTGTACTGTTTGGCGGGATGAGAGATACCTTCTGCATGCTTCAAGACTGCAGAGAATCTATCCCCGGAGAATAAGTATTCGGGATCTGCATGGCTTCCCGATTTTTCAAAATGCTGTCACTTTGATAGCGTCTCGCTTATTTCTGTGCAACGTATGTTCTAGATACACTTCCCCCCCCTCGTTTTTCTTTTATCTTAAATTTTTACCATTTTTGTGGAGGGACTGGGATTTTCAGTACTGTGACTAACACTTCTCTGGCAGACACTGTTCCTACACCACGTAACCATTATGTTCTAGATAGTTAAAGCCATCAGAGTGATATATAATCACTACGGAACTGGAGCAATAGCACAGCGGGTAGGGCGTTTGCTTTGCACGCGGCCGACCCGGGTTCGATTCCTCCATGCCTCTCGGAGAGCCCGGCAAGCTACCAAGAGTATCCCGCCCGCACGGCAGAGCCTGGCAAGCTCCCCGTGGCATATCTGATATGCCAAAAACAGTAACAAGTCTCACAATGGAGACGTTACTGGTGCCCGCTCGAGCAAATTGATGAACGGGACGACAGTGCTCTCGTGCTACCAGATAATAATAACATACATAGAGGAATCAATAAAAGCTGCTCTACTCCCTCTTCTCTCCTCCCACTCCTCCTTCTTCCCGCAGGACAGTCTTTCAGACAATTCTTCCATGCATGCAGATCTGAACACACGCTTATACACACATGTGCCCACTTTTAGCCGACAAATCCCCAAGGTCTGAGCTGCTCTGCAAGGAGCATTCACCACTGACTAGCCGTACTTTGCACCTCACCCACAGGTTCACCGAGATAATTTTTAATAGTTGCAAAAATCTGGAAGAATAAAATGAGAGTTGGCTGTGTTTCCCTTTGCATATTCCACCCCTCGCCGCCTTACCTTTGTCTCCGGTCTTGGTGTAGATCTTGGGGGCTTTGGGCGTCTTCGAGGAAGGCTGTGGCCTAGTAAAGAACAGGCACGCAGATCTGGTGAGTGTGGACGGAAGCCAGCTGGGGCCCCAGTCAGGAGCCTGCTGCTCGCAGCCTCTGAAAACACAGACCCCTGCCCTCTCGGGTTTTTTTTTTTCTTTTTGGCTTTTTGGGCCACACTCGGTGGTGGTCAGGGTTACTCCTGGCTCTGTCCTTAGGAATAACTGTTGGCGGTACTTGGAGGATCATATGAAGGGCTGGGGATCGAACCCGGGTCAGCTGTGTGCAAGGCAAGCACCCTACCCTATCTCCCCAGGCCCTACTTTTCTACTTTTCTAATTGGGACCACAGAAGGCCAGGGATGAGGGCCATGCAGTGCCAGGGACGGACCTCGGGACCTCACACATGCAAGCAGGTATCCCACTACTGAGCTGATTTTTGGGGGGAGGGGGAGCGGGTTGGGGCCCCACCTGGCAGTGCTGAGGCTGCTGGTGTTCAAGGACCACAACTGGCGATGCAGGGGGTCAAAATCAGGGTCGGCTGCACACAAGGCAAACGCCTTCAACCCTGTGCCATCTCCCCATCCCAGCACTCTTAGTTTTTGTTTTGGGGCCACAGCGGCAGTGCTCAGGGCTTACTCCTGGCTCTGAGCTCAGGGGTCACTCCTGGTGGTACCAAATGAGGTGCCAGGGATAGAACCTGGGTCTCCTGGACTATTATTGCTCTGGCTCCGTCCCTCTTAGTTTTAAATCCTTCTAGGACAAGCTCTGCGGTCTTGCCCATATCACCACCCGCGGACGCTCAGTGCATCACTCCTGAAAGGATTTATCACCACTTTCCACGGGCCCTGCCCTGTGCTACATGTATGCTTTACACATTATTTCCTATGATACTCTCTGGAATCTTCGGGCTTCAGGAAGTGATTCACCTCCCAGGTCACCAGAGGTGGAAAAGGGTAGGGCTGAGATTCACACCCAAGACTATCTTAATCCAGATCCCCTAACCCATCATTTTCCCTAACACACAGCCCAAACTCTTTAAAAAAAAAAGTCTGTGGGGGGGTTGCCCTCAGCTGTGCTCTGGGGTTGCTTCCGGTGGTGCCAGGGATCGAACCTGAGTTTCCTACGTGCAAAGCATGCACCTGGCCCGCTGAGCTCTCCCCCGGATCCTTCCCCAGACTCTAGCCTCGGGGCCAGAGCACCGGACAGTGAGGAGGGCATTTGCCTTGCACGTGGCCGACCCGGCTCCAATCCAGGGCATCCCATGTGATCCCCCCCGAGCACTGCCAGGAGTGCAGAACCAGGAGTAACCCCTGAGCATCTCCGGTATGACCCTCCCCTACCCCCCCACCTCCCAAAAAAAGACAAACTCTTTAGCCTCTTTGGTGATGAGTGGGGGGCGGGGGGGACGGAATGGAGCCACTGTGTCACTAGGAAGCCCGGGGAATCCTGAGAAATGCAAGAAACTGCCGAGTCGGGTTCCTGGCTCATCACTTCCGAAACGCCACACACCGTCTCGAGCACATCTCTCCCGCTCTCCACGCGCCACGAGCAGGTCACCCGCGGGCGCGGGGTGCTTGACGGGTTCTGAGTTTTGGAACAGGGGAGCAAGTTCCGAAGTCCGGGATGCCAGTGGCCGGATGGGGGGGGGTGCGGGAGGGGGAGCATATCTGGGTGTCCGAGCGTGGCCAGGGCTCTGGATGCGGCCCCGGACACCGCAGCGGTCCCTGCGGGCCGCGGGCCAGGCCGAACGGTCGGGCGCCGAGCTTCCACGTTGCCATGGGGACCGGCGAGGTCGCCACGTGACTCCCGGCGGCGTGACGTCACCCGGGCGTCGGCCCCGCGACTCCAGACAGGTGTCTCGAGTGACCCTCCCGGCGGGGCACTCACCTGTCCCCGTCTTCCACGCCCTGGGGGCCGCGGCTCTGGAAACGGGGACACAGGAGCCTGGCGGCGCCCCGGCACCCACGCGCGCCGAGGCCGCCTCCCAAGCGCCACGCAGCCATGCCCGCGGCCTCGCGCGCCTCGGTGACCCCGCCGGGTTCCCGCGCCGGCCCCGCCCCGCGCCGGCCGCGCCACCGCAACTCCCGTTCCCATTGGCTCGCGCTTCTCGCCCCAGGGCGGGACACTCCCCGGAACTTGTTTCCCATTGGCTCCGAGGCGCCGCTGGGCCGGGAACCGGGTTGCGACACCTATTGGCCAACGCGCCAGCCAATCGGGGCGGGCGCTCCCGGATCACGCGCCGCGATTGGCTGGGCCGGAGGAAGCGGCCGCCCCACTCCGAGACTTGGGTGCTCGGGGATGGAGTCCCGGGAGCCGCTCAGACCGGGGCTGGCTGGCAAAGGGGCAGCGCCTACGGGCCAGGGGACCTGACGCCTCGCGCTTCCAGGACAACCCAACCCACAAAGCCGGGCACTGCCTTCTCCGGCTTGATTTACCCCAGGTCCGAGACTCGGTCCCCAGGGGTCTGCGAACCTCGACTTTGACAGCCGTTGATTTGGAGCTTCAGACAAAGGTAGGTTTTCGCGTTGGGGGAACGCAGCACCCGGACCCTGGCTGGAAGGCGGTGGGTGCGGTGCACACCTCTGGGCGGAGATGCCATCCACCGAAAGCCCCAAGGAGGGTAGTTTGCGTCATTTGTCAAAAACCCTGCCTGCACACATCCTAGCAACTTTCTAGGACTGTCCTGGAGAGACGTGGGCTAAGTGTGCCAAAGGGTTTTCTGCGGGCGATGGAATTATTGACACATCGGCACAGCCGACACGTTTGGTGGAAAGTTCTTGCCGGTTCATGACTTCAACTTCTGCCTTTGGTAGTAGTCGTAGGAATCAGCCAGCGAGTGTCTGTGATGGAACGATTAAGGTCTTCCCAGGTCCTGTGTAATTTCCCTTTGAGGTTCTACTTAGTCTTCCCAGCCACCTGTTGGGATTGTGCAGTACCGGTTCTCCTAGAACTCAGGAGAAGTTGGAACTTGAGAGTCGTTTTCAGGAATTAGCTAAAATGACATCGCCGGGGAGTGGAAGAGCTGGGATTTGAACCCAGGATCTTTTGAGGCAGAGCGCTGCCCTTTGGGCCCCTGGAGCAAGTGCTACTTTTAGAAATAATAATGGGCTTTGAACTCAGTGCTCTCGGCTCTTAACATCGAGGGGCTTGACTACTCTCTGGTTTTCCCTTTCAGGAATCCCAGGAGCTATGTTGCCAGAAGCCCTGGTGGTGTCCGCTCCCGGGAAAGTCATCCTTCATGGAGAGCACGCCGTGGTCCACGGCAAGGTAAGAGGATTGGGGCATCACTTCTCCCCAGCCCGAACCCTGGAAGGCAGCCTGGAGGCAGAGCCAGGGAGCAGGGCAGAGAGATCATTTGCTTCCAGGGCAGGGCTTCTTGGCCAGGAAGATCGAAGTAGGATGAAGCCCCCTGGGCAGGCTGATGCCACCTAGAGAGGGAGGGTCCGTGGGGAAGAGCAGAGACGTGTAGGCATCAGGAAAATGACTTCAGCCCGGGAGCCTGAGAGGGCCAAGAGCTCCTTTCACTCATGGCACTGCTCTCCGAGGCTGAAGTCAGTTACCACGTTAGACCCAGTGGAGAAACTGAGGCCTTGGAGAGGATCCGTCTCTTGGCTTCAGTTCCACACTCCTTGGGTACAGCTGGGAGTGGCCGTCAGTCTGTCTGAACCCAATGTGCATGCTTTTCTTCCCCACCACCCCCCGCGCACCCTCTGTCATTCCGTTTGCTCTTAAGGTGCATGTTTTTGGGACACATGTTGATTACGAGGGTGCTGTTGTTGGGATGGATGACCCGGAAGAAATTTGGCCTGAGGGAGGCAAATCGAAATGATGTCAGCTCCTCCTCCATGTGGAGTGCTCGGGCGAGCGCAGGCGCAGTGGGGGAGCGTGTCGAAGTTGATGAGCCGGGGCTGCCAGAGAGCATTTGCTCTCCGTTCTCCGCACACGGACACTGGTCGCTTTTTCCTCGGGCAGGAGCCGTGCTCCTTGTCACTCGCCCTTAATGCTGATGGCCTTCGCTTTGTTTTCTTTGGCTGTCTACAGGTAGCACTGGCTATGGCTTTGGACTTGAGAACATTCCTTAGACTTCAGCCCCAGAGCAACGGGAAAGTGAGCCTCAATTTACCAAACCTTGGCATCAACCTGGCCTGGGACGTGGCCAAACTTCAGCAGCTGGACATGTGCTTCCCAGGTAAGGGCAGGGAGCAGGACCCCCGGGATGCCTGCCAAAGGGGTGCAGGCAGAGAGGGAGAGGATGGCTGGACAGTCACTCTGGCTTATTCCCAAGACACGTGGGGGTGGGGGTGAGGGTGGGGGTGGGGGGCGGGCGATGTTTCTTTTTGGACTTTATGAAATTAACTGATTCACTTACTGAAAGCATAAAACGATGAACTAGATCTTCTAGATCTGGGTGGTTGTGGCTGGATCGTTGAGGCCTGGATCAAACACAAGGTGTAAGACCACGTGGGTAGTATGATGAGACTGGCATGAAGGCTCTGCACGTGTGGAATGTATAGAGAGAGAATCTGGAGAGCTGTGTGTCCCACTGGTCGGGGCAGGTTAGTTACTGTGGGGGGCAGGGGGTGGTCCTACAGTCAGGGATTAGATGAAAGGAGTCTTTTTTTTTTTTTCTTTTTGGATCACACCCAGCAATGCACAGAGGTTACTCCTGGCTCTGCACTCAGGAATTACCCTTGGCAGTGCTCAGGGGACCATATGGGATGCTGGGATTCGAACCCAGGTTAGCAAGGCAAACGCCCTCCCCGCTGTGCTATCACTCCAGCCCCCCGAGATGAAAGGAGTCTTAACCTGCTGTAAGGTGCATAGTTTTGTTTGACTTTTGTCAGTGTTGCCAGAGAGCCACACCTGGCAGTGCCCAGGGGCCCGTGTGGCGCCAGGGAATCAAACCTAGAGCCTCTAACAGGGTATATGCAGGGACGAGCTCTCCCCCCTCGGGCCAGGCCCCGGGCCCTGTTTTGACAAGGAGAATGTGTCGGCTTCCCCTGCTCTCTGAATGTAGAATGTTCGTACTTCAGATGGATTTGGTAGGTCATATTGTTGGGGGTCTGAAAACATTTTTTAAAAACGTGCTATGTAGCAGCTGGTGAGGGAGTATAGCAGGGAAGGTGCTTGTCTTGCACACGGCCGACGGGGGCTGGAGCCTCAGCACCCCTTAGGGCCCACTGAGCCCCGCCAGGGTGATAACTGAGTGCAAAGTCCGGACTGAGCCCTGAGCGCAACTGGGTGTGGCCCCCAAACCAAAAAAAGTTCCATCCGGGGACTGGAGTGGTACTACAGAAGGGGTTTCATCTCCAGCCCCCCAGAGGGCCCCCCCGAACACCACCGAGAGTGATTCCTGAGCACTCTAGCGCCGGGGGTAAGCGCCAAGCACGGCTGGGCGTGGCTTCCCAGTAAAAACCAAATTACAAAATGGCCCGGGTAAATTAATAGTAAGAGCATGTTTTTGCCTGCACAGATGAACCCCTGGCCCTGCCCTTTCCTTGCTGGGAGTCAGCGGTGGGGAAGGGGTGGATTTGGAAGGGTTGCCCAGCTTCTTGGGGCCAGAGAGATAGTACAGTGGGTTGAGCGCCTGCCTCGCACACAGCTGACCTGGGTTCGATCCCTGGCACCCCCTACGGTCCCCGGTACCCCCAGGAGTGATTCCTGAGCACAGAAACAGGAGTAACCTCTGAGCATCGCCACGTGTGGCCCAAAAAGGAAAAAAAAAGACAAGAGCTTTTTTCAAACAAGCTGGGTATTGCTTGCTCAGACACATGGGACCCCGCCGTGAGCCCCAAAAGGCTCTCGGCCGGCCAGCTGCCGCCTGTGCGTGCCAACAGCAGGGATGGAAGCAGCCAGGTGTGGGGCCCGGATCGCCCCACTTCCCACGCCCCCGGGGGGCCCTGCTTAGCCGTTGGAGCTGCTCCGAGCCGCCGTGCTGCCTGGGACGGGGAGCTCGGAGCATCTCGCAGGACTGGGGAGGGCGTCGGGCTCAGGTGCAGAGCAGGACTTGCGGGGACTTGTTGCTCCTGGGAGATCAAGGCCGGCCACACCTGCCGGAGCCCTGGGCTCTGCTGGGCGGCACGGACCTGCCATCTTTTCTCGGGGCCCCGCCCTTTCCTCTGAGGCCTGGGCAGTGGACACTCCCTGGCACGTCTGTCTGGGAGCCACGCGCTGAACTGGTATTTGTCTTCCACCTGCTTGATTAGAGTTCTCCAGCCTTGGGGCCGGAGCCATAGCACAGCGGGGAGGGCATTTGCCTTGCAGGCGGGGCCGACCGGGTTCAGTCCCTGGCATCCCATAAGGTCCCTTGAGCACCGCTAGGAGTAATCCCTGCGTGCAGAGCCAGGAGTAAGCCCTGAGCATCGCTGGGTGTGACCCCAAAATTTTTTTTTAAAAAAAGAATTCTCCAGCTTTTCCGAGGAGCTGAGGGCCATGATCTCTTTTGTCCACTGTGATTAGTTGTGGATTTCGTGGGGGCCGTAATAGTTGGGGGTGCTGGGACTTGACCCAGGGACTGGGCCCACACCGGGCACATGCTGCGTCCCTGAGGTCCCGTCCCCCCCACCCTGGTCCAGTGCGGAATGTTTTGTGTGTATGTGTGTGTGTGTGTGTGTGTGTGTGTTTCAGTTTCCGGGGCACACCTGGCAGTGCTCAGGGATCACTCCCCGCCTGCGCTCGGGGGGAATCCTGAGGTGCCCGAGCTGGAACCGGGGCTCCCGCAGGCCGAGGGGGTGCTGAGGGTTGCGAGAGCTCTGGCCTCCCCGTGATCCCCCGTAATGTGCCTGGGGGGCTGAGTGGCCCAGCACACACAGCAGTACGGAGGGGATTCCCGGCCAGCGCCCTGGCCTCTGAGGAACAGCCCGTCTCCCCCAGCGGCCACTGAAGGGCTGGGCTCCCTCAGAGACACGGCCACCGGCCACCGAGATTTGTGCCCTGCACGCGGCAGTTTCTCGCAGACACGCCCAGCGTCCCTCCCAGCTCCCTGGACTTGGGCGGGAAGCTGGTCAGACTCGCTTTGCCTCTCCGGCCTCTCGGAGGACTGACCTGGCCTCGCCTCTCCCTCCGCCCCAGCAGGTCTCAGCGCCTCACCTGCGCGGGGTGGGGGTTAGCTCGGGGCGGGGGCGTAGGGGGGCTCGTCCCCAGAAGGATGTTCAGGGAGGGGCAGACGCGGCAGGAGCAACTTGATCCTGCTTGTGGGGGTTTGTCGCTGGTTGGGACTGTGGCTCCCGGCAGGGCTCGGGGCTTCCGCCTGGCCCTGCCCTCGGGATCCCTCCTGGCAGGGATTGGGGGGCCCTCCCAAGGCTGAACCTGGGCCAGCCGTGAGCACGGCAGCGCCCTGCCCCTGCGCCCTCTCTCTCTCCGGCCCTGCCTTGGCTTCTGGTTCTGAGTGATAATGATCAGACTCAGGCTTGGCTGAACCGGCATTTGCTCGGCTTCGAAACTGCTCATTAACACTCGGGCTGTGCCAGGAGCTGTGCTAAGGAGTCTAGGGGTGGAACTGCGTTTATTCTCGCTGGCAGCCCCGGGAGGCATGGGGAGGGCGGGGCACGGTGGGGGAACGCTGCCCTTCTTGGAGAGGCCAGGCCTCGCGCTCCAGGCCACAGGCTCCCGGGTGCCCGGGCTGCAGAGACTTCTCCCGTGTCCTGTCCTGACTCGGCCAGCACTTCCTTTCCTCTTCCTCTGCTGTCCAGAAAAGCCCCCGAGGCCGTGCAGGGCTGTGGCTCAATCCCTGGTACACCCCCCCCCTCCCCAAACCCCAAACCCCCAAACCCAAAGCCTCTGAGGCTCCTGACCCTCTCGCTTGTTTGGCCGCACGGCAGAAACGGGGGACAGCTGGCCGGAGCCCAGCCCCGCGCAGGTGGAGAAGCTGAAGGAGGTGGCGGGCTCTGCCAGGACCAGTGCCGATGCCGGCCCCGACTCCCAGCTCCTGGCCGTGCTGACCTTCCTCTACCTGTACCTGTCCATCAGCCGGAAGCAGAGGTGTGTGCTGCGTCTCGGGGGGGCAGCCCGGGGCACCACGCCCCACGCTGGGGAGCGGGTGGGGTCTCCAGCCTTGAGGCTGTTGTGCCACCCCTCTGGTCTCAGAGCCTGCAGCTTCCTGTGTGGTCCCGTGTGGTCCCGTGTGGCCTGTAGACCCACGTGGTCCTGTGTGGTCCTGTGTACTCCCAGGCGCGTGCGTCCTGTATGGACCCATAAGGTCCCACATGGCCCCTGGTGGTCCCGTGTGGTCCACTACTAATGCCCGCATCAGAGACCCCTGCCCCCCTCCGGCCCCCGGAGGGAGCAGCTCAGCTGCTCCGCTGTGATGACCGCTGTCCCGCTGGCCCCGCCCGGCCCACTCGCTGTCTGGCCTCTCCATGCCCGCAGAGGGCAAGCCGGGCTCCACTCGGGGGTCTCTCTGCAGCTTCTCCCCTCGAGGCCGTGTCCTGCCTTTGTTCCCCGGCCCTCGGGCTCCGGGTCCAGCTCTGGGTCCCCACCCCGGGGCAAGCCGGCTGGGGGTGGCAAGTGGTGGGCAGGGCAGGGCCAGAGGCCCAGCAGCCCGGGCGGCACGTGCCAGCCTGCCGAAAGGCCAGTGAAGCGGGGTGCTCTGTGCTCTGAGGCCGCCCCTCCCCCAGGGAGGGTCCGAGGGCATACATGGCCCTTCCAGCGAGGGCGCCTGGTGCAGCCGTGATGCCGCTCCTGTCCCGTCCCCGCCCGTGACACCGAGCACCACCCCCAGGCACCCCCAGACAGAGAGGAAACATTTCAGCTGCAGCGGGCGCCTCCCTGCATCCGGCTCAGAGGGACCCTCCGACTGTTCGGGTGTTTGGTCTAGTTTAGTTTTTCCCCAGGGGAGGGGCTGGGGGTCCCCCAGTGGTGAGGGGGGCTGGGGTGGCACCCAGGCCTCCCACGTGCACCGGGCCCAGTCTTTGGAGCCAGCGCTGGCTCTTCTCTGATTTTTCTTTTTTTTGGGGGGGGGGTGCGGGGACAGGGGACAGAGCCAAGACAGAGCCTCAAGGTGCAGCCGTCACAGGTGCCCCTGGTTACGGGGGTGCTGGCTGGCGGGCACTGGTGCCACAGACACCCCGAGACACGTGCCGGGGCTCTTGCTGTCCAGCGTGGGGGTGGCCAGTGCTCATGTCCCCTTTGCAGGGCAGGGCCAGAGCAGCAGTGCGGGGGGGAGGACATTTGACCCAGGTTCGATCCCTGGTACCCCACGTGCTCCCCTGAGCCCCAAGAGTGACCCAGGAGTAACCCTGAGCCCCACTAGGTGTGGTCATGTCCCCCCCCCATAATGCCCTTTTGTAGGGCGGTGGGGTGGGGTGGGGTGAGGGGCCCATGTGGATAGTTCCTGCTTCTGCACAGACAGGGATCCTATTAGGTCTCCCCCGGCCCCCCGGAAGCTGCAGGGAAGCCGAACTCCGCAGCACCCCCCAGCGGGAGAGGGTGGAGGAGGCACCGGCCCCTGGTGCAGGGCACCGGCCGCAGGACAGCCACGGGGAGGAAGCTTCCTGCCGGGGCCTCGGGGCCACTTCTGGGGGGCACACGCGTCTTCTAGGGGGGCGGGGACGAAGAGGCGCCAAGCCGCCAGCCAGCGGGGTGCGGGGGAGCCTGGCTCGCGTGGGAGGGAAGGAGGCGGGCCCAGCCCCTCTCTCTGGGCTCCACCAGGCCCCGAGGGGCCATCGGGGTGGCTTTGGGGTTGGGGGTCTCCCCAGACACTTGGCGGCCCCCGAGGGTCATGCCCTGCTCCCTGCTGCCTCACAGGGTCCCGCCCAGCCTGGACATCACTGTGTGGTCAGAGCTGCCCCCTGGGGCCGGCCTGGGCTCCAGCGCCGCCTACTCCGTGTGCCTGGCCGCCGGCCTCCTGACCGCGTGTGGGGAGATCTCCAACCCGCTGAAAGCCGGGGAGACCACGAGCAGCAGGTAAAGTGGGGGCACAGGGCACAGGGCACAGGGCAGGGGCCACCTGCAGATCGGGCCACCCCCGCCCGCCCCGTGCCCCTGGCTCTCTGGAGTCCCTTGGTAGGAGAAAGCCAGGCCTGTCTCTGCCGTGCCCGCCCCGCGGCCAGCCCCACGGTCAGTGCTCGAGGGCCAGAGCATCCCCCTGACGCCGCAGTCTGGGCCATGTGGAGCCCCACGGGGCTGTGTTGGGGGGCGGGGGGCTGACGGTCCTCCTGTCTCCCACCATGGCCAGTGGGCCCAAGGCCTGAATCGGACTCTTCCTGCAGTACAAGGTGTGTGTGTGTGTGTGTGTGTGTGTGTGTGTGTGTGTGTGTGTGTGTGTGTGTGTGATGTGTGTCTGTGTGAGTGCTGTGTGTCTGTGGGGGCGTATGTGTGTGTGATGTGTGTGTGTAATGTGTGTGTGATGTGTGTGTGTGATGTGTCTGCTGTGTGTCTGTGGGGGGTGTGTGTGTGTGATGTGTGTCTATGTGTGTGCTGTGTGTCTGTGGGGCGTATGTGTGTGTAATGTGTGTGTGATGTGTGTGTGTGATGTGTCTGCTGTGTGTCTGTGGGGGTGTGTGTGTGATGTGTGTCTATGTGTGTGCTGTGTGTCTGTGGGGCGTATGTGTGTGTAATGTGTGTGTGATGTGTGTGTGTGATGTGTCTGCTGTGTGTCTGTGGGGGGTGTGTGTGTGATGTGTGTCTATGTGTATGCTGTGTGTCTGTATGTGTGTGCTGTGTGTCTGTGGGGTGTGTGTGTGTGTCATGTGTGTGTTGTGTGTCTGTGGGGCGTATGTGTGTGTGGTGTGTCTGTATGTGTGTGCTGTGTGTCTGTCTATGTGTGTGCTGTGTGTCTGTGTGTCTATGTGTGTGTGTGTCTGTGT
The DNA here is from genome assembly GCF_027595985.1 of Sorex araneus. Classification (NCBI taxonomy): domain Eukaryota; kingdom Metazoa; phylum Chordata; class Mammalia; order Eulipotyphla; family Soricidae; genus Sorex; species Sorex araneus. Next base: position 12,584,462 of record NC_073310.1, read on the forward strand.
GTAGTGTGTGGCCAGGGGGGGTGGTGGCTCCAGGTGTCAGAGGACAGGGGAGCTCAACCCAGTCTACTGTTTCCCTCCTCTTGGGCTCCAGGGCTCAAACCCCTTTGCCCTTCGAGGGCCCCAGCCCCGCCCGTGGCCCCTGCCCTCCACTGCTCGGGGCCTGCACCTTAAGGCTCGTGTCTGCGTCCCGCAGGTGGACCCCGGAGGAGCTGGAGCTGATCAACAAGTGGGCCTTCCAGGGGGAGCGGGTGATCCACGGGAACCCCTCTGGCGTGGACAACGCGGTCAGCACCTGGGGTAGGTGCTGCCGCCGCGCTCCTGCTCGCTGGAAATGTTTGTTTGTTTGGAGCGTGCCCAGTGGCGCCCCTCTGGAATTCAAGCTCGGGGCCTTGGCTGGGGGGCTCTCCGTGTGCTCCCAGGCAGGGGGGCGGGTCTGTCCGCCCGTCCCAGCTGCAGACACGTCGCTGCGGAGTTGGGACGTGGCGAGCGTGGCCCTGCTGCAGTCGGGGTGGGGGCGAGGGGACGCCAGGCACCCCGGCAGGGCAGAGCCGTGCTTTGGGGTCTACACCTAAGTCAGAGCTCAGGGGTTTGCTCCGGGTGGTGCCACGGGAGGGATCCCGGGCGGCCGCATCCTAGTCTGCTCTCGGGCCCCTGCTGCCCGCAGCCCTGACGCGTGTGTTTCCTCCGCAGGAGGTGCCCTCCGGTACCAGCAAGGGAAGGTGGCGTCCATAAAGAGGTAATTATGGGGTGGCTGGGGGCGCCGGTGCGGGTGGTACGGGAGAGGGAGCCCCGCCCTTTGCCTGGGGTGGACCCTGCGGGTGGGCAGTGGGCCCTGTCCACGCTCAGTGGACCGTGTGGTCCTGCTTCCTGCCGGGTCCCTGAGGTTCCCGAGGCCCAGCCCGCCTTCCGGGGCCTGAAGGGAGGGGAGATGCCAGAGCTGGCGCCCCCGGGAACAGCGGGCAGGTGGCCTGAGAAGAGGGGGGCAAGGGGGACGTCCCCCACACTCAGTCTACCGACAGCCCAAAGTGGGGCCCTTCCCTCCCCCACCTCCCCCCAGACCCCACTGGAAGCCCCCACCCCACTGGGAATATAAATGTGTCGTTTGAAGAGGGCACGCGGCCTGGCCTCCCAGGCTGCCAGGGAGCCCCGGCTTGTCTTTGGCAGGAAGAGAAAAGCCAGGCAGAATGCTCATCTTTGGGTTTTTTTTTTTTTTTTTTTTTGAGGGGGGAGTCACAGCCAGCGATGCTCAGGGGTTACTCCTGGCTCTGCACTCAGGAATCACCCCTGGCTGGCGGTGCTCAGGGGACCCTATGGGATGCCGGGGATCAAACCCGGGTTGGCTGCGTGCAAGGCAAACGCCCTCCCCGCTGTGCTATTGCTCCAGCCCCAGAATGTTCATCTTCTGTAAAGTTAAAAAAAAAGAAAAGCAAAGAAAGAAAAAGAAAACCCAGCGCCGGCCTCCCGGGCTGAGAATCGATGTTTGTTTCCCAGGCTCCTGGGTGGTGCTGGGGCCTCCCGGCCGCGCGTCCAGCCCACCGGAGCCTCTGCTCTCAGGTGGACAGCAAGGCGCAGGGCCAGGCGGGGCCGGTGGGGCTCGGTGGCCTTGGGCCAGGGGGCACCGTGTCCGCCCCCAGCCCCTGCCCGTCACCCCCGCCCTCCCGGCCTCGGGGCTCTGAGAGGAGACTCGGGATGACCTCAAAGCCGGCTGCCACAGCACGTGGGGGTCCTGACTCCCGGGGCGGGGGGGGGGGGCCTCGAAGGCCCCGCCCCGCCACGGCCGCTGTTACCTCCGGGGTCTCTGCTTCCCTCTCTGTATCAGGGTGGCGTGGGGTCAGGGCTGGCTCCTGGCCCCCACCAGCTCCCCGCTCCGGACCTCACCGGAGACCCCCTCCGCCCCCAGGCCGCCATCGCTGAAGGTCCTACTGACCTACACGCGCGTGCCGCGCAGCACCAAGGCCCTGGTGGCCGGTGTCAGGAGCCGGCTGCTGAAGGTGCGTAGGGGGGCGCGGGCGGGCGGGCGGGGGGGGGTGGGGGGCGGGGGCGAGCCGACAGACACCCACTCCTGCCTCCCTCCAGTTCCCGGAGATCGTGACCCCCCTCCTGAGCTCCATAGACGCCATCTCCCTGGAGTGCCAGCGAGTGCTGGAGGACATGGTGGCGGAGCCCACCCCGGAGCACTACAGCCGGCTGGAGGTAAGGCCCCGCCCCCCGAGCCCCCTGCGCTTGCGCAGGCCACGCCCCTTGCATCTATCCCTCCCCTGCGGCGGCTCGGGCCACGCCCCTGCACAAGCACAGGCCACGCCCCCGCACCGGTCCCGCCCCATGTACCGGCCCCGCCCCCGCGCCCTGCACTGGCTCAGGCCACGCCCCCTGTACCGCCCCAGGCCCCGCCCCTCCACTAACTCGGGCCCCGCCCCTTGCACCGCCCCAGGTCACGCCCCCTGCACTGGCCCTGTCCCGCTCCCTGCACTGGCTCAGGCCCCGCCCCTGCACCGGCCCAGGCCCCGCCCCACAGCCCCTGGCACCGGCCCGTCACCGTGGGCACACGTGGTGCCCGTCTGGGTTCCAAGCCTCAGCCCGGGTGACTCAGGGCCCGGGGCTGTGCCGGGGCGCGGTGGAGAGCCAGGCTCAGGCCCGGACACCAGGGCCGTCCCCCAGAGACGCAGAGACCATGCCTACAGGTCACCTCCTTCCCGCCCTGGCTGCCCCGTCTGCCCATGGGGCGCCGTGTGCGCACCCCTTTGGTCCCCAGAGAGAGGACGGTTGTCGTTTTCCTGTCTCCCGGACCTCCCAGCGGGCCAGGGCCCACATGGCCGCCGCTGGCCTGGGCCCCAGACGCCGCGGGGTGCCCGCCCACCAGCCCTCCGAGGCTGCTCCCCGCCCCAACAGTTGCCCCTCACCCCTGCACAGGGCAGTTGTAGTGTAGGTGGGGCCTCGGCTGTGACTCGCTCAGACCTGGATTCGTGTCGGCATCCGAGGCCGGGCCCCTCTCAGTCAGGCCGCCTGGCCTGGAGTCTGGGGAGCCCTGGAAGGCACCATCCGTCCCCCTGCAGCATCAGCGGGGCAGGCAGTTCCAGCCCGCGTGGCCACTGGCCTCCCAGGGCCCGCTGGCGCAGCAGAAGCATCTCTGTCCCCACTCTGCCCCCGTGTCCCCACCAGCCCCCGAGTCCTAGCCTTCCCCTGGATGACCCGGGGGTGCTTGCCACCACCTGCCTGCGGAAGACGGCCCACTGCTCCCAGCTCACAGAAGGGAAAACTGAGGCCCCAGGAGAGGGACTTTCCCCGGGTGTCCCAGCCAGGGAGGGAGAGGGATTTACACGTTCATTCCCCCAGTCAGCGGCTCTCTGGGGGGCCGGGGCCCCATCATTCCCGTGCCCTCTCCCCCTCTGCCCGGCTGGCACCCCGCCCCCAGGAGCCGGGCTCAGGCCTTGTGTGTATTTTTGGCGCGGCAGCAGCTGGCACCGAGGGCTCTGCACGAGGCTCTCCCGCGTCGCGGCCTTGTCGGGTCCTTGACAGGTTTGGGATCCGAGTGTGACAGGTGTCTGGAGCCCGCCGTGGCGCGGTGACACCTGGCGCCCAGGGGCACGGTGAGGGTGCCCGCCCCGGGCCTGGGCAGGGCCGCCTGCCTGTCCGCTCGTTAGTCGGGAGCACTGCGGTGGGGGGCCGGGCAGGCCCGCCCGCTCCGCCCGCAGGGGGCCGGGGGACCAGGTGGGCCTCCCTGACAGCTGAGTGACGGGCCCCCTGGAGCCCAGCTGTGAGCTGTCAAGCCGCGGGCAGGAGGGCGGCCACAGGGGCGAGGCGCTCCCCTCCGCAGCGGGCAGACCTGCTCCCGGGCGCCCCCCCCATAGCCCCGGGACCCTGTGCCAGTCACACTCCTCTCCGAGCCTCAGTTTCCCCCTGAGCGGAGGCCTGCCGGGCCCTGGCTGGCGGCTGGTTCACTTCCCGTGCTCTGACGGACACAGCAGCCCGGTGGGACTCAGACTCCCCCCCGGATCCCGACCCCAGCCCCGGGCCCCGGGGTCAGGGAGCGATGCTGGGGGACCACGCCGAGGCCCCCACGCCTGCTGCTGCCCCTTCCCGCCCCGGCCCGGGGGGGTGCCAGGCAGACCCGAACACACTCAGGAAGGGTGAGCAGCCGCCGCCTGAGCAGGGGGCGCTGTTGGCCCAGTGTCCCCCCCCCCCCCCCCCCCGCCCCGCAGGAGAGGCCGGAGCTTTTGACTGGGCAGAGGCCGAGCGTCCCGACAGACCTCAGCCCTTGCTCCACTCCCCTCCTTGCCGCAGTGACGGGAGTGGGCACCCGAGGCCGGCTCGAGGAGGCCGTGGTGCCGAGACCATCCCCCTCAGTAGGAAGGGAGCGGGGTGGACAGCCAGCAGCCAGGGCCTGGCAGCGTCGGGCCTAGCTGCGTCCAGGGCCGGCACGTGGGCAGGAGTCTTGTCTCTCCTGGCCGTGGAGTAGAATTCGGGCAGCCCCGCCTCTCGGCCGGCCGGGAAGGGGCAGGACTCCCCTGGTGGACCCCAGCTGGCCGCTGGGCTCCCTGCAGCGCCCTCCCGGCCCCCTGAGAGAGGTCTTGCCCCACCCAGGAGGGAATCGTCGGCCCCACGGGGGCATCGGGTGATGGGGCGGGGCGGGCACCGGGCCGCTAGGGGACAGCCTGGACCTTCTCCCCCAGGAGCTCATTGACATGAACCAGCACCATCTGAACGCCCTCGGGGTGGGCCACGCCTCCCTGGACCGGCTGTGCCAGGTGACCCAGGCCCACGGGCTGCACAGCAAGCTCACCGGCGCGGGCGGTGGAGGCTGCGGCATCACGCTGCTCAGGCCAGGTACGGGGGCTGAGGGGGTGCGCAGGGCCGCTGGCTGGCCGGGGTTCCCCCCTGGGGTCTCCCTGTGAGCAGGTCTCACCTCGGCTGTGTGACCTTTGGCAAGGTAACCCACCTCTCCAGGCGTTTGTTTCCTTGTTGGTGAAATAAGGATTTTATGAACATCTGTAGCTTGTAAGAGTATTACCCAGAGGGTTTGATCCCCGGCATCCCATGTGGAGTAACACCTGAGCACAGAGCCAGGAGTCAGCCCTGAGCACACAGCCAGGAGTCAGCCCTGAGCACAGAGCCAGGGAGTCAGCCCTGAGCACACAGCCAGGAGTCAGCCCTAAACCCAGATCCAGGAGCCAGCCCTGAGCACACAGCCAGGAGTCAGCCCTGAGCACACAGCCAGGAGTCAGCCCTAAACCCAGAGCCAGGGAGTCAGCCCTGAGCACACAGCCAGGAGCCAGCCCTGAGCACACAGCCAGGAGTCAGCCCTGAGCACACAGCAGTGAGTCAGCCCTGAGCACACAGCCAGGAGTCAGCCCTAAACCCAGAGCCAGGGAGTCAGCCCTGAGCACACAGCCAGGAGCCAGCCCTGAGCACACAGCCAGGAGTCAGCCCTGAGCACACAGCAGGGAGTCAGCCCTGAGCACACAGCCAGGAGTCAGCCCTGAGCACACAGCCGGATATGTCCCCCAAAACCCGAAACTAAGAAAACTGCGTTCAGGGAACCTGGTGCCGTGTGGGCCCATGGCCGGTGGTCGTCCTGTTGTTCCCTTTCCCGCCACGCCTCCCCCGATCGGAACTGCCAGGACAGTGTGACCCCACTCGGGACACAGCCCCTGTGGTCATGTCCTGGTGGGGGGGGGCGGTGAGGGGTGCCTGGAGGTTTGGCCGCTCCCCACTCCTGCACTCCTGCCGCGGGCCTGCAGCCGAGCCCCCCACCGGCAGCTCCTGCCCCTTCTCTCCTGCCCCCGTGCGGCTTTGCAGGAAGCCTGTGGTGGCCCCAGAGCCCGCCCTGTTCCCAGGACACCCCCCCCCAGCCTGGCTCGGGTAGCATGGGACCTGGTGGGGGGGCCAGGTGCCACACATGTATGTCACACACAGGCACATGCATGCGTACCACACACACACACACACACACGCGCGCACACACACACACACACACACACACACACGTGCTCCTGGCCAGGGTGAGTGTCGCTGTCGGCCCGCCCCCCGAGGAGGACACGGGCCCAGAGCGGGGTGTCCCTTGCCTGGGGTCCCGTGGCCCCTCCGCGCTGACCTGCGGCCTTCCCCCCGCAGACCTGGAGCAGCCCGAGGTGGAGGCCATCAGGCGGGCGCTGAGCGACCACGGCTTCGACTGCTGGGAGACGAGCATTGGGGGCCTGGGCGTGGCCGTGCACGTGGCCGCCTCCCTGGACGCCCCCGTGCGGCAGGGTCTGGCCGTCCTGTGAGGGCCCCCAGCTGCCCGGGTGGCCGCTGTTGGACGAGCCGCCGTCAGGGGCGGGGGACACGGATGGAGCCCCTCGTCCCTCTGTGACCTCGGGGGGGGGGGACCCGTGTCACGGCCCCGAAACACGTGGTCTGAGTTCTCGAGCCAGCAGGCAGTGGGGCCTTGTGGGGTCCCCCGAGGGGATTTTCTGAGCCGCCCACAGGCCCGGACCTCACCCCTAGCCTGCCCCCGGTTAGACCCTCTTCTTTTACCTCTGCATACCCTCTGCCTCCTCCTCCAGGAAGCCTTCCAGCCCCCTGGCCCGCGCGCACGCGCACGCACACTCCCCTCCCTCGTCACGCTGGGTTCGGCTTGAACCATCCCAGCCCTTTACACAACCTGCCCTTCCCTCTAACTAAAACTGTGACCCCCCCCCCCCACCCGGGGACTGGCCTGGGGCTCCGCCTTCCTTCCACCCTGGGACCCAGGCTGGGCTGGCCTCCGGTCCTCACGCACGGCTGCCCCAGGCCGTGGCCGAGGGCTTTGCCGACACTGGCCGGAGGGGAAATAAAAGGATTCTGAGTCAACAGTGGTTTGCTCCGTGTTGGTGGCGGGGGGGGGGGGGGGGGGGGAGCCAGAGGTCCCGGGCCCCGGCGCCCCCGCGCACCCCTGCTCACCACTTCCCGGAGGAGCCAGCCAGGAGCCGGAAGAAGAGATCTCTGGGGCAGTTTGTTGTTCGCCGCAGGCCTGGGGGTCCGGGAGGGGAGTGTCCAGGTGGCCGGGCCGGGTGCCAGGGCAGCTCCTGCGGCTTTTCAGAAAAGGGCATTTTAATCCTCTTAGGGCCGGGTTCTCGCCACCCGCTAATGCCCAGACTTTTGTCCGTCATGGGACCCGCTGGAAATGCCCGGGGCCGACACTCGGGTGGGGGAGGGGAGGCAGGCCCCAGTGCTACCTGGCCCTCGGGTCCAGGCTCTTTCTGAACCAATGGGACACGGGGGCGGGCCTGGGGGAAGCCCCGGCACCCCGGGGTTGGGATCTCAGGAGTTGGTGAAAGGGCTGGTGCACTTCTCCCCACGGCCACTAGGGGGCAGCTGGCACCTTCCCCAGCGTCCTCCCCGGGAGGGCCAGCGGCAGGTGTCCGGAGAGGGGGCATCTGAGCCGCCCTCCCCTGCTCCAGCTGGGGTCACTGCCTGGAAGCCCACCCAGCTCGCAGAAGCAGCAGCAGCACCCTCACAGCAGTGCAGAGACTCGTTCGTCGTGGGCTGCTGCCAACCTCTTGTTCTTTCGGTTGTGGGCCTCACCTGGCAGTGCTCCGGGGTTACTCCCGGAGGAGGGCTCGGGGCACCCTGCGGGGTGTCGGGGATGGAACCTGGGTCGGCTGTGTGCAAGCTGAAACGCCCCGCCTGCTGCCTTGTGTGTCCAGGCCCTACTTTTTCCTTTTATCTGGGGGCCTGGGAGCACTGTGCCTTGAGTCCAGAGACCGTCTCGGGGCCTCGCTTCTGCCCCTGCAGGATGCCCTGCAGGGCCTCAGTTTCCCTATTCGTACCACGGGCCTCCCCACACCTACTCAGGAGCTTCTGGAGGCTGCGGGTGGGGAGATGGGCCGTGACAGCGTCCCGAGCCAGCGTCCCCTCCCCATCCCGTCCCCACCGCTCCCAGGGCCCGGCTCCCGTCCTGGTGCTCGGGCAGGGGCTACTTGTTGGCCTGCTCCAGGCAGAGACGGGCTGGGACGGGAGGGGGAGGAAAATGGGCTGGTCTCGGAGCAACCAATGTGTGTGGGGGGGGGCGGGTGTGCGGGGGAGCCCCGGGCCTGGCCCCCCGAAAGTTCCCCTGGCCACCACCCGTCGGGAAAGCCCGGCTTAGCTAGGACACCACGCAGGAGCCTTGAAACAGACATTTCCCTGGTCAGACTTAAACACTGGATGAGAACAGGCCCGGGGGTCTCCCGAGCCAGGGGCCTTGGCAGAGGCCTGTGGGAGAGGCCCAACCCCATCTCCTCTGCGGGCTGCGGTCAGGGAGGACGGGGTGAGGGCATCCCAGTCCCGGTGCCAGCCACGGAAGCCAGCTGGGGCCGACATGCTGTACTATGGCTCCGGCCCAGAAGGGGGCGCCCTTGCACGCACCCTCCCTGCCCTCCCCCCCTCCGGCTGTGAGGACCCCCTTAAGCCATTCGGTGAGGCTCAGCGGCAGTGTCTGTAGGCCCTCCCACCCACCGTTCGCCTCCCAGGAGGGAGTGCTCCCTCTGAGAAGGACTGGTCTTCCCTGGGAGTGGTGGGGATCTGCACGCTGCCCCAGGGGAAACTGAGGCACCGGGCGGGGAGCCTGCCCACCCTCTCCCGCAGCTCATGGCGGAGTTGGGACGCAGACCCAGGGCTGCGGCGTGGCAGAGGGCGCGGCCTGTGGACAGGGCCAAGGATGTGGGGGACAGGGCGGCTGCACAAGGCAGGAGTTTCTTTGACGAGGGTCCACACCTGGGGGAGCTGGGGAGGAGGAGGAGGGTGGGGCTGGCAGGGCGGGGATGGGGTGAGGACCTCACCAACCCGGACACTCGCTCCCTGCGCCCGGATGCGGGCATCTCCCTCTCTGGCTCTCTGTCTCTGGCTCTCTGTCTCTCTCTATCTCTGTCTGTGTCTCTGTCTCTGGCTCTCTGTCTCTATCTCTGTCTCTCTGTCTCTGGCTCTCTGTCTCTCTCTATCTCTGTCTGGCTCTCTGTCTCTGGCTCTCTGTCTCTCACTATCTCTGTCTGGCTCTCTGCCTCTGGCTCTCTGTCTTTCTCTATCTCTGTCTGTATCTCTGTCTCTGGCTCTCTGTCTCTCTCTATCTCTGTTTGTTTCTCTGTCTCTGGCTCTCTGTCTCTCTCTGTCTCTGGCTCCCTGTCTCTCTCTCTCTGTCTCTGTCTCTCTTTGGCTCTCTGTCTCTCTCTGTCTCTGGCTTTATCTCTATCTGTCTGTCTCTCCCTGTCTCTGTCTCTGTTTCTCTGTCTCCCTCTCTGTCTCTCTCTTTCTGTTTGTCTGTCTGTTTCTGTCTCTGTCTCTATTTGTCTCTCTCTTTCTCTTTGTCTCTCCCTGTCTGTCTCTCTGTCTCTATCTCTGTCTTTCTGTCTCTCTGTCTCTGTCTTCCTCTCTCTCTCCCTCCCTCCCTCTCTTGGACTGATCACACCCAGCAGTGCTCCGGTACTACTCCTGGCTCTGTGCTCAGAGATCACTCCTGGTGGTGCTCGGGGGACCCTATGGGGTATCACGGACCTCACGGGGGCGGCCGCAAGTAAGGTAAATGCCTGACCCACTGCGCTGTCTCTCCAGCCGGGTGCGGGCGTCTTCAGTGCTCTGAGGGGGAGTGAGGGTGGAGTCCTTCTTCCGCTGAGGGCGCGAGGAGGAGGAGGAGGAGAAGGAGGAGGAGGAGGAGGGAGAGGAGGAGGAGGAGGAGGGAGAGGAGGAGGAGGAGGAGGAGGAGGAGGAGAAGGGGGGAGGAGGAGGAGGAGGAGAAGGAGGAGGAGGAGGAGGGAGAGGAGGAGGAGGAGGAGGGAGAGGAGGAGGAGGAGGAGGAGGAGGAGGAGAAGGGGGGAGGAGGAGGAGGAGGAGGAGGAGGAGGAGGAGGAGGAGGTTGTGCTGTGTGACTTAGCCAAGCTGCCTCCCCTCTCTGGGCCGGGTGCTCTGGTCCCTGAGGGGGCTCTGTCCAGCCCCCCGGCAAGGGCCCTGACATGCCCCTACTCGGAAGGACCGTCCCGCCTCGGGGGTCCCTCACAGGGGCCAGGCAAGTGGCACAGAAAAGTCAGGTGGGGCTGGGGGGCAGCCCTGCTCCCCCGTCACTTAGAGGTTGCTCGGGGACTCTAGCTAGTTTGGGGGTCACGGTGGCAGCGCTCAGGGATCGTTCCCGAGGGCGCGGGGGACTGTGGCAGCTGCTGGGGGTCGAACCCGGGCCGGCCCCTTCGCCCTGCGCTGTCCTTTATTTAGCTTCGGGTTCTGAGTTTGTTCCGTTTGGACTGACCTGTTTGTTTGGAGGCCACACCTGGCAGTACTCAGGGTTCCTCCTGGCCCCGCACGCAGGGGTCACTCCTCGTCGTGCTCGAGGGACCCTACGGGGTGCCGGGGCTCAGACCCGGATCTTCCGCGTGGAAGGCAAACGCCCTCCCTGTTGTACTGTTGCTCTGGCCCGGTCATCTTTTTTTTTTTTTTTTTTTTTTTTTGCTTTTTGGGTCACACCCGGTGATGCTCAGGGGTTACTCCTGGCTCTGCACTCAGGAATTACCCCTGGTGGTGCTCAGGGGACCTTATGGGATGCTGGGATTCGAACCCGGGTCGGCCGCGTGCAAGGCAAACGCCCTCCCCACTGTGCTATCGCTCCAGCCCCCTGGCCCGGTCATCTTTACACGAGAAGCCAGATAGCTGCACTCGGGGTCACATGTCCTGGTTGTTAAATACTGCCCCCCCCCCCAAAAAAAAACAAATTTCTAAGAATGGTCAAGTCAAGGCCACGACCCTCGCGGAGACGGTGCCCGCCGGTGCTGCGGGGAGCTGGTGGGTGTGGGGGCCACCTGTGGGCGCCCCCTCCGCCGCCCCGAGCTGGATCTGATTCCCCCGCGTGCCCCGGGGCCGTGGCGGGAGGGCCTGCCGCGCAGATGGTATATATTTTTTTTATCGGTGTCAGCACGCTGGCTTCTTTCTGCTCTGATGAATAGATTCTAAAGAGGCAGTGACATTATTGGAGATAACAGAGGAGGCAGAAAAGGGTCAGCGAGGAGGAGAAAATGGCAGCGCCAGCAGATAAAGGGGCGGCCGCAGGGGACAGGGCGCCCTGGCTCGGGGCCTCCCTCTGCTGCTCCTGCAGGCCCGCAGCCCTGGAGGGGGGCGGGGGGGTGGGGCTAACCGGAGTGGGCAGGGGACCCCCCCAGCCCCACGTCGCTCCTCTGCAGCCCGCCGCCCGCTTGGCGATTCAATTAGGCCTCCCCGCCCGCACGGTGTCTCCTTGATCCAGTTTAACTGACGGGATTAGAGCTGCTTGGGTCACACGCGCACTCTCGGCCCGGTTATTTATGGAGCCCGCAGTTCCCTGCGGCCCGCATCCCTGGGGGGAGGGGGACCCGCAGCCCCCCACCCCCGAGAGAGCTGGGCTCGGCACCCCACCCCCTAGCTCTGCTGCTGGCCGGCCGGCTGTGTACTCGCCCGTCTCTGAGCCAGAGTTTCTTGTCTGGGTCACGGGGCGGGTCACGGTGCCCTGTGTGATCCCTCAACGCACAGAACCGAACCAGAGAACCCCAGGAGACGGCAGTGGGATCGGGGCGGGGGGAGGGGGAATCCTGCAGACCCCATGTCCGCCTTCAGGCTGCTCCCCCTCCAGCGTGGGGCAGAGGAGCAGGCATGGATGCACAGCGGACAGGCTGTGCTGGGCACTCGGGGACCGGGTTGGTGACGAAGATGATGAGGATGATGATGATGATGATGATGATGGTGATGATGATGATGATAGTGATGATGGAAGCAGTAGCACGGGCTTTTTGCCTCTGCCGTGTCCACTATGGGGTGGGCCCCCTTCCCTCGGGGTCCCCACGGTGTAAGATTGGGACACTCCCAGGGAGCGGCCAGCTCTTGGAGGGCAGGTGTCCTTCAAGTCCAGCACAGTGTCCGGGGGCTGGAGCGACAGCACAGGGGGGAGAGCGTTGGCCTTGGACGTGGCCAGCCCCGGTTCGATCCCCGGCATCCCATCGGGTCCCCTGAGCACCGCCAGGAGTCATTCCTGAGTGCAGAGCCGGGGTCAGCCCTGAGCATCGCTGGGTGTGGTCAAAAACAAACAAACAAACAAAATCAAAACCAAGCACAGCGTCCAGGCCAGCCCTGGGTTCGAGCTCTGGTTCTTTGAGTGTGCGAGAGGAGGAAGGAGGAAGAAAGCAGAGGCCAGGCACACTGAGGCTCTGCCCCCCACCGGCCCGACCACCGCAGCGGGGCTGCTGTGCTTCCGAGGGCCGGGCAGGCCGGGAGACAGCCCAGAGGGCTGGGCACAGCCTTCACCCGGCCCCATCCAGAGCAGCCCTGAGCACTGTGGGCTGTGGCTCACCTCCCAAAAGTGAGGCGGGGAGTCGGGTCTTGGTCGGGAGGAGGCGAGCACGTCCCCCTACATTCTCGGAGGCGGGGAGTCGCCCAGAGCAGTCCAGGGCTCTCTCCCAAGCCCCCAGGCCCAGCCTGGACAGGTGTGGCCCCCAGTCTTGTGTATTTATTTCATTTTGGTTTGGGGGCCATACCTGGCGATGCTCGGGGGCCACTCCTGCCTCTGCACTCAGGAATCACTCCTGGCGGTGCTCAGGGGGCCACGCAGGGTGCCGGGGATGGAACTGAGGCCGGCCATGTGCAAGGCAAGTGCCCTCCCCGCTGTGCTATCGCTCCGGCCCCTGACGCCCAGTCTTGGGGGGTCCTGGGGAGCTCTGAGGCCTGGAGGGACTCTGGGGGGCAGCCGGTTCCTGCGCCCAGAGAAGGGGCGTCTCCCTCTCATTCTTCCCTCGGCCTGAAGGTCCTGCTGGGACACATCCCACAGACCGGGGGCCTTAAAATAACAAGGGCACGTGCGAGGGCCCCGGGGGTGCCGGAATCGAACCCAGGGCTCCCCCATGCAAAGCCACTGCAGACCCTGAAATCGAGGTGTGGGGCCACGCCCCCCCTTCCCGGACTGGCTCTAGCTCCTGGCGGCGGGTGGGCCCCCCTTGGCTGCCCTCAGCGGCGGCCGACTCCGCCCCCTGTGCCCTGTCTCCGCCCCCTGTGCCCTGTCTTCACGTGACTGCTCATCTTTTTGGAGGGGGGAGGGGACGCCCCCCACGCTGTTCCAAACTTCCCACTCGAGGGTCATTCTCGGGGGTGCTGGGGGTGGCTTTGCGACGCTCCTGCCGGCCAAGCGGGGGCTCCAGCAGACCCCTCGGGCCCTGGGCTCGTGCCCCCGCCTCCCTCTCCTCGCCCTCAAGGTCATCTGCAAAGTCCCTCTTTCCGCTCGCTCACGGTTAGGGCCCCGGGGTCAGGGCTGCGAGGGCGTCTCTGCAGCAACGCAGAGGGCGGCCGCTGCTGGCCCTGCTGCCCCCCACCCCGGTGAGGGGCCCCCAGGGGGGGCCGCTGTGGCCCATCTCTCTCAGGTCCCCCCACCCGGGGCCTCTGACCACCTGCCTCCCGCCCCCAGGGCCTCCGGGCGGGTCCGGGAAGGGGACACCTCACCCCGGCCCCTTCTCAGAGGAACTGGGGTCTGTGCGGTGTCTCCCCCCCCCCGCCCCCCGCGAGACCCTGGCTGGCAGCAGGTGAGCCCCGCAGCCCCTCGGCACTGGCACTGACAGTCTCAATGTCACCCCCGGAGTCTCTTTCTCTCCGTCGGCGTTTCCAGCAGGCGGGTCCGGGAGCGGGAGGGAGAACAGGGGTCACCCCGGAACACAGGGTGGTGACAGTGGACATTGCAGGGGGTGTGGCGCCGAGGCCACTGGCCTGTGTGCGGTCAGCCGGGAGGGCCAAGTCCAAGCTGGGGTCTCCAGCCAGGGCGGCTACGGGAAGCCCCTCTGGGGAGCGGAAGGGAGAGGAGAAGGGGGAGGTCCTGGGGAAAGGGGGGTGGTCGGATGGGAGGCCCCGGGCCCCCTCGCTGGGAGGGCGTGGGGGGCTTTGGTCAGCGCTGGGCAACGGGATGGGGCCTCGGGCTGAGGTTCTCAGCCGGACCCGCCGGACTCCTGGGCGAGTGCTCCCCCACCCCCGCCCCAGCCTGCAGGACCCCCTCCCCACCTTGTCCGACTCTACAGAGGCAGACTCAGGCCTTTAGAAGCTGCTTCTCCCTGAGCGAGCTACAGAGAAGGGCAGGGGTACGGGGACCACCAGGGCCCCCCGAGCTACCGAGCCGGGTCAGGGGGTCCCTGTCGTGACGGCCTCGGATGTTGCCATGAGCTCCTGAGCTCAGGTTCTGGGACGGCCGTCCTGGATCTCAGCGACTGTGTTTCCACCTGTGGTCTGGGGGGCCGAGGGGACGTCCTCGGGCCGGGCGGAGAGCAGGGCGGTGGGTCTGTGGCCCTGAAGGCCCCTCAGCCCGGGGCCTGGCCCACAGACAAGAACTTGACCACCAAAGCTCAGCCCCGGCGACTCCCCGAGGGAAGGAGGGAAACTGAGGCGAGGCACAGAGAGGGCCAGGGCGTTCCTTTCAGCTGTCCACCCCCCCCCAGCGCCAGGCACTCGTGCCCTGGGTTTCTGGACTCCCCGGCCGGTGCTCCGGTCCCCTCTTGCTGATCAGCCGAGCCCCTCCGCCAGCCCTCAGCTGCCCTTCTCCCCGCGGGCCCCCCGGCCCCCGTGGTCCTGGAAGCCGGAGCCGGCGAGCCTGCCTGCCGTGCGGAATGCCACTCTCCCTGTCCCCGGCACACTGAAGGTTTTGAAAGTTAAAGTATTACCGTCGGCTTTGTTGTTGCCTAACCACGACAGACAAATTGAGAACCAGTTGTCAAAATGTCACTGCACAACAAATCAACATGCAAAGCAAGTCGCAGCGCGCGGTGGTGTATAATTAAACAAAAAATCCCTTTTAGAAATTTCAGCGAGCGTTGGTTCCACTTTATATTTGTCTGTGTGATTAATAAAGGCAGCTAATTTTCAGACTTTAAAAACAGCTAGAAAATAGCTCCTAATTACATATTAGCTTCCTCGCGGCCCCCGCTGAGCTCCGCCGGCATTGGTGGGCCGAAGAATTTGGCACAGCCTTAATTGCATTCTGAGCATCATCTAATTTTAGTTAAATGTAATGTAATCAGCAGCAGATGTCTGAAATAAAATATGAATTATGAATATGATGAAATTTCATTCTTGAATAAAAAAAGTAATTTGCTATTTAGTTCATTAAAGTCTTGGAGGTTTATTAGGAGCAGGTATGTGCCGCCCGGCGGGGTGAAACCGTGCATGGTATCTGGGAGAAAGCGAGGGACCCCCAAAGGGGTGAGAAACTTTATCCGGGAGCGTGCAGTGATGACGGACTCCTGGGAGGCCTGGGGTGGGGGGTCCCATGCGGGAGGGGGGGCTGAGTCCACCCTGACTCAATGGCTTTTGCAGGCCCCTTAAGGTGAGTCAGGATGTGGGGGGCCGGGGGGGTTAGAACGGGAAGCCCAGTGCTCTGGAGCCCGTGTCACGCCTGGCAGCCTCCCTCCGTGTCCCCCCCCCCCAGCCTGGCCTTGCGGTGGGTCAGCTCTGGCCAGCCGCCCAGCACCCCTGGTCCTGTCCGCAGTCCCGAGGGCCAGCCAGGCCCCGCACGGGTTCTCGGACTCTGCCCGACTCTCTGGGTCACCGCGCACCAGGGCCTCGTTTCCCTTTATATAAACTGGAAACGCTGTGGCCGGAGAGAGGGGACAGGGATAAGGCATCTGACCTGTACGCAGCGGACAGACGATTCCACAGCACTGCCCGGAGTGAGCCCCGAGCACAGAGCCGGGAGTAGCCCCGAGCACAGAGCCGGGAGTGAGCCCCGAGCACAGAGCCGGGAGTAGCCCTGAGCACAGAGCCGGGAGTGAACCCTGAGCACAGAGCCAGGAGTGAGCCCTGAGCACAGAGCCAGGAGTCAGCCATGAAGCACAGAGCCAGAGTGAACCCTGAGCACAGAGCCGGGAGTGAGCCCCGAGCACAGAGCCAGGAGTGAGCCCTGAGCACAGAGCCGGGAGTGAGCCCCGAGCACAGAGCCGGGAGTGAGCCCCGAGCACAGAGCCGGGAGTGAGCCCTGAGCACAGAGCCAGGAGTGAGCCTGAGCACAGAGCTGGGAGTGAACCTTGAGCACAGAGCCAGGAGTGAGCCCTGAGCACGGAGCTGGGAGTGAACCCTGAGCACAGAGCTGGGAGTGAGCCCTGAGCACAGAGCCGGGAGTCAGCTCTGAGCACAGAGCTGGGAGTGAGCCTTGAGCACGGGCAGTTGTGTTTCTAATCAGTTCCTCCCCCAACTAATAATCACTGTATCACTGCATCACTGTCATCCCGTTGTTTGTCGATTTGCTCGAGCGGGTGCCAGTAACGTCTCCATTCGTCCCGGCCCTGAGACTTTAGCAGTCTCTCCTTACTCGTCTTTCCCAGCGATTGGAGGCTCTTTCAGGGTCAGGGGAATGAGACCCGTTATTGTTCCTGTATTTGGCATATCGAATACGCCGCAGGGAGCTTGCTAGGCTCTTCCGTGCCAGACTAATAATAAAATTAAAAACTAAAGTGTAGCTGCTCCCGCTGCCTGTGGGATAGTCCCGCAGCGCAGAGACTGGCTGAGCCCTGGCGGGCAGCGCTGACCCTCGCTGAGGGGAGAGCAAAAGCAGCATCTAAAATGGCTCCTTTGTTTCATCTTCACAAGAAGCCTGTGAGGCAGAATTTCTAAACTCTTATTTTTGCAGTAGAGGCCCAGAGAAGTCAAGTAACTTGTCAGAGGTTGCACAGTTTGTCAGTCTTTGAAGCCAGTATTTGACTCATTCCCATTCCCTGCTTCTGGCTGCATCCCAGAGCGGCCCCCTGGGAGCCCGGGGCTACAGGTTTTGCTGTTTTGGGGGGAGAGGGGGCAGCCACATCTGAGCTCTGTGCTCAGGGATCACTCCTGGGGGCGTTCAGGGGACCCCATGGGGTGTCAGGGATTGAAACCGGCTTGGCCGTGTGCAAGGCAAGTGCCCTGCCCACTGAGCTTCCCCTCCGGGCTGAGGACTCACTCGGAGCTGCTGGGCTGCAGAAAGGGGGCAGGGGAGAGGCGGGAAGGGCCGGGTGCCCGGGGCAGCGCGGGGACAGGGAGTGCCTGTCCACCTCTGCTTTACACCAACCAATAATTTCCTGCAATTATCTGGAAAAGATTAATTAGCAAAGTGCTCCGTATTGACTCACGCGCCCGGCGATCAATGAACGTGGGAGCGTCTCCGTCTCCGGTGCGGGCGCGGGGACCGGGACTTGGGGGAGGGGCGGAAGCGGGGGTCCGAGGGCTGAGCCTTGTTTCCTGGGGCTGGGACCCCGGGCAGGTCCCCAGCTCCCTGCGACTTCCTGCTGGCTTGGAGCAAGTCCCTGTCGGCCAGCCTCGGAGCCTCAGTTTCCCCACACGTCAGATGGGGGCTGGCCTTCCGCTGCCCCCAGGTGTTGGGGGGGCAGCGGCGAGGGAGGGAGCCCCTCTCTCCTCAGGCTTCAACCCCCTCTCCCCGCGTGGGGCTGCCCCCGGCTACCTTCAAGAGGAAGGAGAACATCTGGTTCCGCCAACCACTCAACATCTGGCCCCGGGATGTTCCTGGCTGCCCCCTCCCCGTCCTGCCGCTCACGCATTCTCGTCCCAGCCAGGACCTGAGCTGTGATGAGGGGGGCAGAATGAAGGTGCCAATGCTGGGGGCTCCTCCCCCCACCCCTCCTTACCTACTGGGGCAGCTGGAAGTTTCCAGAAGGCTCCGGAGGCTTGTCCAGCAGGGGCCACGGGTGGGGTGAGGGTCTGCATGGTCGCCCCGCCCCGCCCACCCTTACCTGTCAGCAACCTGGCCGGACCCGGTGCCGGCCAGGACACGGAGATGTTCAGAGAATCTGGGTGCAGGGAGGAGCCACCCCCGGGGACACGGTGTCCCCGGGTGACCTGGAAGCAGTATCCGTGTCCAGCGCCAGAGGAGCCCCGGGCCGCTGCAGGGGAGGACACAGCCACGGTGGGCTGCACGGAGCAGAGCAGACGGGTGGGGGGGGACCGTGCCCCACCCCCCACCCGAGTCCCCTTGGCTGGCCCCTCCTGGACGCTAGTGGACAGGGGAGCCCCAGCAGTTCAGGTGCCCAGTTCCCAGGGCCAGGCAGAGAGCACTGTCAACAGGCAGGAGGAAAAAGGGAGAACCCCCCCACCCCATAATCCCCCCAGGTATCTGGGAAGAGTGTGTAGGGAAGGGGAGGCTTCCGGTGGGAGAGGGACGGGGTGGGGGTCTCATGTTGCTGACTCCCTGTCTGTAAAGCAAGAGCCTCACCTTGCAGATAGTGCTCCCTAAGAGTGCTCCCACCGGGCAGTGCTCCCAGCAGTGCTTCCCACAGGGACTCCCCCAACAGTGCTCCTCAGGAGTTGCTGAGGAAGACAGACCTGGGCTGGCCAGTTCCCGGCTCTCACGGTGCCACCTCCCTGAGGCCCGCGGTCGGTGCTCCCGCCGCCGTGGCTCCGGCCCCCCCCCCCCCCCGCCACCCCCCGTCCCCCGCCTCCTGCTTCCTAACAAGCCTGGCTGGCTGCGCCCATTCATCTCCCAGCCACAGGGCACCTGCCACAGCCCCGCCCGCGCCAGGCCCCGACCTCGCTGCCGCGAAACAGAGAATCATTTATCCCGTGATGGAAACTGACAGTGTCTCGCGTGCCGGGCTCTGGGGACCCGGAGGGACAGCTCCGCGCTGGACGTGCGCTCGGGAGAGTCACGTGTCCCCGGGGGAGACTGGAGTCTCGTGGCGGCCGCGATGGGGGCGTGGCCCGGTGGGGGCGTGGCCCGGTGGGGCGTGGCCCGGCGGGGGCGTGGCCCTCAGGACTATAGGTCAGGGGCCCCGATGACAGTCAAAGTCCTCAAGGAGCCCTCTCCTGTCCCCTGCACTGACGAGGGTCCCCCGTAGAGGCCGAGTCGGTGGGTCCGAGCCCGGCCTGGAGGGTCCCCCCCCCCCCCCGGAAAGTGGGTTGGCTCAGATGCACCCGCCTCCTCCGCGTCCCCTCCTGCCAGGCCCCCGGCCGCCTGCCTGCCGCCCTCCTGGCCACTGGCTGGCCAGGTCAGCCACCTGTCCCTGCTCCATTCATCAAGGGCGTGACAGCTAAAATTCATTTGAAGATGAAGAAAGTGCCCGCTAATCCGTTCTGCAAGACATTGATAGACTAGCGGCTGCGGGAGAATTGCACCGCAGTAATGAAATTAGGCTAAAACTGCTGGCGGATTGCAGATAATTGCCCTTGTCTGTCACTAGGAATAACATCTCCCAAATCCAACACAAGGATTGTTCAACTTGCAGGAATTTTTTTCTTTTCTTTCTTTCTTTCTTTCTTTCTTTCTTTCTTTCTTTCTTTCTTTCTTTCTTTCTTTCTTTCTTTCTTTCTTTCTTTCTTTCTTTCTTTCTTCTTCCTTTTTTTTTTTGTTTTGTTTTTTGTTTTAGAGGCAAAACCAATCCAAGGCTTGGAACCTCTGGGTGGTGGTGTGGATGGGGAGGGGGAGGGGGTGGTGGAGTTCTGAGTGGCCACTACGTCCCCCGTCCCCACAGAAGGGCAGGAGCTGGGGGCCGGAGAGGGGTGAGCCCCAGGCCCGGAGGGCTCGGTCCAGAACCCAGACTTCCGGTTGGAGTGATAGATAGCACAGCGGGGAGGGCATTTGCCCCGCACATGGCTTACCTGGGTTCGATCCTCGGCATCCCATATGGTCCCCCGAGCACTGTCTAGAATGATTCCTGAGTTACAGAGCCAGTGACACCCCCTGTGCATGGCCAGCTGTGGCCCCCCCATAAAAGCAAAAAACAAACAAAAAAAAAAGCAGGACAAAACCAAGAACCTGGGGTCTGCCCTTCTGTCCTCGGGCATGTCCAAGCTGCCAGTGCTCCCCCGGGGAAGGAGCAAGTGTGGACTGGGTCTTGGGGTGACCAGCTCTGGGTGGCGGGGAGTGGGCTCCAGAGACGCGTCACCTGCATCAGGCCGGAGACACCATGTCACCTGCAGAGTGGCAGCTTCTGCCCGGGCTGGGACCAAGCCAAGCCTTCAAATAGGAGAGTGAGCACCGGAGAGAGGATCCAGGTGCTTACCCTGTGTGTGGCCGACCCCGGTTCCATCCCCAGCACCCCCGGAGAGCCGGAAATAGTCCCCGAGCATTGCGGGGTGTGGTCTCGACCCCCCTCCCACCCATAAAATAATAACAAATAAGAGGGGCTGGAGCAATAGCACAGCGGGTAGGTCATTTGCCTTGCATGCGGGCGACCCGGGTTCGATTCCCAGCATCCTATATGGTTCCCTGAGCACTGCCAGGAGTAATTCCTGAGTGCAGAGCTAGGAGGAACCCCTGTGCATCGCTGGGTGCGACCCAAAAACCAAATAATAACAATAATAATAAAATAACAAATAAGAGAGGGGGGTGCTGGCCAGAGCAATAGGACAGTGGCTAGGGCACTTGCCTGGCATGTGGTCGACCCGGCTTCATTCCTCAGCCTCCCGCCTGGTCCCCTGAGCCCTGCCAGGAGTGACCCCTGGGTGCGGAGTCAGGAGGAGGCCCTGAGAGCCACGTGCTGCACCCCCCGAACAAGAGAGAGGGATGTGGAGAAGGGGGAGTAAAGGCCCTGAATGAAGGCTCTTCCTGGTCCGTGTGCGTGTGCGTGTGTGTGTGTGTGTGTGCGCGCGCGCGCGTGTGTGTGTGTGTGTAAGTGTGTAGGGGGTGGGGGAGGGGCATGTGTCCCAGATTCCCAGAGAGGAAAGCTGTGAGGCAGGAGAGTTTGTGGACCACCCCCCCGCCCAGGTTTCCCCTTGGGGGCTGGCATGACGGCACAGGGCTGCCCTCAGTCCACGCGGAGACATCCAGGGAGGGTCTCGCCCTGCGGGGAAGCCGGAGGGTCTTGGGCAGGGCTGCGGAAGCAGAGGGTCAGAGGCCCCGAGCCGTTGCAAGGCGCTGCAGAACCCTTGAATGTTTTGCTCCGAAGCAAGATGGGCTTTTGGGTTTTGTTTTGTTTTGCTCTTTGGGTCGCACCCGGCGATGCTCGGGGGTTCCTCCTGGCTCATGCACTCGGGAGTGACTCCTGGCGGTGCTCAGGGGACCATCCATATGGGATGCTGGGAATCGAACCCGGGTCGGCCTAGTGCAAGGCAAACGCCCTCCCCGCTGTGCTATGGCTCCAGTCCCAGCAAGACGGTTTTTACGGAAACTTCTTTAGCGAGAAAGAGACATGTGTGTGCTCGAGAGAGAGCACGGGCGGGAGTGAGCGGGCAAGGAGGTGCAGAGCCTGGAGAGCGAGCTGGGTGTTCTTGACCTGGACCCTCTGCTTCCGGCACTGCCGGGGGGACCCTATGAAAGAGGCAGAGAGGAGGTCAGGGAGGCAGCCTGGCCCGCGTGCCCGGCAAGGCCCATCCCCGGTGCTCCTGGCTGCAGCGCTGGTCCGAGCAGCGATGCCTCGTCGGGGCTGGATACGCCACTTACTCTCCCAAACTGCTGCAGGTGGGCCCTGGGCCTCCTGGGGGCAGCCAGGGAGACCTCCCCCCACCCCAGCCCCCATTTAAAAAGCCAATTGCATAGTGAATGATCTCCCCCTCCCTCCCCGCCCCCTGTTTGATTATTATTATTTTTTTTTGCTTTTTGGGTCATATCCGGCGATGCACAGGGGTCACTCCTGGCTCTGCACTCAGGAATTACCCCTGGTGGTGCTCAGGGGACCCTATGGGATGCTGGGATTCGAACCCGGGTCGGCTGCGTGCAAGGCAAACGCCCTACCCGCTGTGCTATCGCTCCAGCCCCCACTGTTTGATTTTTGAGCCACACCCCGTGGTGCTCAGGGCTTGCTCCCGGCTCTGTGCTCAGGGATCACTCCTGGCAGGGCTCGGGGGTCCATACGTGGTTCTGGGGATGGAACCGGAGTCATCCACGTGCGAGGCCAGTGCCCCCTCCGTGACATGCTGTCTCCCCAGCACCAGGCGCTGAAGAATGTTCTTAAAGGAAAAGTGAGGATTTTGTTTTTACAGACAGACACCCACCGGGTGGGCCAGGCTGTCCCCTCCACGCGTCCTGAGCTGCCCCCGCGAGGAAGCGCGTGCGTGGTCCGTTGCCTCGTCAGCAAGAAGGAGAAGGGAGCGGGGGCTCGTCTTGCTTGTGTGGACTTGGGACCATCCGGCGTGAAGATGTCCCCGGGGAGAGGTGGCGACAGCACGCGTGACCGGTCTGCGAGAGCAAGCCGGGAAATGTCAACATTTGGAAGGGGGCGGGGCTCTGGGAACCACTGCTGGAGGCTGGAGCGACGGCACAGCCGGAAGGCCGCTTGCCTGGCACGTGGCCAGCACGGGTTCGACCCCCAGCAGCCCATATGGTCCCCCGGGCCCTGCTAGGAGTAAATCCAGAGCACTGTTGGGTGTGACCCCTGACCCCGACACCCCCCCAAAAGAAAAGAAAACCAGTGTTTACCCAATGACCGATGCGTGGTGCTCAGGTACGAGAAAGCTCCATCCGGGCTGCAGAATAGACCCGCAGGTTTTTACTGAACACGGTGTTCCACGCGTTAACGGAGGCCATCACTGGTGCCAGATTGCGAACGTTCGAGAAACCATCGCATGCCGAGTCTGAGTTTGGCGTCCGGGAGGAAAAGATTCCCAATTTTCTGACCAGGCGGCTCAAAGCCCTTTCGCAGCCTCTTGAGGTTGAATTTCCTTCCCCCACTTTTCCGTGCCCACCCAGCCCTGCATGGGGGGATGGGGGCTGCGGGGACAGATGTGAGGACCCAGACGGTCTCCTGTGAGTCAAAGCCTTTACCAAGACAAAAAAATGCAATGGAGGCTTCTCTCCCCATTTTACAGATGCGGAGACTGAGGCTGGGAAGTTGGCGGTGCCGGCCTTGTTACAATCCAAAGCTTTCTTCTGCCTGGGCAGGGGTGAGGCAGGGCGGGCACAAAGCCAGGTCCTGCCCTCTGCCCTCTTTCTTCTCCTGCCGCCTGGATGAGCAGGGGGGCAAGGCCGGGGGGCAGCTGGCAGCTGGTTGCCGCCTCCCAGGGACCGGGGAGGTGGTGCCCGGGCCCCTTTGCGGTAATGGATTGCGGGCGGGTGGCGGCCGGGTGAAGGAGCGCGCCGGCCGCGGCCTGCAATGCCTCACGCGCCTGCTCCAGCACGGGTAATTTACTGCCGCCGACAATAACATATTTCACTTCCCGTCGCCCGATGAAGATTAGTTGTGTTTGAAAGTGGCTGAGTACACAGTCAATTCCGCTTAAACGTTTACAGTCAACTGAGCACAGATAATACCCGCTCCCAACATGTGTCTGGGCCTCCTGCGGCTCTGAGCAGGGGGGCAGGGGGGTCCCCGCCCCAGGAGAGGGGCTGCAGCTGTGGGGAGGGAGGGGTTCTGGAGCTGGGGGCTGGGCCACGCTCGCTGCCGTGCCTTCGTTCAGGCCCCACGCTTCAAACGGTCTTTAAAAAAAAAAGCGTTCGACAAACCCCTCCCGCAGGACCGGCCAAGGACACGCAGGGGGGGCGTGGAGATCACCCACCGCCTCGGGCACGCGTGGGCCTGGCAGTCGTCCAGAGACAGGGGGTTTTCTTCTTCTTTTTCCTTTTTTTGGCTTTTTGGGTCACACCCGGTGATGCTCAGGGGTTCCTCCTGGCTCTGCACTCAGGAATTACTCCTGGCGGTGCTCGGGGGACCCTATGGGATGCTGGGAATCGAACCCAGGTCGGCCGCGTGCAAGGCAAACGCCCTCCCCACAGGACTATTGCTCTGGCCCCAGAGACTGTTTTTTTTTTTTCTCTGCAATTTTCTCAAGAGTGGAGGGGCAGAGGGGCTGGAGTGATAGCACAGCGGGGAGGGTGTTTGCCTTGCACTCGGCAGACCTGAGTTCGATTCCCAGCATCCCATAGGGTCCCCGAGCACCACCAGGAGTAATTCCTGAGTGTATGAGCCAGGAGGAACCCCTGAGCATCACTGAGTGTGACCCAAAAAGAAAAAAAAAAACAGAGTGGAGGGGCAGAAAGAGAAGGAAAGGAAAGGGGATTAGAACACAGGCTCTGAATGCCGGAGGCCCGGGTTCAAGTACCAGCTCTGCCACAATTCCCTGAGCACTAAACTGGAAGTAGCCCTCGAGCACCCAAATCATGAAATTTGATGTTGGCCTGTTATCATACCAGTGCAAAAGTTACCAAACAAATGACACCCACAGCAGCATGGACAGGCAGGCTCAGCGGGTCACTGTCCCATTCTCAGGGCCGGCTGGTGAGCAGGGACGGGGTCTGAAGCCAGGCCCACAGGACTTCCGAGCTTAAATTGCTCCGCTGACCTTGGTTATAGGAGCCTGGGCCTGGGCGGGGTCATCTCCTCAGTCCTGCAAGGGCCCGGGGCCCCGACCAACACTAGTCGTGACCCCCCGGCACCCACTGGGGGCTACATCCGTGGGCCCCTGGGGGTGGGGGTGGGGGTGGGGCTGTCCTTATGCACAGGTTCCCAGGCTGGGAGCTTCCCGTGAGGGCTGGGGGAGGGGGTCCTGTCAAACAGACTCTGGAGAGAGTGTGTTTGGGGGTCTCAGGTCCTGGCCGGGGCCAAGCCCCCCATCAGACCTCCACACTCACAAGGACCCGATTCAGGTCGGGGAGTGGAGACCCCAGGATCCTGTGTCCAGAGCTGCAGGGCCTGAGAGAGAACACAGCATGGAGGGTGCTTGACTTACATGTGACCCACCCGGGTTCGATCCCCAGCATCCTATACGGTCCCCTGAGCCTCGCCAGGACTGGTTCCTGAGCACAGAGCCAGGAGTCAGCCCTGAGCACTGCTGAATGTGGCCTAAACACACACTCCGCCCTCCCCCCAGACAAACCCAGAACCACAGGGTCTTACATACATGCACTTACAGCCCACACAGCCAGCCTCCTCTAAAAGTTACTCCTTTATCACTCCCTGGACCCCTGGGGTGGACAGAGGTGGCCCTGGGAGGTGCCTCTTCAAAACTCGTCTGACAGGGCCCTTCCACCCGTGACTGTCGGGTTCCGGGACCCCCATTTCCTGAGCACAGTGTCTTCTGTAGGAGACACTTAGTTTGAGAGTGAGTGTGAGTTTGAGGGTGTGTGAGTGTGTGTGTGAGTGTGAGTGTGCAAGTTTGGAAATGTATGAGAGTGAGCTTGAGAGCCCACGGATGGGTGTGTGTGTGTGTGTGTATGAGTGTGAGAGTTTAAGAGTATGTGTGCATCAGAACGTGAATGTGTGAATGGCAGAGAGTGTGTAGTTGGAGAGTGTGTGTGTGAGAGTCTGTGAGTGAATTTGAGGATCCGTGGGAGTGCGAGTTGAGAGTGTAGATGAGTGAGTGTGTGAGAGGAGTTGGAGAGTGTGTCAGTGTGTGAGAGGCGGTGAGTGAGCTGGAGAGTGTGTGTGAGTGAGACAGAGTGTGAGTGTGAGTGTGTGAGAGTGAGTGGGAGAGTGTGTGAGTGTGAGTGTGCAAGGGTGAGTTGGAGAGTGTGGATGAGTGTGTGTAAATGAATCAGAGAGTGTGCGAGTGCGTCAGTTGGGAGTGTGTGTGAGTGTGTGAGGGATGGAGAGTGTGTATGAGTGTAAGTTTGATAGCGTGTGAGCGTAAGTGTGTGGGATGAATTGGAGAGTGTGTGAGTGTGTGTGAGTGTGTGAGAGTGTGCGAGAGTGAGTCTGTGAGAGTGTGTGTGAGTGTATGAGAGTGTGAGTGTGAGAGTGTGTGAGAGTGTGTGTGAGTGTGTGAGAGTGTGTGAGTGTGTGAGTGTGTTAGAGTTTGCGAGAGTGTGTGTGTGAGTGTGTGAGAGTGTGTGAGTCTGTGAGAGTGTGTGAGAGTATGTGAGTGTGTAAGAGTGTGTGAGTGTGTGAGAGTGTGTGTGAGTGTGTGAGAATGTGTGTGAGTGTGTGAGAGTGTATGTGTGTGAGAGTGTGAGTGTGTGTGTAAGTGTGTGAGAGTGTGTGTGTGTGAGAGTGTGAGAGTGTGTGAGAGTGTGTGTGAGTGTGTGAGAGTGTGTGTGTGAGAGTGTGAGTGTGAGAGTGTGTGAGTCTGTGTGAGTCAGAGCGTGTGAGTGTGAATCGGAGAGTGCGTGCGTGTGTGTGTGTGTGTGTGTGTGTGAGTTGGAGGGAGCGAATGTGCATGTGGGGGTCCCACATGTGCCCGTCACAGATGCGTTATGTCACACCATCCTGTGTGTGACGCGTGTCCGATGGATCGTGCCGGCAGGTGCCAGGGGCTCTGTGCCCGGCGGGTGCTCCGAGCCGCCCCATCCTGCTGTCCATGAGGGCGAGCTGGCCTGGCCATGTCCAGGCGTCCCTCCCCCGCGAGGTCTGTCCACGTGCTGACTCGAGAGTCGGCGGGCCTGGGTGCCCCCCCTGCAGCCCCCTGTCTCTCTCCCTAACCCTGCTGAGCGCCGAGGCCCAGGAAGGGGGCGCCACTGAGTCAGTCCCAGACCTCAGCCACGGCCTCCATGGCCCGGGCCCCAGTGACGGGGCAGAGCTCACCTTGGGCTGAGCGGTCACCCACCAACTGACCGGCGCCTCTCTGCCCCGTGGGGGGCGGGGGGCTCCATCCGGGCAGGACCCCATCCTGGCCGATTCCAGGCCCGCTGCCTCCAGGGGCCTCCCAGAAGCCCCCAGCCCAGCCGACTGACCGAGCTCTGGCAACCGCTGGGCCTTTCCAGAAGGACTCACTCAAGCCCCTGGCCTGGCTGGGCCCGTCATCGAGAGAATGTACTCAGGGCGAGAGGGCCCCCAGCAGACCCCCCTCTCAAGGGCAGACCCCGGCCCAGTCTCCACCCGGGGCCTGGGGGGGAGGGGACAGGCACTGCCGCGCCAAGGTCTCCTGCACTGGAGGGGGAGAAAGTCAAGACGGGACCCGGGAGCTGGGTTGATGTCCCCTTCCTGTGTGGCCTTGGGTAGCTTGCTTAGCCTCTCTGGGCTGAGACAGGCGAGGGCAGTTGGGGAGGGGAGCAGACGCGGCAGAAGGCCCTGCACGGTGTGGAGCCCAGCAGTGTCCAGGTGGCCCCCATACCGCCCCGCGAGTGGCAGGACAAGCGACGTCCACCGGGACCTGGGTCCCGCTTGGGCCCTGGGCAGCTGCACGCGGAGGCAGGCATGTCTTGGGTTGTTGGTTTGTGTTTTCTTGGGGGCCACAAAGCCCACAAAGCTGTGCTCGGCTCTGGGCTGGGGAATGACCCCCACCCGGGCTCAGGGACGGCCTGGCCCAGCCTCTTCTCGGCGCGGGAAGCAGTGGAAACTCACCAGGAAGGGCCCACCGAGGACTCAGTACCCAGGACTCAGTACTCAGTACTCAGGCCCACCCAGTCCCCAGTACTCAGGGAACCCCGGTCCCCGGTACTGTCTCCCATGGGGACGAAGCGAGGCAGCAGCTAGCACACGGACCCCTTTCCGGAGGAGGCTAGGGTGCCCTGGGGCCTCGGGGCTACCCCCAAGCCAGTGCTCCCTCCTCCGCCCCACGCCTGGGGTGCAGATCGTCCCGCCGGACAGAGAGGAGCCAGGGACAAAGGGCCGCTGTGCTGTGCGGTGACGTCCCGGCAGATGACAGGCCTGGGAGCCGCGGGGACCCACCTGCCCCTTCCCTAGACAATGGAATCCCTGTGCGGGGAGGGAGACAGAGGCCCCTGTGTTCCGTGCCCAGCCCCCCTCGCGCCCCTCCAGGGACCAGAGATGGTTCTAGGAGCTAGGACTCCTAGAACCTGCCGCCCTCGGTGCCCGGGGACCTGCCTAAAAGGCATCGTGGCCAGCTCGCCGCTCCCTGGCCTGTGGGCAAGTGAGTTAGACGTTCCGGAGCCTCGGTTTGGCCCTGGTAGAATGGAGCTGACGGATCTGACTTGGCAGAGGGGCTGTGAGAATTAATAGACACAGTAATGACGGGAGGTGTGTGAATCCCTGGCATCGAGGGAAGAAGGAAGGAAGGAAGGAAGGAAGGAAGGAAGGAAGGAAGGAAGGAAGGAAGGAAGGAAGGAAGGAAGGAAGAGAGGAAGGAAGTGAGGACGGGAGGAAGGGGGAAGGAAGGAAAGGAAGGGATGGAGGGAGGGAGGGAGAAAGAAAGTGAAGAAGGGAGGAAGGAAGGAAGGAAGGAAGGAAGGAAGGAAGGAAGGAAGGAAGGAAGGAAGGAAGGGAGGGAGGGAGGGAGGGAGGGAGGGAGGGAGGGAGGAAGAAAAGGAGGGGGAAGGAAGGAGGGAAGGAGGGAGGAAGAGAGGAAGGGAGGGAGGGAGGGAGGAAGAAAGTGAAGAAGGAAGGAAGGAAGGAAGGAAGGAAGGGAGGGAGGGAGGGAGGGAGGGAGGGAGGAAGGAAGGAAGGAAGGAAGGAAGGAAGGAAGGAAGGAAGGAAGGAAGGAAAGAAGGAAGGAAGGAAGGGAGGGAGGAAGGGAGGGAGGTAGAAGGAAGGAAGGGAGGGAGGGACAAAGGGAGGGAGGGAGGGAGGAAGGGAGGAAGGGAGGGAGGAAGGAAGGAAGGAAGGAAGGAAGGAAGGAAGGAAGGAAGGAAGGAAGGAAGGGAGGAAGGAAGGGAGGAAGGAAGGGAGGAAGGAAGGGAGGAAGGAAGGGAGGAAGGAAGGGAGGGCCCGGGGTCCACACAGAGCGGCAACCCCTCAGAGAGGGAGGCTGGGACGCCCCACGGCAGGCCAGCTCCGAGGCCTCCAGGCTGCAGCCCACACCAGAGCTTCCGCGGGGACGGGAGGAGGCTGCAGTTTCAGTGGAGGGGACAGAGGCGGCGGCTTGGTGTCCGGAGGCACCGGGCACAGTCCCAGCACCTCTCCTCCGCGGGATCCCAGCCTGACCCTTCCCCCTGAGCCGCCCCTTCTCCGTCCCGGACACCCTCCCCCTGCCTGACACGGTCTCTTTCTGCTCACAGTCCGGCGGGCAGTGCCCGTCTGGCAGAGGGGGTCCAGGGCCCCCCAAGTCCTAATGGCTCCCCGACCCTGGAAAGGGGGGGTCCCCGGGACGAGTCGTCATGTAAGGCAGCGGGCAGGAGCCTCTTAGCGGAGTTCCTGGGAAGGGCTTTTTAATTAACCAGCAGAAGCCGGGCCGGTTCATCTCTAAGATTCAGGGCCCCGCGCTGTGCCGCCCTGTGGTTTCATTGTCCCCTGTCCTGTGCTGCTCTGGGCGAGCCAGGCTGTTAAAGGCCTGCCTGAGACACAGCCCGCTTTGCAAGCGGAGTTGTAAATATTTCTCGGGGGGCATGTGGCTCCCCGCCCCCCCATACAGGGAGGTTTCGGGGCTTTTCCTCTTATTTTTAATGAATTAATTTTTTTAATGAGTCACCAGGAGGTACAGTTACAGACTTGCACGATGATGCTCCCTTCCATCATGCAATGATCGAGTAACCGTCCTTCCGCCTGTGCCCAGTCTCCCACCAATGTTCCCGGCATCCCTCCCGCCACCCTCACCCCTACCACCCCTATCCCCACCCCCCCTCCCCGCCTCTGTGGCAGGCACATCCCCTCTTGCTCTCTCTCTCTCTCTCTCCTTCTGGGTGTGCCGGTTTGCAGCACAGGCCGTCAGCGGCCGTCATGTTTGGGCCCTGGTCTGCTCTCAGCATGCGTCTCCCGCCCCGGGCGGGCCCTCCAAGCATCGCTCACTTAGTGCTCCCTTCTCTGTCTCGGCTGCCCTTTCCGCTAGTGGCTTTTCAATGCCACTGACTCACCGCAGAGAGGGCAGGGGGGAGGTGGCGGGGCGGGGAGAAGGACCTGGGGATTGAGGGGTGCAGGTTGGGGATGGGGGGGGACCCTGACCCAGTGGGAAGTCCTTTCTCTGCAGGAACACGGTGGGGGGCGTCTCAGGGCCCCCAGTCCCAGAAGGCACACAGGACAGGAGATCTGCCTGCGGACAGGGCTGGGGTGCTTCCTCTCCCCAGAGCCCAGCCCCCCCCCCGTCACCGCCGAGGGAACCCCGGGACCCTGTTCCCTTCAGCATCTCCAGTGCTCTGCCCGGATTCCTTCCTGCCTCCTGACCACCGGCTTCCGGTCTCTGCTTATGCGTCCTGGGGAGACGGGCTCCTGTCACACTGCATGGGAGACCCCGGCTGTCGCTCCTACTCACGCACCAGCACCCCGACTTCTGCCGGGAGGGGAGTGGGTATCTCTCCCCCCCACACAGACACCCCAGCTCCCTGGCCAGGGTCCGGAACTTGAACCCTGGCTGGGGTCAGAGCTGGGCTTTCTGGGCTGAACCGAGTGGCCTTGCTCCAGGGTGGTCCAGAGACTGTGATCTTGGGGGTGCCCTGGCTAGGCTCACGGGGTCAGGGTGTGCTGATCTCTGGTGGGGATCTGCCCACATGTATACCGTCGGGGGGAGGGAGAGGGGGAGGAATGTTAAATTGTTTCCTTCAGAACCTCTGTGTGAGCTCGAGTGCAGAGACTGCCTCATTCACACACTCACGGTGTGTCCTTTGGGTTTTTTGTATAACCAGAGTTGTGCGCTCAGACCACTATTTATTTATTTATTTATTTATTTATTTGCTTTTTGGGTCACACCTGGCTATGCACAGGGGTCACTCCTGGCTCTGCACTCAGGAATGACTCCTGGCGGTGCTCAGGGGACCCTATGGGATGCTGGGAATTGAACCTGGGTCGGCTGCGTGCAAGGCAAACACCCTACCCGCTGTGCTATCGCTCCAGCCCCTCAGACCACAATTTAAAAGAATTCATTTTAATTTGGGGGCGGAGGGCAGCCGTCGGTGTGCAGGGCTGACTCCTGGCTCTGTGCTCAGGGGAACCTACGGGGTGCCGGGGGGTCCGTCTGGGGTTGACTGAACGTAAGGCCAGCGCCTTCTCCCCTGTGCTACCTTGCTGGCCCCCCGATCACGGTTTTGGAGCATTTGCATCATTTCCTGCCCTCCCCCCCGCCCCCCGCCCCCCAGCCCCTCAGCTCGCACCTGTGCACACACCCGAGTTCCTAGTTACATCCGGTCTCTTGTGAACAGGACAAGACCAATGTGACCTTTGTGCTGGGCCTCTGTCCCTCCCTCGGCACTGGCTTTTGTTTGTTTGGGTGTTTTTTCTTTTTGGGTCACACCGGCGATGCACAGGGGTTACTCCTGGCTCTGCACTCAGGAATCACTCCTGGCGGTGCTCAGGGGACCCTATGGGATGCTGGGAGTGGAACCCAGGTCGGCCGCGTGTGAGGCAAATGCCCTCCCCGCTGTGCTATCGCTCCAGCCCCCACGGCACCAGGTTTTGAGGCTCACCCCAGGGCCCCCTCTACGGGCGAGTGCATCTCTCCTTTGGAAGGCCGACAGAGCTCCCCGGTGTGGATGGGGCAGGCCGAGCTGGTGACACCTCTGGGCTGCTGGGACCAGACAGAGCTGGGGGCCATTCCCGACTGAGTCTCGCCGGCACGTTTGCTTCCGAGTCTGCGGCTGAAGCTGATGGGCAGAGATGCTGGTGCGGAGGCTGGGGTGGGGGGGTAAGATAAAGGTAGAGCCTACGAATTGTACATTTTTTGACTGTTGGAACAAGGTCCATGTAGCAGGCCGGAGGATGCAGTACGAGTTGCACATTTTTGTAAAAGAGCCTGTGTTCGGGGTAACTTTTCTAAGGATAATAAGGAAACAAAAGATTGACTGCTTAGTTTTGTTTGGGGGCCACACCCATTGGTGCTCAGGGCTATCCTGGCTCTGTGCTCAGGGATATCCTGGCTCTGTGCTTAGGGCTACTCCTGGCTCTGTGCTCAGGCATGGCTCCTTGTGGGGCTCAAGGGAGCTATGGAGTGCTGGGAATTGAACCTGGGTCCCCCAAGTGCAAGGCACGTGCCCTACATGCTGTACCATCACTCCAGCACCCCCGCCCTTTTTCTTTTTAACATCATCATCATCATCATCCTCATCATCATCATCCCGTTGATCATTGAATTTCTTGAGCGGTCTCAGTAACATCTCCATTCATCCTAGCCCTGAGATTTTAGAAGCCTCTCTTTACTTGTCCTTCCCAATGATGCCGCATTGGAGGCTCCTTCAGGGTCAGGGGAATGAGATCTTGCTTGTTACTGGCTTTAGCATATGAATACACCATGGGGAACTTGCGAGGCTCTCCCATGTGGGCAGGAAACTCTCGGTAGCTTGCCAGGTTCTCCCAAAGGCAATAAGATATTGCACCGCACTTCTGGGAGCTTGCCTTTATGTCTCTGGATGCTGGTCGTGGATGGGATTACACGGTGCAGGGGGCAGTCCCTGGGTGTGACTGCCTAACTACTGGCAAATGGGAAATCTGGGCGGAAGAGGCCCAGTCCTGATCCCAGCAGGCTTGGAGGTCTCAGCCCCGGGTCCCACATACTTGGGCTCCTTTGCCGGTACCTTCATGCGTGAGGCTTGTCCGAACATGTGGAGAGGGGCCTTGAGCATGGCTGTGGCTGGGCTCCGGAGGTCTTCGGCCTCCTTCGTTTTTTTTAACATAACAAGAAAAATCCTCATCTTCACAATATTTGGGGAAGGAGTTGTTTTCTATTGACATTTTCTTTTTAAAAAATAATTCTTTATAGGGGCTGGAGCGATAGCACAGCAGGGAGGGCGTTTGCCTTGCATGCGGCTGACCCGGGTTCAATTCCCAGCATCCCATATGGTCCCCTGAGAACCGCCAGGAGTAATTCCTGAGTGCAGAGCCAGGAGTAACCCCTGTGCATCACCAGGTGTGACCCAAAAAAGAAAAGAAAAATTCTTTATGGGGCCAGAGCAATAGCACAGCGAGGAGGGCGTTTGCCTTGCATGTGGCTGACCCGGGTTAGATCCCTGGCATCCCATATGGTCCTCCGAGCACCCAGAAGTGATTCCTGAGTGCAGAGCCAGGAGTAACCCCTGAGCATCATTGGGTGTGACCCAAAAAGCAAAAAAAAAAAAAGAATCTCAAAATATCAATAGTTTACAATAAAAAGGCATATTTGTTTAATAACAATAATAATAATAATAATAATTCTTTATTTATTGAAACACCGTGAGATACACAGTGCAAAGTTGCTCATGAATACCAGTGTGCATTTCCCACCACCAGTATCCCCAGTTTCCCTCCCGTCCCCCCTCCCTCCACATGGGAACGTGGCAGGAACTTTTCTTCTCTCTCTCTCTCTCTCTCTCTCTCTCTGTCTCTCTCTGTCTGTCTCTCTCCCTGTCTCTTTGTCTCTGTCTGTCTGTCTCTCTCCCTGTCTCTGTCTGTCTCTGTCTCTCTCCCTCTCTCTCTCTCTGTCTTTGTCTGTCTGTCTCCCTGTCTCTGTCTGTCTCTCTCCCTCCCTCTCTCTCTGTCTGTCTCTCTCCCTCTCCCTCTTTCCCTCTCTCTTTCTCTGTCTCTGTCTCTCTCTCTTTCTCTCTCCCTCTCTCTTTCCCTCTCTCTCTCTTCTTGGGGGCATTATAGTTTGCAATGCAGAGGCTGAAAGGTTATCGAGTATATCCCTTTTCCTCCTTTCGACATTCAGCTCCTGAATCTGACGCTCAGGCCCAGAGCATCCATTTCCAACTATTATTGCCAAACTGGCATATTGACTTTTTCTCAGGCTTCTCCTAAACTTGCCTGCAGGAGGCCTAGTTTGATCCAGGGCACCGGGTGGCCCCCGGCACTGCCAGGAGCAGGTCCCGAGCACAGAGCAGAGAGAAATCTTTGAGCACTGTTGGGGCGGGCCCTGGAGCAAGGGAACAGCAGGGAACTAGAAGGAAGGGCGGAGCCTCCTCCTGATCTTACAACATTGGTTTCCAAGCCAGGGCTTGAGTTTAGCGGTAGATTTGGGCTTGCCCCCGGTCACCATAAAAAATAATAATAATAAAAAAGTACAGGGACTGGAGCGGTAGCACAGCGGGTAGGGCGTTTGCCTTGCACACTGCCGACCTGGGTTCGATCCCCAGCATCCCATAGGGTCCCCCAAGCACTGCCAGGAGTGATTCCTGAGTGCAGAGCCAGGAGTAACCCCTGTGTGTCACTGGGTGTGACCCAAAAAGAAAAAATAAAGGTACAACACTGGGGCCAGAGAGACCGTCTAGGGCTACTGAACCCCTGCAGTGGACCCGGTCCAAGGCCAGCACCCATAGTCCCCCCAACACTGCCAAGGGGTGAGCCCGAGCACCAAGCCAGGACTCACTGCTGGGGGGGGCCCAGATGAAAGAAAACAAAATCCCAGCCACTTCCGGCTGATTTAGGGGGTGGGGAGAGGGAGGCCCCCCTCCCGTCTCGCTCAGGAGACCCGGGGGCCCTTGCAGGCGGCTGTCTATCACTGGGCCGGTGGTTCAGCGGCCAGGCCAGGGACAAGGTCCTGCTCAGGGCTGGTGGCCACCTGATTCCCTGGGCCACACTCGTCCGTGGGGGTCTCCAGGGCCACACCTGGTGGTGCCCGGGAACCAGGTGGAGCCAGGGGTTAAGCCGGGGCGGCTGCATGTCCCTTAGCCCCTCTGCTATCCCTCCGGGCTCTCTCCATCCCGTCACGCCCTTGGCACGCGTGGAGGTTCCGAGGGTGACTGCGGAGCGTCTAGTTGTCTTTCAGCTAGTGCTGCTTGGCTTGTCTTCTGGCTTTGGGTGGGGTCCCACCTGGCGGTGCTCGGGACTGACTCCTGGTGGTGCTCGGGGACCCGGGGGGGGGGGGCTCAGCTGCATGCCAGGCTGAGCAGCTGAACCCCGGTAGTGTGTTTCTGGCCCAAAGAAGGTCTTTTAAAAAGTGACAGTGGGGTGGGCTGGAGCGGTAGCACAGCGGGGAGGGCATTTGCCTTGCACCCAGCCGACCCGGGTTCGATTCCCAGCATCCCATAGGGTCCCCTGAGCACTGCCAGGTGGTAATTCCTGAGTGCAGAGCCAGGAGTGACCCCTGTGCATCGCCAGGTGTGACCCCCCCCCCAAAAAAAGTGACAGTGGGAACGGGCCGGGCCTTGGGCTTGGCACTTGGAGCTCGGGGTTCGTGCAGCCGATTAGGGTCCCCGTCTGGCCTCCAGACGGGTGACCCGGGGCAGGAGCCTGGGGATGGAGCAGCCCTGCCTGGCTGTGCTGCCAACCTGTGCCCCGGTGCCCTGCCCAGCTCAGCGGGGGTGGGGGGCACTAGCTCAGGCTGCCTGGCTTCAGACCCCTGGGGGGGACCCCGGGGGGTGGCAGAGCCAGCCCGAGGACAGGTGCAAAGTGGGGCGAGGGCGTCTTACCTGCGGCAACTGCGCAGGTGGGGCATCGGGGGAGGCGTGTCTCCCCCATGTCACCAGGGGCTGCGATGGGGAACATTCGTGTCATTTCCCAGCCTGCCACAGGGAATCAAAGTCTCTGCCGGCCCCGTTAGCGCCCATTCTTCCGGGATCACTCAGACGGTTCCCGTGGCACTCCGTGACAATGGGCCGTAATTAAGGTGTCAGCATGTCATTTAGCCCTTTCAAGGCTCTGCAGACGGGCGGGCGGGCGGGCGGGCTGCAGCCTCCTTCCTGAGGGGAGGCTGGCTGGGGAGGGGGTGCCGAGCGGTGTGCACGCACGAGTAAGGGGCCGCAGAGCTCCCCCGGCCACCTCCGCTGACCCGTGGGGACGGACGCAGTCCTGAGGCCTGCGGGTCTCCGGGTGACCCTATGAGGGGCAGGTAAGTGAGGAGTCCCCTGGGAGGTGGGGAGCTGATGGGGTGCGGCCCCCACTGGGCAGGCAGACGTCCCCCAAGCCCCGCCCTGGCGAGGCCACTGGCCTGGGCAGCGCCCCTCGCCCGTGAGGCTCGGCCCAGCGGGGCCCCAGGTCGAGATGTGCCCTCAGGGCTGGCGGGGGGCTGCGGGCTGGGGGGTCTCCTCAGAGGGGGAGACACAGAGGGGCTGGAGGCTCCCTGGGACCAGGCGGCCGGACCCTCGCGGGGGTGCCACAGGTGAAGGAAGGCGCGCGGGGATTGGCGGCCCCAGCGGGAGGCGGGAAAGAGGAAGCTTCCCCTGGGAGCTTTGGGCCGGCTGGTGCTGCCCACGACTCCTCTGGCCGCGGAGCTGTGAGCGAACAGGCCTGTCGGACAGTCGGATAGACAGACAGGGAGCGGGACAGGGTGCAGGGGTGAAGACACGGTGTGTGGGGGGGCAGGGGGTGTCGGAGGCTCTAGCAGGGCCAGGGCCAGCTTGTGTTTGTTTTGATGGACTCCCAAGCAGTGCTCAGGGGCCGAGGGTCACCCCCGGGGATCCAGGCTGGCCGGACCTCGCGGCCTGCTGGTGCAGTGTGGCCGGCCCAGCTGTCCTGGGGGCTCCCGGGTTGCACGGGTGCCAGGGGTGGACTCGGGGCACTGCACATGCAGACACGGACACTGGCCCCTGAGCCGGCCCCATTTTCACGCTGAGAGAATCTCAGGTGCAGCACCGCCATCGCCAGCATCCTGGGTGTGTGCACGTGTGCGTGTGTGTGTGCACGTGTGTGTATGTGTGCGTGTGTGCGTGTGTGCATGCGTGTGTGTGCGCGTGTGTGTGCATGTGCGTGTGCGTGCACGCGTGTGTGTGTGTGCGCGTGTGTGCGTGCGCGTGTGTGTGCGTGTGTGCATGTGTGTGAGCGTGTGTGTGCATGTGTGTGCGTGTGCATGCATGTGTGTGCACATGTGTGTGTGCGTGTGTGTGTGCATGTGTCTGCGTGTGTGTTGGGGGGTGATGCTTGTGTTGCTGCTTGTCCAGGCTTGGGGAGAACAGTCTCGGGACTGGCGGTGCAGGGGAGGTGTGGAGGAGGCAGCAGGCTGGGGGTCCGAGGAGCGCCCTGGCTGACAGGGGGAGGTGTGCGGGGCTGGGGACGTGGCTCCAGGGGAGCTGTGCCGGGGGTTTGTGTGCGGGAGCCCCGGGTGCAGGGAGGAAGCAAATAAAAAACAGAGGATAGGGCTGGCCGGAGGGGTCGGAGCCCTCCAGGACAGAGTGGACTTGGGGGGTCAGCGGGCAGGTCCCAGTCATCGCTGCTGTCCTTGGTCCTGGGCCGCGGACTCCGCTCCGGCCAGTGGCAGCTTCCCCTGCCGCCCTCCGGGGCACTCGCCTGGTGCCCAGCCTCATCCAAGGGGGGCTGGCCTCCCCCGGCGACCTCCGACCTCTGCAGAGAGCCAGAACCGCTGGCACGCTGGCTCCACCCCGCTTGCTCTCAGGGGGCACCTCCTCGCCCAGAGCAGGGGGCGGCTGTGCTGACCCAGGCCCGGGCGCCTGGACTTCCGTCTGTCACTCGAACACGGGGCCCAGCAGTGGGGGCAAGTGCCAGGGTCACACCTGAGAAGGCAGCCTCAGGGCTGGAGGAGGGAGAGGAGCAAAGGGGCTGGGGCAGAGAGGGCGGCTGCACCCCCCCACCCACCCCCCTCTGTCCCTCAGGCCCCACCAGCCCTGCCCCTCCTTCCCTGGCATTTGGGAAAATCCACAGAGGGGCCCTGTGGCATCTGGAGCCCGTGTAAACGGAGCATAAATTAGCTCTAACGATCACATCTGGAGCCCGCGCCACAGCCGGCTCCTGCGGGGCCCTGGGTGGGCTCGGGGCAGGGGGGGGCGGCGCAGAAGCCTTAGGCCCGCCCCCGCTCCCCGCCGTTAGCCTCACAGCTTCTGCTCAGATCCCCTTATGCCGCCCCCACAGGTCCTTCCCCCGTTGGGGTGCTCAGAACTGAGGAGTGGGCAGTGGAGGGGCCAGGCCCGTCCTGGGGGTGACGGGTGGTAAGAGGACACGGAGTTAGACAACGGGTTGGGGTCTGCCTTGCGCGCGGCCGGCCAGGGTTTGATCTCTGGCCCCAATGCCAGCGGTGAGCCCCGAGCCAGGCCCCAAGAACCCAGGCGGTGGCAGGGGTGTGGGGAGCTGGAGAAGGCTGGGGGCGGAGAGGGCCCCCGGCTGGACCCTGTGTCACAGGGCACAGAGGTCAGAGGGCACGGCCGGGGCTGACCAGGAGCCTTGGGGACCTGGAGAAAGACTGCGCAGGCAGCTGCCTGGGGCTGGGGTCGGGGAGGGAGAGGGGCCCGGAGGGGGTCGGGGGCTGTGGTCCTGGAATTGCACCTGTAGTCAGTGCTGGGCCAATTCTGATGCTTGGGCTGGGGGGGGGGGTGGGCGGATGGGTGGGGGACACTCCCAAGTGCTCAGGAGTCTCAGGGCCCCACGGCAGTTCTTGGCCATCTGGGCCAGGGTTCAAGGCCAAAGCCTGAGTGTGTGGAGCTGCTCGGGCCTCGGGGTGCCGGGGATCCACTTAGCATGAGCCAGGAGCTAGGCTGGCCCACTAACCACGGAGCCACCCACCCCCAGCCCGGATTCCGGTGCTCTCGGAAGCACAGGGCGGGCGAGAGACGGGCCCGGGACCCAGAGTTTGGAAGCCAGAGTGACGTGAGCGTGACAGCTCTCTCCCACCCCTGAAGGTGACCGAGTCCCGCCTCTTAAGCTCCCCAGGCTCGGTGGGAACTCAGCCTTCTGCCTCTGCGCCCCCCCCCCCACACACACACCCTCCGCGGGGGGCTGCCGCCGGCGAGTGCGGCTCGGCTGGTAAAGTCTTTATCGGGAATGTCGCCTAATGCATTCATATCAAACAATAGCGCCTCATACATCATCCCCGCCAGAGGCCACCTCCGCTAGGACAAGCACAGTCCATTACCCTGACGGGCGCGGGCCGTGCGCAAGACAGATAACGGGCCCGGCTGGGTAGGGGGAGCGGGGACAGCCCCCCCCCCGCCCCGTCCCATCCGCATCCTCCAGCCCCCAGCCCCGAGCAAGCACTGGAGGGCGGGGGTGGGGGTGGGCGCGGAGCCACCGCCACCCTGGGCACCTGGGGCCTGGGCGCCGTGAGTGAGGTCCTGGTGCCGCGGGCGTAGGTCGGAGCGTGATGGAGACACGGGTGCCGCGTGCTCTCATGAGTCTCCCACCTGTGGCGGGAGGCAGAGCGTTCGCTTCCCAGGGAGAGCCGACGGCCTCGAGCTCGACTAGCGCTGTGGTGATTTGCTTTTGGCCCTGGGGCCAACTCCTGGCTCTGCACTCAGCGCCCATGCCTGGCGGTGCCCGGGCACCGTGGGGGATGCCCGGGGCTGGCCACATGCTTGGCAAACGCCCTCCCTGCTGTGAGCATGGCTCCCGCCCCCGGACTGGTGCTTAACTACCTGCAGCTTCTCCGGCTGGCCCGCAGCTCTCCAGGAAGTTGCTGACTGGCTTCACTGTCATGCTGGGAGCAGCTCCGTCCCCTCCTGATGGATTGCTGGCTCCCCAGAAGCAGAAGCAGGCCCACCCAGAGGGGAGGGAGTGGGTGGGCGCGGGTCTGCACGGAGTTTACTTATTGATCTTTCTCTCTCTCTCTTTTTTTTTTTGCTTTTTTTTGGGTCACACCCGGCGATGCACAGGGGTTACTCCTGGCTCTGCACTCAGGAATTACTCCTGGTGGTGCTCAGGGGACTATATGGGATGCTGGGAATCGAACCCGGGTTGGCAGTGTGCAAGGCAAACGCCCTCCCCGCTGTGCTATCACTCCAGCCCCGATCTTTCTCTTTGGTTTGAGAGCCACAGCCGGTGGTGCTCCAGGCTTCCTCCTGGCTCTGGGGTCACTTCCTCATACTCAGGGGTCCCTCCTGAGTATGGGGCTGCTCCGAGGACCCCCTGTGGCTTCGGGGGCCAAAGCAAGCCTGGCTACCTGCAAGGCAGCTGCTCCAACCCTGCACTCTTCTCTACACCTGTTGACTTATCTCGGCCAGGCGCCGAGGTGAAAGTTCAAGGGTTTGGAGCGTGGCCTTTGCTTGCTTGCGTGGGGCCCTGAGTTGGGTCCCCAGCATGGTCCTCTGGGAGCACCGAGCCAGTGGCCAGGGAGCGCTTGAGAGACTGACTGTCATGCGGGAGCAGGCGTTGCCCAGCCGGATGGGGCCTGGAACACGGGTGGGAAAGGCAGCTTTGGAGGAAGGTCTACCCGGTGATCAGGGGCGGGTGGGGGAGAAACAAGCACTGGTGGTGGCGGTGGCTCGCCTGTCCCCAAGTGGTCAGCCTGAGCTCAGGCAGTTAGGGGCTCAGAGGCATCCCCTAGCTGCCCAGGTGCAAAGCCCCGCCCCTCGGAATGTGACTGCTTAGAGACCCCTCGAGGGTCCAGAGTGATGACAGTACAGCTGGTAAGGTGCTGGCCTTGCATGCAGCCAACCCAGGCTCGATCCCCAGCATCCCAGCATAGTCTCCCTGAGCCCCGCCGGAGTGATTCCTGAGTGCAGAGTCAGGAATAAGCCCCGAGCATCACTAGCCCAAACCAACAACTACAACAGCAACAACAACAAGTAGGGCCAGAGGCTCAGGTGCAAGCAGTGGATTTGGGGCTGGAGCGATAGCACAGTGGGGGCGGGTACTTGCCTTGCATTAGCGCCGACCGAGGCTCGATCCCCGGAGTCCCGTAGGGTCCCCTAAGCACTGCCAGGAGTAATTCCCGAGGGCTGAGCCAGGAGGAAGCCCTGAGCATCACTGGTGTAGCCTGAAAACAAGCGAAATAGTATGGCCAGCATCGTGCTGCGTGTAAAATGATTCTTAGTGCCCCGGAAACGTAGGCTATTATTATTGCTGATCCCGTTTTATTGTTTATTTTTTTTTTAAAGTTTTAGGATGGGGTCCACACCCAGTGGGGCTCAGAGGCAAGGATCCTGTGGTAGCAAGGAGTGAGACCAGGGAGAGCTGTACTTCTCCACAGTCTCCCTTTTTTGTTGTTATTTTGGGGTCACACCAGCAGTGCTCAGGGGTCCCTCCTGGCTCTGCACTCAGGAACTACCCCTGGTGATGCTGGGGATCAAACCTGAGTCGGCCGCATGCAAGGCAAAGGCCCTACCCACTGTGCTATCACTCCGGCTCCTGCTAGTCCCATTTTATTTTATTTTATTTTATTTTATTTATTTATTTATTTTGCTTTTTGGGTCACACCCAGCGATGCTCAGGGGTGACTCCTGGCTTTGCACTCAGGAATTACTCCTGGCAGTGCTTGGGGGACCATATGGGATGCCGGGGATCGAACTCGGGTCGGTCTCGTGCAAGGCAAATGCCCTCCCCACTGTGCTATCGCTCCTGCCCCCCTGCTAGTCCCATTTTAAAGGTGACCAAGTTGGTGCCGGAGCCGCCCGCCAGGAAGGCTGGTGAAGGGCAGGAGAGGGCATTGTGGTGTTCCCCAAGTGGGGGGGACTTGGATCTACTCAGCTCCCCACGCCCCGGAATAGTTGGTTGGCAGGTTCTGGGCACTGCAGTTCATGCCCTGACCTCCCTCCAGCAAAGGGCAACAGCCACGATCCCGGGTGGCATCAGCCGCCCTCCCGGTGCCCCCGCTCGCTGGGTCTGCCTCTCTCTGGGCCCAGAGCTAAGCGGCTGATGACCAGCATCCACACGCCCCGGGCCAGGGACCCCCAGATAGGCCGGGAGGTTGGGTCTGGGATCTTGCAGAAACCCAGAGGCGGGTGGGTGGGGGGAGGTGGAGCCAGGCTCTTAAGGGGCAGGTGATGAAGGACCCCCGTAATTGCGTGTGATGGCGGACACATCCCCGGGCGGGACGGGCGGGGCACCCTGCAGCCCAGGTGGTGGCCTGGATGTCAGCGGCGGCCAGGGCTGGAGCTGCACCCGCTGAGCGGCGGGTCCCGCGGCTTCTGGAAGATGGGGCCATGCATCACTCAACACGCCTTTCCGTGGGACCGGCCCGGCTGACAGCAGCCATTTATCTGAATGTCATTGGCAGTAAACTGGTGCAGAGGAGGGCGGGGAGGGAGCGGGGCCTGGGGAGGTGGGGGCGGGCGGGGTTGCTCCCGGGGAGGTTCCCAGAGGCTGGTCCATGGCCCCGAGCTGGGGGAGGGGCGGGTGTGGCCAGCGCTGTCCTCGGTGCTGAACCCCACGGGGGCGGGGTCCCTCCCTTCCCGCTGTGGATGCAGCTGGCTCAGAAGCATCTTCCCTGGGAGAGAAGGGGGTGGGGCAGGAGCTGGGAGAGAGCGGCAGGGAAGGCAGGTGACGGTCACTTACCCTCATGGTTAGGGGCGTGGACTTTAGTCATCTGATGTGCTCCTTGTTCTCTCAGGCGACGCTTATTTCTTCTAGAGCAAACTCCCGAGGATACACCTGACACCCATGTCTGTCTCCCGACTGCCACATTCTCCCACGGCTGTGTGATCTGGGGCCACGCACTCGACCTCTCTGGGCCCGAAGCCTCATCTGTGAAAGGGGGGGGTGACCATCAGAGCCACTCTAGGGATTGTGAGAAAATTGCGTGGATGAAGAATTACGGGGCCGGAGTAGACACTCCAGCGGGGAGGGCGCAGCCTTAGCCAGCAGCCAACCCAGGCTCAATCCCCGGCATCCCACACGGTCCCCCAAGCTCACCAGGAGTGATCCCCGAGCACAGAGACGGGAGTAATCCCTGAGCACTGCCAGGTGTGCCCCCCCTCCATGAAAGAATCACTGTAATTGGGCCAGAGGGATAGGACAACAGGTAGAGCTCCTGCCAGGCGTGTGGCCAGCCCTGGTTCAACTCCCGGCACCACACACGGTTCCCCACGCCTCACCAGGGCTGATTCCTAGGCCAGAAGAAAGCCCCAAACACTGGTGGGTGTGGCCTCCAGACCAAAAAGAAATTTTAAAAAAATTACTGCAATTAAAGTACTGAGGACAGCACCTGGCTTGGGAAAGCACTCAACATTCTTGGCGACTCATAATGTTTTAGAAAAATTCACTCATTGGCAGGGGCCAAACAGTACAGTGGGGAAGGCACTTGCCTTGCACTTGGCCAACCCAGGTTCCATCCCTGGTACCTTACACAGTCCCCCAAGCCTGCCAGGAGTGATCCCTGAGCACAGGACCAGGAGTAACCCCTAAGCACAGCCCGGGTGTGCCCCAAAATTAAAAAAATATCATGTTCCTTCCCTCAGCCCCTTTACAAGCTTTTATGTTTGATTTTCAATGATGCAGTGATCAAACACCCATCCCTCCACCAGTGCACATTCTCCACCA
Organism: Sorex araneus; assembly: GCF_027595985.1. Taxonomy (NCBI): domain Eukaryota; kingdom Metazoa; phylum Chordata; class Mammalia; order Eulipotyphla; family Soricidae; genus Sorex; species Sorex araneus. Next base: position 12,627,151 of record NC_073310.1, read on the forward strand.
ACCAATGTCCCCAGTCTCCCCCCCTTTCCAGCCCTCCCCCTGTCTCCATGACAGACAACTTCCCCCATACTCTCTCACTATTTTGGGGCATTATGGTTTGCAATACAGATACTGAGAGGTCATCACGTTTAGTCCTTTATCTACTTTCAGCACACATCTCCCATCCCGACTGATTCTTCCACCCACCATTGACTTAGTGATCCCTTCTCTATCCCAGCTGCCTTCTCCCCCAGCTCGTGAGGCAGGTTTCAACTATGGGGCAATCTTCCTGGCCCTTGGACACACCCTTTTCTTTAGTACTTACCCCAACCTAGCAGGGCTGTGACCAGAAAATCACTTGCAGTGGGTGAGGGGGAAGAGTCAGCAGAGCAAGGCTCACACAGAGCAACCAGAATCAGGATCAGCACAGGGGGGGGCACCGGGATTTGAACTCATAACCAGATACTAGAAGGCAGGCACTCTAACCCCTCTGCTCTCCATTCTTCCGGCCCTTGGTATTGTCAGTATCAGTCTCATCATTATGATTTTGAGTTTTGGGCAACACCAATGGTACTCAGGGCTTTCTCTGCTTACTCCTGGCTCTGTGCTCAGAACTCACTCTTGGCAGAGCTCAGGGGTACCGGAGACCAAACCCAAGTGGGCACACGCAAAGCAAGTGCCTTAACCCTGTGTTCTCTTTCTCTTCATCTCTCTCTCTGGCCCTACTATTAATTTTTTTTGCTTTTTTTTTGGTCACACCCAGCGATGTTCAGGGGTTACTCCTGGCTTTGCAGTCAGGAATTACTCCTTGCGTGCTTGGGGGTCCATATGGAATGCCGGGGAATGAACCCGGGTCGGCCGCGTGCAAGGCAAACGCCCTACCCGCTGTGCTATCACTCCGGCCCCCCCACTATTAATTTTTTAATAAGGGCCACTCCCAGGGCTACTGGTGCGTCCACAGCTCCATGCTTGGTGGGGAGCTATGGAATGCTGGGCCTCAAACTCAGGGCCTCACACATACTAGGCATATCATCTACCACTCAGCTGAGCCTCTGCTGTTACGTAGGAAATTTCCCTGATGTTGTGTGAAAGTTCCCACTCCAGGGCTGCGGATGGGGCCCAGTGGCGGCACACTTACCTTGCCCCCAGGAGGCCCTGGTTTCACTCCCTGGGAGGAGAAGAAGGAGAAGAAGGAGGAGGAGGAGGAATAAGAGAAGGAGGAGAAGGAGGAGGAGAAGGAGGAGGAGAAGGAGGAGGAGGAAGAGGAGGAGGAGAAGGAGAAAAAGAAGGAAAAGGAGGAGAAGGAGAAGGAGAAAGAGAAGGAAAAGGAGGGGAAGGAGGAGAAGGAGAAGGAGGATGAGGAGGAGGAGGAGAAGGAGGAGAAGAAGGAGGAGGAGGAGGAGGGGAAGAAGGAGGAGGAGGAGGAGGAGAAGATGGAGGAGGAGGAGGAGGAGGAATAAGAGAAGGAGGAGAAGGAGGAGAAGGAGAAGGAGGAGGAGAAGGAGGAGGAGGAAGAGGAGGAGGAGAAGGAGAAAGAGAAGGAAAAGGAGGAGAAGGAGAAGGAGAAAGAGAAGGAAAAGGAGGGGAAGGGGAAGGAGGAGAAGGAGAAGGAGAAGAAGGAGGAGGAGGAGGGGAAGAAGGAGGAGGAAGAGGAGAAGGTGGAGGAGGAGGAGGAGGAGGAATAAGAGAAGGAGGAGAAGGAGAAGGAGGAGGAGGAGAAGGAGGAGGAGGAAGAGGAGGAGGAGAAGGAGAAAGAGAAGGAAAAGGAGAAGGAGAAGGAGAAAGAGAAGGAAAAGGAGGGGAAGGAGAAGGAGGAGAAGGAGAAGGAGGATGAGGAGGAGGAGGAGAAGGAGGAGAAGAAGGAGGAGGGGAAGAAGGAGGAGGAGGAGAAAGTGGAGGAGGAGGAGGAGGAGGAGGAGGACAACAACAACTTTGGAGAGATCTGTGATGTCCAAGGCTGTTGGCACTGCCCAGTCCACCCTGGGTGGGGGAATGTGGCCAGTGGGAACAATGTGGGGGTTGGAAGTGGGGGGTCACCTGGAACTTGGGGTGACCAAGACAACCTTGAGACATTCAGTCCCTTCACCTGTGCCATGGGAGTGAGGGCACCCACCCAGATGGTGTCTGTGGTTGGCTCCTAGAGGGGCTGGGCAGGCGGGCACCCACAGAGCCCGGGGCAGCGGCAGGAGGGGGGCGGGAGGAGGTCTGGGTGGTAACTGGAGAGTGGGGTGTAGGGGGAGGATCCAGCGGCACCCAAAGAGCAGCCTCAGCAGAAACCCCACTGGAGGGGAGGCCCAGGGTTGCCCGGGAGACGGTTCCCCAGGGAACCCTGAATCCCGACTGCATGCACTGGGAAAGGATGCAGATTCTGGGATGGAGAGAGAGAGAGAGAGAGAGAGAGAGAGAGAGAGGAGAGGGGGAGTGAGAGATGGAGGGAGAGAGAGATGAAGATAGAGGGAGAGAGGAGAGAGAGGAGAGAGAGGGAAGAGAGATGGAGGGATTGAGGGAGAGAGAGGAGAGAGATGGAGGGATGGAAGGAGAGGAGAGAGGGGGAGGGAAGAGAAAAAGAGAGTGCTCACTTGCTCTGGGCTTTAAGGCACTTGCCTTGCATGTGGCCAACCCCGGTGGGGTCCCCAGCATGCCGTGGACTTCAGACCATTGATGGGGCCGTCCTGAAGGTCCTCCCTTCCTGAACACTGCCGGGAAGGCCGCCAGGGAGGACAGGGTCAGGACACAGCCGCGAACCACTGACCTGGACGTCGGTGACCTGTGGGGAATCACCGGTTCCCTGCTCTCTGCGGGGGTGGGGGGTCTGGCATGAAGCTTGCTCCAGTCTGCAGCCCGCCGGGTGGCGCCTCCTTAGATGGAGCTCCCCGGGTGAGGTCCCCTGCTCTGGGGCTCCTTCTCCGGCCCGTCTCCAAGGCCAGGGGGGGCCCGGCAGCCCGCTTAGGATTCAGACCCTCCAAGGCCAGCCGGGAGCAGCTGGGGCAGGAGACCCGGAACCGGCGCTCGCTGGTTCAGACAGAAGCTGAGCCTCGTCTGCGAGAGGAACAAGCCTCTCGTTACTCGGGGAACTTGGCTCCGTCTCACCCGCAAGGCTGCTTGCCCCCCCGAGGACCCCAGAGCAGGCAGGTGGCTGGTGTGGGCGGTGCGCGTCACAGCCCTGTCACCTCCGCCGCCGCTGCTCCCCTGTCGGGTGACATCTGGGAACCAGGTGACTCAGCTCCCGGGGCCCTGCAGCACCTGCCTTGGGAGGTGGCGGGCGTGACTCAGAGGGGTCCCCGGCCTCGGTGGCGGCTGGATTCTGCTCCCCTGAAACAGGTGGGGAAGACGCAGCTCGAGTGAGGTCAGAGCTGCACGGGAGGGGGGGGTTGGAGGTGGGGAGGGGCCTGGCAGTGTCTGATGGGGAAACTGAGGCCCAGGAAGAGGAAGGGCACGCAGCAAAGTTATTGGGACCCGAGGCTGCTGGTTCACGAAGGGAGGGAGGGTCTCCGCATTTTAGATCATGATTCAGGGGTCTCCGACAGCATGTCTGACCATCCCCTGACTAAAGAGGCAGAGAGAGGGTCCTGCGGTCTTCCTGGGGGCTTCCCGTCCTGGTTGGACCACTGATCACATGTCCTAGGGAAAGTCACAGAGCCTCTCTAGGCCTCGGTTTCAACATCTGCAAAGTGGGAATAAACCCTTGTTTTCAAGATACATCGGGCCAGAGACACGGGAGGTTCCGGCACTGACCTTGCATAGAGCCAAGACTGGTTCAATTCCCAGAACCCCTGGGATCACCCTCCCCCCAGCACAGAGCTGGAGGCGGCCTCTGAGTAGCCCCAGGGGTGGCCCAGACAGACACAGGATTAGATGAGGGCTTGTGTACGATGCCCAGTTCATCACTGTATCACTGTCACCCCGTTGTTCATCGAGTTACTTGTGCAGGTGCCAGTAACGTCTCCATTCGTCCCAGCCCTGAGATTTTAGCAGCCTCTCCTTACTCATCTTTCCCAACGATTGGAGGCTCTTTCGGGGTCAGGGGAACGTTATTGTTATTGTTACTGTTTGTGACATATCGAATACGCCACGGGGAGCTTGCCAGGCTCTGCCGTGCGGGCGGGATACTCTCGGTAGCTTGCCGGGCTCTCCCTTTATAATTTGATGGAAAATGGGTAGGGAGTGTTTTAGGATGTGTCGTGTGGCCCAGTTCATAATGGACACTTAAAAGTCTTTTTTTGGAAAAGGTCTCTCTGTTTGGCCTTTCAGAAAGGCTTAGCCAGGTTCACGGATAGACGGGCTCCAGGATGCCAGAGCACGAGGGAAGGGAGTGAGGGGCAGCAGGAGGGGACAGGGCTGAGGCTTCCAGCTAGGGGCCATGGGTCTGGCTGGCATTTCCTCGCCACCCAAACCAAGAGGGAAGCGTTAGGTGCATAATGACCCGAAGTCAAGAAACAGCCAATATTTTTCTTTTTTTAATTTAATTTTTATTTCTCTTATTTTATTTTTATAAAGTAGTTCACAACATTTGATTACTTTTAATATTCGAACACCAATCCCACCACCATTACATCTTCCCACCACCACATTTTGGATGTTTCCATCCCAAAACCCAACCTCTGCCCCAAAGCAGAACTGAAATAATTTATTGTGTATTGTTTGTGATGAATAAACCACTGAAAATGCTCCAAAAAACTTTCCTTAGAGGAGAGTGTGTGATGATTGCTGTATTTCGCCCAGGGGCCATTAAGCCCTTCTATAAGAGATTACTGGGCTGGAGCCATAGCACAGCGGGTAGGGCGTTTGCCTTGCATGTAGCCAACCCGGGTTTGATTCCTCCGTCCCTCTCGGAGAGCCCGGCAAGCTACCGAGGGTATCCCGCCCGCACGGCAGAGCCTGGCAAGCTCCCCGGGGCGTATTCAATATGCCAAAAACAGTAACAACAAGTCGCACGATGGAGACGTTACTGGTGCCCGCTCAAGCAAATCGATGAGCAACAGGATGACAGTGACAGTGACAGTGATAAAAGACTACTAATATGTTGTTAAGAGTTGAGCCTGGTAAGCATATATATACATATGTACGTAAAAATGTGTTTCCCTCTAAGATTGGTTGCCTTCGACTTCACACCCCGTCAGCTGTGGAGCTGTGGTGCGCTGCTCTTGCTGTGTGAGTGGTGTGAGGTGTCCATGGCTGTGTGGTCCAGGAGTAAGTTCACTCATGGGTGAGGCTCCTCCGAGCGTGTGGAGAGCAGCCGTGAGCCTGGTGGCAGTTGCGTTCTGGAGGTTTTTGGCTGCCGGGGCTGGATCCTTTGGGGCGGGGAGGGGTCTCATCTGCCCTCTCTGGGGTGACCTGAGTGAAATGGCCTGGCACAGGGTCCAGCGGCCTGGTTATGCTGAGTCAAAGAAACAACCAGTTTTTTTTTTTTTTCATTTTGGGTCACACCCAGCGATGCACAAGGGTTACTTCTGACTCTACACTCAGGAATTTACTCCTGGTGGTGCTCGGGGAACCCTATGGGATGCTGGGGATCGAACCCGGATTGACCACATGCAAGGCAAACGCCCTCCCCGCTAGGCTATCGCTCCAGCCCCCAACAACCAATTTTTTTTTTTTTTTGCTTTTTGGGTCACACCCGGGCAATGCACAGGGGTTACTCGAACCCGGGTCGACCTCGTGCAAGGCAAATGCCCTCCCCGCTAGGCTATCACTCCAGCCCCCAACAACCAATTTCTTAAGGGAGAAAAAAAATGCTTTGTGGAAGCTGACACAGGAATGAATTCTCGAGTGACTCATGAGAAATGGGGACTGATGTGGGGAGGATGTGGCCATCTGTGGCAGAGCAAAGTCCATGGAGGCCCTGTCTCTGCACGACTAGTACATACCAAAAAAAAAAAATACATGGGGTGAGGCTGGGAGGGATAGTACAGGGGTGAGGCACTGGCCTTGCATGCAGCTGAACCCAGTTCCATCCCCGGCATGGCAGAGTGTCCCCCCAGGATCACCAGGAGTGATCCCTGAGCACAGAGCCAGGAGTAGGCCCTGAGCATCGCTGGGTGTGGCCCCTGAGCCAAAAGAAAAGGCATCCATGATGGGATGGGAAGAAGAACTCCTCTTTCCCATCTGCGTTCTCGGGTCCTTCTCTAGCTACCCCCAGTGACTACTGCCATTCCCGTTTGAGACTCTCGACCATCTGAACCACTGTAACAGCCACGGGGGAGGGAGGCCTCTCTCTCTCTCTCTCTGAGCCTCAGTCTTCCCATCTGTATAACAGGGCGAGTGCGTGTTGTTAGGAGCCCGGGGTCCGAAAGATCACACAAAAGCAATGAGCTTTGCAGAATAAGATTTTATTTGGCACAAGTCAATCAAGTCTGGAGTTTAGAAAGCTGACCGGTCAGGGCCGTCCCCTCTAGTAGGAGAGCGACTCCTCCCCTTGTTTCCAGGGTCCTTTGATACTTTAAAGATGCAAGGGGCTTCCCTGGCCGTCCATTGCCACTCCCTGGTGGCCTTTTCCTTGATGGGTTCAGTGGTTATCTCCACTGACCTCGTGCAGGGGCATTTCTGCTTTTTTCGGCTCATCCCCATAAACGGGTGGGAGTCGCTCTGCCTTTCAGGCTGATTCCCATAAGTGGGGGTTATCTGGTTCAACCGACAGTTACAGGCAAAAGCTGTGCGTTTCCAAAACGGCTCTGCTGATGCTAAGCCAGGCTAAGTGTTGCAGGAGGGGAGTCGGCCTTCACAGATGTGACTGTGAAAGTTGCCTCCTGGGTTGTGTGAGTATCAGAGGAGGGTGAATCTGCTGAACGCGTGTGTCTGGCCGCTGACTCTCCCAGCAGGAAGCCCAGACACAGGCAGGGGCTGGCTACCAGAGCGTTTTTCTTTTCTTTCTTTTTTTTAAAAAAAATTTTTTTTTGGGGGGGCTGGAGCAATAGCACAGCGGGGTGGGCGTTTGCCTTGCACCCAGCTGACCTGGGTTCGATTCCCAGCATCCCATAGGGTCCCCTGAGCACTGCCAGGGGTAATTCCTGAGTGCAGAGCCAGGAGTAACCCCTGTGCATCGCCGAGTGTGATCCCAAAAGAAAAAATTTAAAAAAATATATTTTTAATGAATCGTGATGTGCAGTTACAGACTTACAAACTTTCAGGATTATGTTTCAGTCATAAAATGATCAAGTACCCATCCCTCCACCAGTGCACGTTTTTCCACCACCAACGTTCCCAGTATCCCTCCCACCACCCCCACCTGCCTCTGTGGCAGGCACACTCCTTTTTTACTCTCTCTCTCTCCTTTTGGATGTTATGGTTTGCAATGTGGGTAGTAAGTGGCCATCATGTTTGGTCCATAGTCTACTTTCAGCACGCATCTCCCATCTCGAGCGAGCCCTCCAAGCATCATTCACTTAGTGGTCCCTTCTCTATCCCAGCTGCCTTTCCCCCCAGCATGTGAGGCCGGCTTCCAAGCCGTGGAGCGATCCTCCTGGCCCTTATCTCTACTATCCCTCGGCGTTAGTCTCCTCTTATCCTACTTTATGGGCTGGAAGCGATAGCACAGCGGGTAGGGCGTTTTGCTTTGCACGCGGCTGACCCGAGTTCGATTCCTCCGTCCCTCTCAGAGAACACGGCAAGCTACTGAGAGTATCAGTATCCCGCCCCCACGGGCAGAGCCTGGCAAGCTACCTGTGGGGTATTCGCTGCCAAAAACAGTAGCAAGTCTCACAATGGAGATGTTACTGATGCCGGCTGGAGCAAATTGATGAGCAACTGGGATGACAGTGCTACAGTGATACAGTGATGTTACTTTGTAACCCAAACCTGCCTGAGGCGCCTTTCAGCAGTAGCGCTTCCTGCCGGCCCCAGAGAAGTCCAGCGTGAGCCTTACTCTGCTCCTAGGTTCGTGGACACCCCAGCGCCCAGGCCAACGGAACAGTGCCTGGTCCCCGGGGAGTTTCCAGCCCTCCTTGAAAGGCCTTGTCGCCGTCATCGTCTTTTCCCGGCTCAGCCACCGGGAAGCCGCCCGCCGCCACCGCCACCGCCTCCACTCCGGGTGGAGAAATTGAATAATTGATGCAATTTGAATAACACTAGGATTTGTAATGATATTGAAATGTAAAGATAAAAAGGGGCGTGAACAGGGCCCGATAGCGGAAGGCGAAAGTTGTTAATAGGCACTTAGGGGCTCGCTGGAGGGGGCTGGGGGAGGGGAGGGAGGGCCCCTGGAACCAAGTGCGGAAAAGGCATTTAAGGGAGGCGCCCGGGGTGGAGCGGGCGGGGAACCCTGCCCCCGAGGAGCGTGGGGGGGAAACTATATTCATAAATAAGATGCGGAGATTTCTCCCGACTCAGCAGCACTCAGAGGTAGAGAGTGGATGATTATTTAAATGCCAAATCATCCCGTTCATTAGAATCCCAAATCATATCTGCAGAAACTGATTGCCCGGGGCAGGGACGGAGGTGTTTGGGAAAGCAGGAAATCTGGAGCCCGTCTCCCCAATTCCAGGAGGAAGCCACTGGGGATGGTAAAGACTGACTGGCGAGGAGGAGGGAGGGAGAGTAAGACAGAGCTGGGACGAGAACTCAGAGGCCAGGGGCCCCTGGCTTAACCCAGGACCTGAGATGCTCAGGGGACCATATGGGATGCTGGGGATCGAACCCAGGTCGGCCACAGGCAAGGCAAATACTTTACCTACTGTACTATTGCTCCGGCCCCAGGACCTGAGATTTCTTGGCTGTGGGCCTCAAGCCTGTTTCTTTAGTTCACTGAACCTCAGTTTGCCCGGCTGGAAAGTGGGTCAATGTCTATAACTGGTCCATATTATTGGCTTTCTTTGAGAAATCCTGTGGGGCTGGGTCAGAGAACAAAATGGACTAAGACTGGGGAAAATAGAAGTCTCAAATGAACTCTACAGCTGACCCCTCCCGACCTGCCCACACCCCCTCCCCCCATAGTTCTAGTTAGACCTGGCATCTGACTTGAGAGGTGGAGGCTGACCCCCGGAGAGAGCACGGAACTGGACCAAGAAGGCACCGTGGACGGGAGGCCAGCCTGGGACCCCCACCCTGACTTCTCATCTCTCTTTTTGTCTTTTGTTTCGCCTGGGGTGGGGGCCAGGCCCCATGATGCTCGGGACGTATTCCTGGCTCTGCACGCAGGAGTCACTTCTGGTGGTGTACGGGGACCAACGGGGATGCTGGAATTCACACCCGGGGGGCTGCGTGCAAGGCAAATGCCACCCCCCACCCCGCACTGGACTGTCTCTCTGGTCCCTCTTTGTGTCGGTTTGGGCCATACCCGGGGACGCTCAGGGGTTGCTCCTGGCTCTGCACTCAGGAATCCCTCCTGGGGGGGTTCGGGAGACCAGGCGGGTGTGAGTGATCCAACCCAGGTGGGCCGTCCCTGCTGCCTGGTCTCTCTGACCTCCCCTCTTCGGTGGAGGATCCCCCAAGGGGTCATACGGGAGACCCTGAGGCCCCTCATGGGCCGACGACTCAAAGTCGGGTTCTGAGGGCGAATGCTTGGACCACCCCTGCTAGGATTGGGGTCTCCAGGGCGGCACTTAGGGGTGCCCGGGGCCTCCAGGGCTTCCTCCAGCCAAGCTCAGGGGACCACGTAGCACCGGCCTCTTGCAAGCGTGCCCCTTGACCCCACCCCAGCCCACTGACACCCCCAGGCCGGCCCCACCCCCAGGCCTGGCCTGACCTGGCTGCCTTCCAGGGTGCCCCTGGGTCCCCAGGGGAGACAGCCGGGTCCCGGGGAGCTTAATCTTGTCTGCAGACGAGACCAACCAGGGCAAGTCGATGACAATTCAATTGTGCCCAGGGCTTCCGGGCGGGCCGGCTCCCCCTCACTCACCCCTGCCCAGACACAGGTGCATGAGGGTCGCCGGGAGTGGGCTGGGCCCCAATATACAGGTGCTCTTGGAGCCCTGGGGAAACTCTCTCGTGGGGCACGAGCACTTGTGCCTCGGGCAGGGGGGGGCCAGTCTCCATCTCGGCAGCGCACGGTCCCCAGGGCCCTGCCAGGTGTCGCCCCAAAGGCAAATAAATTACACACACACACACACACACACATACACACGCGCACACACACACACACACACACACACACACACCCGTCGGAACTCGAGGATCGCTGTGGTTTTCTCCTCCCTGTCCCTGCCCCTCCCCCCAGGCCAGGGCTGATGGACTCTCCTGCCCCACGCAGCAGCGAGGGGACACAGCTGAGACTCGACCCTGTCTGCCCAAGCCCAACCCTCTTGGAGTCACTGTATTTTTTTTGTTTTTAACGGCTGAATCACACCCGGCAGAATTTTTTTGTAAGGGGACCACACTGGGCTGTGTCTGGGGGGCCCCAGCGGTGCCAGAGACGAGACCTGAGCAGCTGCACGCAAAGCCGGGACTCACCCCTTCCTGCTGTGTTCATCTGTTTGGGGGCTGCTCCCTCTAGTGCTCAGGGGCTACTCCCAGTTTAGTGCTCGGAAGGCCAGGGGGTCACTCTTGGTCACTCTTGGTGGTCCTCAAATGTGCCAGGGTTGAATCCAGGCTTCTCCCCCCGCCCTGCCCCCGCATGCAAATCCCTCCGGGCTCTCTGCCGGGCCCTCTCACATGGCCTTCCGCCTGTCCACCCCTCGGTCACCAGGCATCCGTGCCAGCACACTGAGCTAGCCACCCTCCGCCCTGCCACCTCCGGGCCACCTGGTCACTGTGGGGAGTGGCCTGACGGCCACATTCCCCAATGCCCTTATTCTTCAAGCATTTTCAGAGTCACTTGCTTGCCTACCTCTATGCCACCTCACCCCCCCAAAAAAAAAACAAATAATAGAAACCCACAAGTTTCTTGGTGGGCCTCATGGCTTGGGGATGCAGCTCCGAGGGGCCAGCGCTGTCCCCGCAACAGGAGGCTGATGTCACACTGACCCACGCCTGGCAGGCAGGTCCTGCAACTGTGAGGTGGGGGGCCCCTCCCCTTCCCGGGGGGTGTCGTGAAGAACGCTGGGAACCCCCAGGGCAACCAGAGACGCCCACGTCACGGGGCGGGGGATGGGCAGGGGGCTCCTTCATGCCCCTTTCCCTTCTCAAAGTCTCACCTGGAAAACACGGACAACCGTCATTCCAGCCGCCTGGCACGTGGCTGGGATCGGCCGAGGCCTGGCATCCGGCCGGCTGACGCGCCCACCTCAGTGAGGCCTTGAGTGTTCAGAAGACGAACGTTTCTGCCTCTAACTGTCCCGGGTCGTCCCATTTGTCCCAAACACAGGTTCCTAGGGCCGGAGCGATAGTGCGGAAGGGCGGTGCTTGCCTGGCATGCTGACTCGGGGTTCCTCCCGGCACCCCCGAGGGTCCCTCTCCCCCCAACCCCAGCCTGCCCAGAGTGATCCCTAAGTGGCAGAGCTAGGAATAGTCCCTAAGCACAACGAGTGTGGCCCAAACTCCAAAAATCAAAACAAATAAACAAATACAGGCTCCCGGACACACACCGCAGCTGTGGGGCTTGGGGGCGGGGAACCCCGGGCTGGGAGCTGGGCTGGGAGTGGACAGCTGAGTCTTGGTCCCCTGTACATAGAGGGGACAGAGACCCATGCCTCTTGGGGGGCTTCTGGGAGGAAGGAATGAGCCAAGGAACGTGGCCCCTCCAAGGGGCTAATGAAGGAGAGAGCCCCTCCCACGGCCCTTCTGTGGGAGGCTGAGCACAGCCCCCTGGAGAGGGGCTGAGGGGTGCCCTCCCCCTGGGGCGCCTCGTCAGCAGGGCCCGCTCCAAATCGATCCCCAACGCCCCCCCCCATTTTTCTGCACAGCACATCAGCATCTCTGGGGGTGGAGGGAGAAACGGCAGCGTCAGCACGGCGAGGCCCGGCCAGGCACTGCTGCTCTTTATTAATTAACCGCCAGATGTTAGTTTTGCATTTTTTATCAGAGGGAGGTTTATCACTGGGACCCTGTATGTCAGGCCATTAGGGAGAGGCAGGAAAACATCCCTCAGGGGACCCTGGGAATGGCAGGGGGCTGGGGAGGGGGGCAAGAAGCCAAATGCCGGGCTCTTCTCCCCTGGAACAATGCCACACACCCCCCCCCCGGCCCCCAGCCTCACCGGCCCTCCCCCACCCCACGACCTTTCTGCTGTGTCTATAATAGTCGTTCGGTGCCTTAAAGGGAATTCCTCATGCTCCCTGGAGGTCCTTGGACCCCAGCTCTCCAGGGGAGCAAACCGGACCCGCCCTCACTCCCCGGGGCACTGGCTGCATGGGAGAGGGCCACCAGCCAGCACCACTCCAGGCAGCCGGGTGACAAATTGCACTCCGTGTCATGAAGGAAACTGACAAGGTCCCCAGGAGGGCGGGGCTCCGGTGGGGACCTCATGTAGACGGAGCTGTTTCCCGGGAGAGGTGACACTGAAGTGGCCTTGTGGAAAGGGTGCTGGGGCAGAGGTTTCCACGAAAAGGTCCCAAGGACAGAGGGCCGGGGGATGGCCCCCATGTGGCCTCTTTAAGGACGCGAGAACAGAGCCAGGGGCGGGCCTGGGTGAGCCTGGCATCACACCCTCGGGACCTTCTTTGCACTGGAGCGCAGACCTGGCCCGGGGGTGGGGAATTGCCCCTAGTGGCCCCCCAGGTCCACGGAGCACCATTTGGGAGTCTTCAACCACCCAAGATTCAGAAATGGGGGGGCCAAGAGACTGAAATGGGAAGAGGGCATTTGATTTGCACGCGGTCGACCCAGGTTCGATCTCTGGCATCCTGTAGGGTCCCCCGAGCACTGCCTGGAGTAATTCCTGAGTGCATAGCCAGGAGGAACCTCTGAGCATCGCCGGGTGTGACCCCCTCCCTCCAAAAAAAAGAAGTTCCAAGGTACAAAAATGGGGCTAGAGTGACAGTACAGTGGGAGGGGCACCAGCCTCACATGCAGCTGGCCTGGGTTCGAGTACCCCCCGCCCCCGTAGGGTCCCCCACATACTGCCTGGGGTCACTCCTAAGCAGAGCCAGGAATAGCCAAACTTCCCTCCAAAATGTTCCAGAGTCTTCTTATGTTCCCAATACCCTGCAAGATGAAAAGGCGACGTGTCTTCACTCCACAGAGGAAAAAGCAGAGGCTCAGAGAGGTGCCGGTGCGTCCCTGGGTCACACAGCAAGGAGGAACCCTGGAAATGCTGAGTTGGTGATTCTCACCCTACGCTGTCCCCCCCTTACCATAATGACCGAGGAACCCAGGGCAGGGCAGAGGGACCCCCTCTCTCAGCAATGATCAGGGGCAACTCCTGCAGTCAAGGATCACTCCTGGCAGTGCTCAGGGGACCCTATGGGATGCTGGGGATCGAACCCGGGTCAGCTGCATGCAAGGCAAGCATCCTACCTGCTGTGCCCAGAGAGGGTCTCTCTGACCTGACCTGTCGGGCTCTGTGGGTCCCAATTCCAGGGTGCCCCAGCCCACCTGGCCCTTGACTTGTCCGGGACAAGAACCCCAGAGCTGAGTTCCCGGCGTCTCCTTCCGCCCGATCACGGACACGGCCAGGTTACTACTTTCCACCTGTTCTGTTCACTCTCCAGTAAACAGGTGATCACGTCACCAGCTCCGCTTCTGATCTGCACCCAGTAAGCATCAGCCCCAGGAAGTCTGCATGTGTGTGTGCGTGCGTGTGTGTCTGAGGCGGGGGCGGGGGGGGGGACGGGGCTCATGCCTTATTTATAAGAAATAACAAAAGCACAAGAACTCATGATCCACGCGTATTTGATCTGGCCCTTCCCTGGCCGTCTGACTCTGAGCAGGCTGAACCTGCGAGTGTGTGTGAGTGTACCCGTGTGTATGTGGCCTGAGTGTGAGCATGTGTGAATGTGTGTGAGCATATGGATTTGTGGGTTTGTGTATTTTATAAGTGTGAGCGTGTGAAAGTGTGAGTTTGTGTGTGTGTTTGTAAGTGTGGTGGGAGCCTGTGCATGTGTGTCTGTGAGTCTGCACGTGATTTTGTGAATGCGCATAAGAGTCTTTGAGTGTTTTTAGAAGTGAGTATGGTTGGGGCTGGAGAGATAGCACAGCGGGTAGGGCGTTTGCCTTGCACGCGGCCGACCGGATTCAAATCCCAGCATCTCATATGGTCCCCTGAGCACCGCCAGGGGTAATTCCTGAGTGCAGAGCCAGGAGTGACCCCTGTGCATCGCCAGGTGTGACCCAAAAAGCAAAAAAAAAAAAAAAAAAAAAGAAGTGGGTATGGTAGTATGTGTGTGTGCGTGTGTGCAGGTGAGTTTCTGTGTGTTTGTGACAGTGAGCACGTGGGTTTGTGAATGTGCCTGTGAGTTTTTTAGTGTTTGTGGAAGTGTGAGTGTGTGAGTATGTGAGAGTGTGTGTGTATGTGTGTCAGGGTACATGTATGAGTGTGCATATGTGTGTGAGCCAATGTGTGAGTGTGTGGTTGTGAATTTGAGTAAGTGAATTTGTGAATGTGTCTGGGAGTGAGGTAGTTGTGTAAGTGCAGGGGTGTGTGTTGTGGGTGTAAATTTATGAATGTGTGAGGGAATGAGTGAGGTAGCGTGTGAGTGTGGATGTATATATTGTGTGTGAATTTGTGTGTCGGGGAGTAAGTGAAGTAGTGTGGGGGTATATACGTTGTGTGTGAATGTGTGAGTGTGTGAGAGTGAGGTAGTGTGTGTGAGTGTGGATATATATGTTCTGTGTGAATTTGGAGCGTGTGGGAGAGTGAGCTAGTGTGTGAGTGTGGGTGCATATGTTGTGTGTGAATTTGTGTGTGTGGACTGAGTGAGGTAGTGTAGGTGTGTATGTTGTGTGTGTGAATTTGTGTGTGGAGAAGTGAGTGAAATAGTGTGCGGCGGGTTGTGTATATGTTGTGGGTGAATTTGTGCGTGTGTGTGGGAGTGAGGTAACGTGTGTGAGTGTGGGTGTGTGCGTCATATGTGCATGAACACACGTGGACATAGATACCAGCTATCCCATTCCTGCCGAGACACGGTCCCCTGGTCCTGGTGGGGTGCCAGCCTGGTTGCAGACTCGGGACCCGGTGCTCACCCCACCTACTTCTCAGGGGCCTTCGGGAGCCAGTCCAGGCGGGCGAGGGGGACATCTGCTCCCTCGCACCATGCCGCACGGCCTTTCTGTTGTCTGACACTGCAGGACCGTGTTTAAGCTCTCAGAGGCCCCAGCGGGAGAAACTGGGTGCTGGTGGTGCGGGCACTGACCTCTGTCTCAGCTGCCCCCTCCGGCAGGAAAGCAAAACGGGAAAAGGAGGGGACACGTCCTGCCTTCCCGTCTGGGAGATCAGTGCTGGTAGATCCTTCTGGAAACGCTGCTCATCTGTGTGTTTATACACGCAGATCTATCCACACACACCGACAGATGGTGGAAGTATGTCAGAAGAATTCAAACAATATGGAAAAGAGCAAAGATCAGAGCACGCGCTCAGAACCGCTCGGAATGTCACACCCAGGAATTACCATTTGGTGAACTTTAGTCAAGAAATACTTCCACGACAGAAAAATAAAGCTAGAGGCAGGTTGGCTGGGGGTTAGACAGACAATAGGTGGGTGGGTGATGAGCGGGTGCACAGGTGGGGAGGTGGGCGGGGGATGGATGAACACTGCACTGTAGCACTGTCGTCCCATTGTTCATCGGTTTGCTCCAGTGGGCACCAGTAACGTCTCCATTGTGAGACTTGTTGTTACTGTTTTTGGCATATCGAATACACCACGGGAGCTTGCCAGGCTCTGCTGTGCGGGCGGGATACTCTCGGTAGCTCGCCGGGCTCTCCGAGAAGGACGGAGGAATCGAACCCTGGTCGGCTGTGTGCAAAGCAAACGCCCTACCCACTGTGCTATCGCTCCAGTCCAATGGATGAATAGACACAGAGGCAAAATAATCAAAAGAAGAAAATCATGTTGGCTGTTGAGGGGCAGCAAAGGTTCTAGGTGCTGCAAAAATGGTGAGAAATTTCCCTTTCCAGACTCGGCTCTCTGCTCAGTGCCCTGACTGAGCCCGCCCCTGCATGGGGGGAGGGGGAGGGGGAGGGGGAGGGGGAGGGGAAGAGCACACATTCACAAATTCACTCGCTCAACTTTACAACGACACACTCACACACTGGCTCACACACATATGCACACTCACGCACGTACTCTGACACACACACACACACACTCTCACATAATCACACACTCACACTTCCAGAAACACTGAAAAACTCATAAGCACATTCACCAACTCACATGCTCCGTCTCACAAGGGGAGGGGAGGGAGAAAAAAGAAGGAAAGGGGAAAGAAAGGGAATAAAAGAAAGAACTTGATTCTTATTTCAGGGGCCTCCTAGGCTGGAGCCGGCAAGGCTGACCCCCATCCCCACCTCCTCACACCAGATCCCCGCTGTGACAGGAAACAAAACCCAAACAAATCTGAAAACAAAAGGCAAACAAACAAACAAACAAACAAACAAAAAACCAAACCCCCCAAAACCCAAAACCCTATGTTATTATTTTTTTCCTTTTTGGGTCACACCCAGCGATGCTCACTCAGGGCTTCCTCCTGGCTCTGGGTGGTGCTGGGGGACCCTATGGGACGCCGGGGATCGAACCCGGGTCAGCTGCATTACAAGGCAAACTGCCCTCCCCATTGTGCTAATCGCTCCGGCCCCCAGCCCGCCTTATGTCAAAGGCGAAAAGTGCTCATTAGAAAACCATGAGGGGGGGCCGGAGCGACAGCACAGCAGGTAGGGCATTTGCCTTGCATGTGGCTGACCCGGGTTCGATCCCCGGCATCCCATATGGTCCCCCAAGCACCGCCAGGAGTAATTCCTGAGTGTATGAGCCAGGAGTGACCCCTGAGCATCGCTGGGTGTGACCCAAAAAGAAAAAAAAAAAACCATGAGGGATTCCGAGAGAATCGCCAAGAGAAATGACAAGTCAGTCAGGGGCTCCCCTCAGGAGCACTTGCACTCGTGTTCCTCACCTCTCAGGGGGGCCTGCACCGCCTCCCCCCACATCCTCAGGCCTGTTCCCCTCCAGACCCCCCCCCACCCCAGCTCCTCCCCCTCACCCAGCCCCGGGGCCTTTGCACACACAGATCCTGCCACCTGTGCTCGGTCTCATGGCTGTTGGGCCTCCAGACTCTGAGCGGCATCACCCCCGACTGGGGACCTCCCCTGAGGGTCCCCACCTCAGGCGGGGTCGGGGCCCCTTGCAGACCCTGAGTCCCCGGGTGAGACAGATTGCCCCTGCTTTTATGGCAAATTCTTCTCTACCCATCCTTCTGCTCCTCACTGCATGAGAGCAGGGTGTCGGGAGGCCGCCGGGGCCACCTCTACAGCTGCACAAACGAGCTTCAGAGGACGCCTCTCCCATCCCCAGACCCACTGTGTGTGTTTGTTGAGAGACTAAGTGACCTTTTCCACCTGGAAGCGTTGGCTCTAGAAGTTATGTGGCTTGAGACACGCTTCAAGCGCCCAGAGCGGGGGCCGAGCCGCCTCCCCTCACCCAGCCCTGGGGCTTCTGCTCTGAGCTGCCACCCAGGCCAG
Source organism: Sorex araneus (assembly GCF_027595985.1). NCBI lineage: Eukaryota > Metazoa > Chordata > Mammalia > Eulipotyphla > Soricidae > Sorex > Sorex araneus. The sequence goes on from NC_073310.1 coordinate 12,644,612, forward strand.
GACCCCCGCGGGCAGACTCAGGAATCCTTGCTCACGAGACAGCGAGAGCAGCCGATGGCCCCCTCGCAGCTGAAGAGGAAGAGGAGATGAAAACTCACTCAGCGGCTCTCAGCTCAGAGACGGGGGGCGAGACCGCCTGGGAGGGGAGGAGGGGTCCCTGCAGAGGCCCCCAGGTGATCAGGATGGCCCCAGAGAGGCAACCCAGACACCGAGAGTGTGTCCGAGGCCACAGGAGCATGGGAGTGGGTGGTCACAGAAGCCAGCTCAGTGCCTCCCAAGGAACAAGAAGTAAGTGTTCAGGGACATTCATGGCCACCCATGAAAAAAGAAATACGCCAAACCAGAAACAACCCAAACGTCCATGACACAGCCATTTCAGTGGAGTACTAGACAGCTAGGAAAAAAGAACGCCATTGTTCCCTGTGGACCTATGGAGAAGAGTGGAAGAAGCCAATTCTAGGATATGTTGTGGTTTTTATTTTTGTCTTGGGGCTACACCTGAAAGTACCCAGGGTTTACTCCTGTTTCTGTGTTCAGGGATTACTCCTGGCAGACTCGGGGAACCACATGGGATGCCGGGAATTAAACCCAGGTCAGCTGTGTGTGAAGTCAATGCCCTACCCACTGTACTATCGCTCTGGCCCCATCTGGTTCTGTTTCTTTTATGCAGGACACATAGTTGTGTGCAAGCATTTACATACAAGAAAGTGCTTACGGGGCTGGAGCGATAGTACAGTGGGTAGAGCGTTTGCCTTGCACGTGGCCGACCCGGGTTCTATTCCCAGCATCCCATAGGGTCCCCTGAACACTGCCAGGAGTGATTCCTGAGTGCAGAGCCAGGAGTAACCCCTGTGCATCGCCAGGTGTGATCCAAAGCAAAAAAAAAAAAGAAAGAAAGAATAAGCCTGGAGGGGCTGGATGCTGCCACTGGCTTCCCTGCACCCGCTTCTGTGCAGACCTGATCTCCTTCTCACCGTGTAGTCTGAGTTCCGTCCCTAAATAGATCGATTTACTTATCAGTGGCTCGGGTGTCTTACTGCGCAGTGCCGCAGCCCCGTGATGGAGACAGGGGCTCCTTCAGGCACTCCGTTCTTGGAGCATCACCCTGGCCCCAGCTTGGGTCGTTCTGAGTTTTTTCTTTTTCAATTTATCCCACCTTCTTAATATTGCTCAACAAAAATGTTTAGTATTTTTCAATACAGAGATTTTGTCTCTCATTAAGCTTTTAGCTTCCAGCTATTAGGGAAATTTTTTTCCAGGTATAAGTCTCAGTCATGTAATGATTGAACCCCCATCCCTTCACCAGTGCACATGTTCCACCACCAAGAACCCCAATATACCTCCCTCCCACCCAGCCCCCACCTAAGAAGTTAATGATCTTCATTTTATTCTGTATACTTTGAATACATTCAATATTTCAATAGAGAACTCACTATTATTGTTCGGAATTTTCCCCCAACAATCAGGCCTGCTGAACAGGCATCATTTAATAATTTCTTTTCATTGCTGAGAATGAAGATTCTATGAGCTCGCACGGCTGCAACAGCGGCCGTGCGGTTTTGGATTTCTGATGTTTTAGTTCGGTTCACAGTCTAGATGCATGTCTGTAAGAAGCCGCTCTGGGTGCCAAAATGGGTTAGAAGACCCCTTGGATCATAGTCTGTACGAGCAGAGGGTCTGTTTCGAGAGCAGCAGCTCCGGATCTTATCTGGGCCGAGGGCGTGCTGGTACCGCCCCCATCCCATGATTGCCTATGAGCCACAGCATTGCAAAGCTCCTACCTCTGGGTGCAAGTCTTAGGGGGTGGCTCTCACCACGAGGATGATGCCGCCGCCGCCATTTTCTGTGCAAAAAAACAGGGTGGAGAGGGAAAATCCCTCCCCGGGTGGCATATAGTCGTAGTACAGCTCACAGTCTAGATGCATTTCTGTAAGAAGCCGCTCTGGGTGCCAAAATGGGTCAAAAGACCTCTTGGATCATTGTCTGTAAGAGCAGAGGGTCTGTTTCTCGAGCAGCAGCTCCGGATCTTATCTGGGCCGAGGGTGTGGGTCATCCTGAGTTTAAAAAGATTTGAAACATTCAGCTGAAGATCCAGGGAGCTGTCTTCAAGGAGGGGCTGCAGGCTTTGCATGTGGGAGCCGGGGTTTGACTCCAACTCTGAACATGACCAGGAGTGGCCCAAGAAACAAGCCAAAAAGTAAAACCATGCCAACTGGACCGGAGAGATAGTCCAGCAGGAACGGCGCTCGTTCCGCCTGCAGTGGACGCACGTTCCAGCCCCAGCCTCCCGGTGGTTCCCCCAAGCCCCCACCAGAAGTAAATCCTGAGTGCAGAGTCAGAGAAAACCCTGAGCACCGTTGGGTGTGACCGCCCCCTAAAACAAAACAAAACACACAACGGAAGAAATAAAATGTTCTGCATAAGTCTTGCTGGGGTGGGAAATTTTTCCTTTGAAATTCTCTTCTTAGAGGCTTTTATAATAACCAGCAAGCAAGACTTTGGGGGGCTGGGGGGTTGGAGTGTTAGCACAGCGGGGAGGGCTTTTGCCTTGCATGCGGCCGACCCGGGTTCGATTCCCAGCATCCCATATGGTCCCCTGAGCACCGCCAGGAGTAATTCCTGAGTGCAGAACCAGGAGTAACCCCTATGCATCTCTGGGTGTGACCCAAAAAGCATAAAAAAAGACTTTGGGGGGCTGGAGAGATAGTACAGCAGGTAGGGTGCTTGCTTTGCATGCCACCAACCAAAGTTCGATCCTTGGCATCCCATCTGGGTCCCCTGCACACTGCCAGGGGTTTTCCCTGAGCACAGAATGAGGAGTAAGCCTTCCTTAGCATTGCTAGTTGTGGCCCAGAAACCAATATATATATATATAGGTTAGATAGATGATAGATGACTTATAATACATGTAACTTTAATATATATATACTTATATATGACTTCAAAAGGGCATACACTTTAAATATAAATTATATATAATTTTACAAATAATATATTATATTCATATATGACTCAAAATTATGTATGACATATATATGACTCAAAAATTAAATATTGGCTTTGCTGCCAGGCAGACATGTTTGGGGGTGCAGGGATTGAACCCCAGCCTCCTGCATTCAGGACACGTACCGTTCCCCCCCCCCCAGGTCCCAGCTCCTACGCAGGCAGATTCGCTCCCTTCCTCCCTTTCCCCTCCAGCAGCTGAGGGATGGCCGGCACTTCACTCCGCCTCTGCCTCCGTTTCCTCGTTTCCTCGGGCAACTGGGCCATTGCTCAGGGTGTGAGCGAGCGAACCAATGGCTTTCACGGTCTTCCAGTGAGTAGGATCTCTCTCGCAGGCTGGCCAGACCCCCAGCCAACCTGGCATTGAATGAGTGGCCCCACCCGGGGACCCCTCCCCGGAGCTGTTCTGAGAGCTGGTGGCTATGACCCAGCTCTCAGGGGACAAGTCCACCGACCAGTGGAACCCTTGTTGTTGTTGTTGTTGTTTGTTTTGGGGGGGGGCACACCCGACGATGCTCAGGGATGACTCCTGGCTCTGCACTCAGCACTCAGGAGCCACTCCTGGCGGTGCTCAGGGGACTATATGAGATGCCGGGGATTGAACCCGGGTCGGCCGCATGCAGGGCAAACGCCCTCCCCGCTGTGCTATCACTCCTGCCTCTGACTAATGGACTTTTTTTTTTCCTTTTTGGGTCACACCCAGCGATGCTCAGGGGTTACTCCTGGCTCTGCACTCAGGAATTATTCCTGGCGGTGCTTAGGGGACCATATGGGATGCCGGGGATTGAACCCGGGTAGGCCGCATGCAAGGCAAACGCCCTCCCCACTGTGCTATGGCTCGGCCCCCTGGACTCTTAAGTTTACCCGAGTGGGTAAAGCAGGGGCAAGAGCGTTTTGGTGAACTCAAGGAATGGTGTTGGAGGCCAGAGAGGCAGTCCGGGGCTAAGGTGTGCGTCCAGCACGGGCTGACCCCGCTTCAATCCCCAGCGTCACCGGGACAGACCTCAAGGCTCCTGAGCCCAGTGGGGTGGCCCAGATAATCCCTGGCACCACAGGACCCCAGCAGTCTTGTACCCTCGACCCTCACACAGAACCATCTGGTCCGGCTGGCTCGGAATCCCGGGAAGGGCCCCTCAGGTGGCCCCGAGCAGCATCTGAGAGGCCCCTTTTTGTGTTTGCTTTATTTTGGAGGGGGCACATCTGGCTGTGCTCGGGAGTCACCCCTGGCTCTACGCTCAGGGATCACTTCTGGTGGACTCGGGAGTTGAACCAGGGTCAGCTGATTGGCAGGCAAGCACTCGGCCCACTGTACTATCCAGCCCCCTTGGAGGACCCCGCCCTACTTTTTCCTCCCTGGCAAAAAAAAAAAAATTAATTAATTAAAAGAACAATGTTTGTACCTCGTGGGTCTTTGCAGGCTCCTGCCTCTTTACTCGCTGCTGTTCTCCTCTCGGCGAACCCCCTTCCCGGGTGGAGAATCTCTCCTGCGTGCCGAGCCCCCTCCCCACTAGGGGGGGGTCCGGACCTAAAGCCAAAGGGATGCCCCAGCCATCGGGAGCAGGTCAAGGGCCAGACGGTGGCCAGAGTGGGCCGGTCAGACGTGTGGACACGTGTTGCCCCTGGGACTCGGCTCTGGGGTGGGAGCAGGACAATCCCAGCTGCCGGCGTCCCACCTCAGACTCTGCGAATCAGCCAATCCCGAGGAGGGCAGAGACGTGGACCTCAGTGGCCCCCGAGAGCCCCTGAGTCACACTGGGCCTGAAGCCCCCTGCCCCGGGGCGGCTTTTGTTGCAAAGGCCAAGAGGCCCCTGTCTGTTGGACTTTCTGTCGCCTCAGCCACAGGAGTGCGACACGCTACAATGTAGCGATGGCTGAGGCCAGTTAGGAGGAACGAGAGAGCTGCCGTGACAGACACCAACAGCGGAAATCAGGAGCCAGGGTGGCAGCTGCTGTCTTGTCTCGGTGCCACAGTCGGAGTGTGCGTGTGCGTGTGTGTGTGTGTGTGTGTGTGTCTGTTCCCTCCGGCTTGCCCAGTATTGGGAAAATTCGGATTCTGGGGGAGGTCTCGAAGCAGCTCAATACTGGGAGGCCCCGGCCACTGCGGGGGTGTCACTCGGTCTCATTTCCCAGCACCCATCCCGAGGAGGGGTGACAGGGGCCGAGTCACCCCTGTGCAGCCCCGGTTCAGCGCCTGACGCCCTGATACATGCCAGCCTGGGCCTGCCTGCGGTGTCCTGGCCCCGGAGCCCTGGGCGACACCTGAACAGCACGCACCCCTCTTGCGGCCGTGTGGCCCCCACAAACAGCCCAGGGCAGCTGCACTGGCTCACACGGCTCTTACCGGGGACTGTTCTCGCTGTGACCCAAAGTTTTCTGGATTGTGACCTCTGAGCAGGGTCACAGGGACATGGGGATCCCTGGAATAGTTTTGGGGAAGTGGCTGAGGAGCTCGACCTGAGGAAGCTGATTCAGAACCTGTTGGGAAGGTTCCTGTCCGTCCTTCCTTCCTTCCTTCCTTCCTTCCTTCCTTCCTTCCTTCCTTCCTTCCTTCCTTCCTTCCTTCCTTCCTTCCTTCCTTCCTCTTTCTTTTTTATTTCCTTTCCTTCCTTCCTCCCTCCCTTCCTTTCTTCTTCTTTCTTTTCCTTCCTTCCTCCCTCTTTCTCTCTTTCTTCCTTTCCCTCCCTCTCCTCTTCCTCTTTTTCTCTTCTTCCTCTTTTTCTCTTCTTCTTCTTCTTCTTCTTCTTCTTCTTTTTCTTCTTCTTCTTCTTCTTCTTCTTCTTTTTTTCTTCTTCTTCTTCTTCTTCGTCTTCTCTTCCTCCTCCTCCTTCTCCTCCTTCTCCCTTTCTTTCTTTCTTTCTTTCTTTCTTTCTTTCTTTCTTTCTTTCTTTCTTTCTTTCTTTCTTCCTTTTTTTCTTTCCTTTCTTTCTCTGCCAGGTATTTAGGACCCACTTTCTTTTGTAGAGAGGATCAAACATCTACATTAGTGCTAAAGAACATTTTGGGAGGCTTCTTTGGGGGTGGGTGGGAGGTGGATCACACCTGCAGTAGTCGGGAGCCATTCCCAGGCCATTGCCCAGGGACCACTCCCAGCAGTGCTCAGAGGACTGTGTGGCTGGGGATGGAACCCGGGTCTCCCACATGCAGGCAAGTGCTCTGCGCTCTCCCTGCCCAAGATTGGGCTCATCATCGTGGCCTCTTGGGCCCCTTGGCAGCTTCCCCGGGAGCTCCCAGCACCACACATCTTCCCTGACCAGTGGACAGAGTAAGGGGGAGGGACGTGTCCTCCATCCCCCCCATGTAGAAAGGCAGTCACAGGCATGTAGACAGGGACCCGCTAAGCACTTGGCCCTCAGACCCTTTCCTCTCAGCTGTCCTGGGGGTCCGAGTCCTCCAGCTGGGCAGTTTGGCCTCAGGGAACCTCCCTTCCCCCCTCCCCACAGTCCCAGCGTTCCTCCGTGGCGGGGTGGGCAGCTGCAGGGTCAGTGGCACCAGCAGTGGCAGCTCCAGTGTCTCCCCTGCGTGTGTCTGCAGTGTGGCTCCCCCAGCGGGCTCCTGCCTGGCTGGCAGGAATCCCGGGTTCGATTCCTGGCTCTGCACAAATGGACACACTCAAACCCGTGTTTCCCGGAAGGCCTGGTCGGCACACGGGGAGGAGCGAAGGAGCATAGGTCTGCAGGGGTGGGGCGGGGGCAGACCCAGAGGCTCCCTGGAGTGGGATATTCCCCTGAGCATCTCCTGCAGATCCTCAGACAGCAGCGACACCTGCCCCTCCTCAGAGCATCTGGCGGCATTCGGGAGGGGGGGGGACCCTTCATCTCCCCATTCTCAGAAGAGAAGCCTGGAGCTCGGGAGACAAAAGGTCTCGCTCAGCCTGACGTCAGAGCCTCCACCCCTGTCCCCCTGCCCCCATCACCCCCTGCACGCCCCAACCAGCAGTGGGTTTAGACCCATTTCACAGGGGGCCAGAGTGCTAACACAACTGGTAGGGCGCTTGCCTTGCATGCAGCCAACCTGGGCTCGATCCCCAGCATCCCATACGGTCCCCCAAGCCCTGCTGGGAGTAATTCCAGAGTGTAAAGCCAGGAGAAAGTCCTGAGCACCACCGGGTGTGGCCCAGAAGCAAGCAAACAAAAAAAAATAGACCCATTTCACAGATACAGACACAGAGGCCCTGAGAGGCCACATCACTTACCCAGAGTCTCGTGGGACTCTGTGTGAGGCTGGCCTGTTCCACAAACCCTTCAGGGGGCTCCCTTGCCACCTCTCAGAGTAAGACCCCAAAGGCTGCCAAGCAGGGTGTTCGGGGCTGTTCCCCACTCCGGGGATAACGTAGGGAGTGGAGGGCGGGGCACGTGCTGTTTCCCTTCTTCCTCTGCAGCCCAGGGGGTGCTGACCCCGAGGAGCATCCCAGCAGCCCCTGGCACAGCGAATCAATCCTTACATCTCTCCTCCGACAGAGAAATGGCAACAGAGCGGGTTGTCATGGGCCTTGGGGAACTAATAAAAAGGCAGCAGAAAAGTGGTTCACATGAGGCGTGTGCGCTGTCCCGGGAGACTCTCAGGGGAGCAGGACCCCCAAGCCGGGGTGAAACTCTGTGCTCCGTCTCACAAGGTCGAAGGATGAGGCTCCAGTGCCCTGCGGTCATGGAGGGAGGCCAGCCTCTTCCCTCTCTCCCCTCCCTCCTCCTCCCGCCCCTTCCCTCCCCCCATCCACTGTCCCCTCTCCCCGGCCCCCTCGCTGGTAGGACGCACGGAGAAGCAATTTATAAAGCAGATGTTTATTGCACCAGCCTGGTGCGGTGCCAAGCACGACCATCATTGGAGCCGGTTTAATTACTGATCAATGGGGAGTGGGGACAAGACGGTCCCGGACGGCCTTTGGTCTTGACGCTTCTCTCTACTCTCTAGGTGGCTGGGGCTCTGGATTCCTGACCCCCTGCACTGGCCCCAAGTGGACACGTGGGCACTGGCCAGGCAGATGTGATCACTGAGTAGCTAACTGGCTGGCTGGCCTCTAGGAATCAGCTTGCAGGAGAGGAGACAGAGTTTGTGACGGTTCCTTTCTCTCTTTTTTTTTTTTTTTTTTTTTGCGGGGGCGCAGGAGGGGACCACAGCCAGTGTTGTTCAGAACTTATTCTTGACTCTAGACTCAGGGATCATTCCCGGGGTTGCTTCAGAGATCACACAAGGGAGCAAACTGGGATTGACCACGTGCAAAGAAAGTGCCTTTACCCCTTTAGTATCTCCTTGGCCTGTTTTTTTGTTTGGTTGGTTGGTTTTTGCTTTTTGAGTCACACCCGGCGATGCTCAGGGGTTACTCCTGGCTCATGCACTCAGGAATTACTCCTGGCGGTGCTCGGGGGACCCTATGGGATGCTGGGAATCGAAGCCGGGTCGGCTGCATGCAAGGCAAATGCCCTACCCGCTGTGCTATCGCTCCAGCCCCATCCCTGGCCTGTTTTATCATTCATTATTTTGTGGTATTTTTCTTGTTTTAGTTTTTCTTTCTCTCTTGGTTTGGGGGGAGGAGGGTTGCTGGTAGTGGTGCTGGTTTTGATGTTCGAACACATCCACCAATGCTCAGTGGCGCTTCCCGACTGGGCACTCAGAAGTCGCTCTCCGTGGTGCTGAAGGCCACGCTGTGGTGGTCCCTCTCGGGCCACGTGTGCCCTCTGCCCTTCCAGCTCTCTCCCGGGCCTGCCATCCACTACTTTGATGCCTCGTCTGTGCTGGGCTCTGGCAGCTCAGATATTGGTGAATTTCTGCCGGGACCCGAGCTAAGTGCTGTGCGGACGTTGGCACCCAATCAGACATGCAGCCCATGTGGTGGTCAGGCTCCAGGAGGCCCCAGGGGCCCCTGCCTCGGGTTTTCACCCTCTGTCTAGTACTCTCCTGCCTGAAGAAGGCCATCCTGGGGAGCCCGGAGTCCTGACATCCCCGCTGCAGCTTCCAGAACTCAGTGACTGGCGCGTGGACACGGCCATGTCCCACCGAGGCTCGCACTTGGCCGTGGCTTAGTTAACACAAGCTGCCGCACCCGTGCCTGGTGTCCATGTGTTCGCAGAGCTCTTGCCACCTCGGGAGGAGGCCCCTCTAGTCCAGCTGGGCCTTCCCTCGAGTGTGGGGCCCTGGGGAGACAGCACAGCGGGGAAGGAGCTCGCCTTGCACACGCCCGACCCAGGTTCGAGCCCAGGCATCTCACATGGTCCCCTGAACCCCACCAGGAGCGATTCCTGAGTGCAGAGCACAGAGACTGCCGTGACATTGAGACACTAGGCCAGATCTAACCGGCTAAGCGGGTCCCAGATTCCCGGGCCCAGGGGCAACAAGAATTTCCAATGGTTGGGGCTGGAGCAATAGCACAGTGGGTAGGGCGTTTGCCTTGCACGCTGCCGACCCGGGTTCGATTCCCAGCATCCCATGTGGTCCCCTGAGCACCGCCAGGGGTAATTCCTGAGTGCAGAGCCAGGAGTAACCCCTGTGCATCGCCGGGTGTGACCCAAAAAAGCAAAAAAAAAAAAAAGAATTTCCAATGGTTATTATGGTCAGCCACTACGTGTTTGAGCAATATAGCTCACGACAACCACCACTGTGGGAGAGAAGAAAGCAGAAGAAGTCTGATTTCAGAGGAAACGTGGACAGATGTGACAAAAAAGAGTCAAACCTTACAACCACACAAGCATATAATTCTATGTTGAGATATGCAGATGGAAATATTTTTGTATAGAGCAATAAGTCAAGACACACTTAAAAATTTGTTTGGGTTTGTTTGGGGGGGTCCTATCTGGTGATACCCAGGGCTTATGCCTGGCTCTTTGCTCAAGCTTCACTCCTGGTGGAGCTCAGGAGGACCATATGGGATGCCAGGGATTGAACCCGGGCCAGCTGTATGCAAGACAGTGCCCAACCTGCCGTACTCTCTGTCCCACACTGCCACTGTCACTGTCATCCCGTTGCTCATCGGCTTGTTCGAGCGGGCACCAGTAACGTCTCTCATTGAGAGACTTATTGTTACTGTTTTTGGCATATCCAATATGCACGGGTAGCTTGCCAGGCTCTGCCATGCGGGCGGGATACTCTCAGTAGCTTGCTGGGCTCTCCGAGAGGGGCAGAGGAATCGAACTTGGGTAGGCCGCGTGAAAGGTGAACACCTAACCTCTGTGCTATCACTCCACACATTTAAAAAAAAATTTATTTTAGATACTGTGACTTACCATACAGGTAATGGTGGGGTCTCCTGCATACAACATTCACCACCACACCACCCTGCACCTGGATATTTGCTTCTCTCCATCATTGCTCCAGGGTCCCCCAATACACTTCAGTACTCAGTTTTATAAATATAATAAACTGCACTGCATCAATATAGCACTGTCGTCCCATTGCTCATCGATTTGCTCGAGTGGGCACCAGTAATGTCTCCATCATGAGACTTGTTGTTACTGTTTTTGGCATATCGAATACGCCACAGGGAGCTTGGCCAGGCTCTGCCGTGCGGGTGGGATACTCTCGGTAGCTTGCCAGGCTCTCTGAGAGGGATGGAGGAATCGAACCCAGGTCGGCCATGTCCATTTGCTTTGCTGGTGCTATCGCTCCAGTCCATTAACATTAAAATAATGTTAGGGGGCTGGAGGAATAGCACAGCGGGGAGGGCGTTTGCCTTGCACGCGGCCGACCCGGGTTCGATTCCCAGCATCCCATATGGTCCCCTGAGCACCGCCAGGGGTAATTCCTGATTGCAGAGCCAGGAAGAAACCCCTGAGCATCGCCGGGTGTGACCCCAAAAAAATAAAATAATGTTAGACCGCATAATACACATGAGTGAGTTAAATTCAACAGTTAAAAGAAACATTCTCTCCTTCTTTCCCTGCACGATCACGCCCCCCCCCCTTTACAGACAAAGACACTGAGGCCCAGAGTGATGAGGAAACTCACCCAGAGCACCGGGGCTTGAGAGAGGTTCTGCTGGCGTCCAAACCCAGGGCCCTCTGACTGCAAAGTGACGCTCTAACACGGCGCTGCAGTGCTCACTCATTCAGAGCAAGGGGAGCCTGAGACTCAGGAAGGCTGGCAGACCCGGCGGGCCGGTTCAGATCGGAGTCAGAGCCGGGCCACGCCGGGCTGCCACCTGGTCCCAGGGACCTCCCATTCTGCCACCCAAGCCCGAGGATCTCGGGCCCCGCGAGTGCTGGAGGTCCTGGGCTGTGGCCACAGAGACCGTGGGCCCAGGTGTGGGGAGCCTTGGCAGGGTGAGTGCCCCAGTGGGGAGCAGTGTGCGGGGGTGGGGTCTGGCGTGGGGGGTGGGGGGCTCGGCGCATCGAACTGAGCTCCGGTAATTACATCAGGGCCAGCCGTGTGATTTGTCTCTGGGTGATGAATGTCTGTGTTTTCGGGCCTGATTGCCCTATTTACATTTGGAATTTGCTGATCTATTATTAATGTCTCCTGAAGGCCAGAACGGCCGCCAGGAGCAGCTGGGGAGTCCCCTTCTGGCATATCCAGGAAGCTCTACCTCTGAGGTACCAGCGCCCCCCCCAAACTCCATCCTATGCTCTCCATGTGACTCTGGCACCAGTTGGCAGAGAGGCGACCCCGAGTGAGGGGTCTCAACCCCTTATAAACTCATGCACACTTGCTGGAATGCACATATGCATAGGCCTGGCATATGCCTACATACACTCACACACACACACACACACATACACACATGCACATCATCCCTCTCCCAAATGCATAATCACCTTCGCATGAACACGCACATTCATAAAATGCATAAAGAGCTCCGAAACACAAGCACTCATGTGTCCTGTGCATATATGCATACATACATACATACATGTGTGTGTGAACTATGCACAGAAGGACGGAATGCTGGCGTCCTCCCCGACACCCACATGGGGAAGCCTGAGTGTCGCGTGGGAGCCTATGTGGAAACGGGGTCTCTGTGAGGTTACAGGTACACAAGCCTACGACGCACCGACGGGATTAGCGCCTCGTTCGAAGGGAGACTGGCAAGATCTCTGTGCACGCAGACAGAAAGGAAGGACGTGTGAGCACGCAGAGAGCGTGATGGTCTTCCACCAAAAGAGCAAATGCTCTCGCCGGGAACAAGCCCATTGGTCTTGGGCTTTCTGGCCTCGGGACCGAGGGAAAAGAATTAATTTCTGGGGGCCAGAGAGATAGCAAGCACAGTGAGGAGAGCATTTGCCTTGCACGCAGCTGACCCGGGTTCGATCCCCAGCGTCCCCTATGGTCCCCCCCAGCACCGCCAGGAGTAATTCCTGAGTGCAGAGCCAGGAGGAACCCCTGAGCATCGCCGGGTGTGACCCAAAACGCAAAAAAAAAATTAGCGTTTGTTGTTTAAGCCCATCTGTCTATGACATTTTATTGTGACAGCCCGAAGACACTGAGACACACACACACACACACACACACACACACACACACACACACACATACACACGCCAGTGCAGGTCGTCGTGCCGGGCAGGCTGGGAGGAGAGCAGCTTGCCAAGATCTCCTGCCTTAGGAGCAACACATTTGGGGTCCACGATCTACAGCCCTGGGTGGCCAAGAGCACCGTGACCTTTGGCAGCATCCGTCACCTCTGCCTCTGTGTCCCCTTATGGAAAGTGGGGGCGATCCCATCACCATTTCAGAGGCCGTGGGATTCAATGAGCCCACGGGAAGTAGAAGGACAGTCCGAAGCATCCCCCGCACCTCCCTGCCACAGCACACACCCAGGCCCTCTCCCGTCTTCGCCTCCTCAGTGCCTCCTGCCTGACCTCCCAGGACGCCGATCATGGCTATTTCTGACTGCTGCCTCCCCGCGTCTCACTTGAAGCTGCAGAGCAGAGCGCTGGGTGTGGCACGCCCCGGCCGAGAATCAGACTCGGGCTCGGCCACTGGCTGCCTGCAGGATCCCAGCCCACACCTAGTTCATCATCAGCCAGCCAGGGTGTGTTGGGGGGAGGGCAGAGGCGGGGCGGGGGGGGCCACCACACAGAGCCCACCGTCGGCAAGCCAGGGGGTGGGGAACTTGTGTAGACTCCCTCAACTGGCCCCAAAGGGGGCACTGCCCTGCTGGCGTTGGAGCTTCTGGTCTGTGCCAACTCGGAGGCTGCTCTGGCTGGCTCTAGCAGGAGGGTGTGCGGGCTGCGGGTGGGGGTGGGGCAGGAAAGACCCAGGCTAGCCCAGAGCTGGAGGTGGGGACCGACCCGGGCTTCCTCGGGGCTGGGCGGGAGACACCCATCTTTCTCAGGCCTCTGTTTCTGGAGCAGAATTCAGTCCTGGTAGGCAAACTTGGGGTGTCCCTCGGTTCCAAGACATGGCCAGTGCCAGTCCCCGGGGTCCCAATCTGTGACTCCTCCTTTGAAGTATAGTAATCCTAATTCTGAAACTTAAGTTCCCATTGTAAAACTGCACGGACAAGCCCTCAGCTTGCAGGCAACACTACCTGGAGTGAACTGTCCAATATATGCGAGGTCCTTCCTTCTGTTTCGTCTGTTTGCTGTGGGCCACACCTGGCGATGCTCAGGGGTTACTCCTGGCTCTGCGCTCAGGAATTACTCCTGGTGGTGCTTGGGAGGGGACCCTGTGGCATGCCGGGGAGATTGAACTTGGGTCGGGTCGGCCGTGTGCAAGGCAAGAGCCCTCCCCACGGTATGATGTCTCCTGCCCCTTCTGTTTCATCTTCCTTTGCCTTCAGAACCCTGAGGCAGACCGAGACGGAGTGGCGGACACCCTGCTAAGGGCCGCTCTTGGCTTTAGCTCTAGAACCTCCCGGAAGAAACGAAGCCCCTTCCCCCTAGAAAGAAGGGCTGCAAACTGCCACAGTCTGGTCCTAGTTGAGGGCGAATCTTGGCTGCTCCGGGGAGGAGGGGTGGAGGGGGGAGGTGGCAGAGCGGGGGTCAAGGCAGAACTAGCTGCCAGCAGGCTGTGCCCTCCAGCAGGCCGGTTCCCTGCCATCCCGGAAGGTAGGGCAGCGAGCACATTAAGGCAGGCCATAAATTTGTCATGAAGACCTGGAAATGAACAGGGCTTATCATTTATGGATGGGATAATTAAGCCATTGCGCTCGGCAGTTCCCCAACGCCTGGCTCCTGAGCCGGGGACCGGTTGGAAACCGTGGCAGTCCAGCTTCCCACCCCGCGGCCTCTCCGCTGACCCCCTAAGTCCGGTGGACGGTGCCTGCCCGCTCCCGGTGGCCCCGCCCATCCTGTCCTTCAGCGGCCCCGCCCACCCGCTGGGGGCCCCGCCCACCCACAGGTGGCCCCGCCCACCGCATCTTTCCGTGGCTCCTGCCCATGTGATGCCGTCATAACCCTGGCCAATCCTCAGGGGGAGAGTCCAGAAGCCCCGCCCATGGGAGGATGCCCCGCCCCTCCCTTCTCTTAGCTAGAAAGTGGCTCCTGGGCGGTTGCTCATGTGGTGCCAGGGATGGCACCTAAGGTCCCTCCAGCCCGCGGAGCCGTCTCTGTGCCCCTACGACAGAGGTGCTAAGGGTTGTGCTGCAGAGCTAATGAAACAAAGGCTCTACGTACGCGCTGAAGGTGTGCGACCTGTAAGGACACATCTGGCAGTCGCTCCTTCTCCCGAAAGAACAGCTTGGCAGGCAGAAGTCAGAGGCGCAGGGAAGCAAAAGGACGAGATCAGGATGCACAGCGGATGAGTTATCTTCCTGGCACCAGGGCCAGGGGGCTAGAGAGATGATGCTACAGTGCATAAAATACTTGCTCTGTATGGAACCAACACCAGGTTGACCCCTGGAAGCCCACAGGATCCCCTAAATACCGCCAGAAGTGGCCCCTGAGCACAGAGCCAGGAGTAAGCCCTGAGCACTGCCAGGTATGGCCCCCAAACTAAACAAACAGCAGCAGCAATCAAAGGGGGAGCCAGGGGGAGGAGAGCTAACCCCGTGGGCTGGAGCACTGGCTGGCTGTGGTGGATGCAGGAGTCCTGGGTTCAGCCCCATCGGGTGGCACGAAGCAAAGGGCCCTCAAGCATGGCCAGGTGTGCCCCCCCCCAAAAAAAAAGGTGGGAGTTGCTTCCCTTCCCTGAGGTTTTCGTCATCTGTCACTTGCGGGAGGCCTCCAGAAAGATGGCAGCCCTGTCCCCTTCCTGCCTGACCGTGAATGTGATTTCCCACTGACTCCTCAAGCTGTTGCCGTGGTGGGCACTGCCCCGGGGGCTGGGCACTGCCATCTTATTTCCTCTCCAGGGCCTCCTGAGAAGTCACAGCCCCTGATCTGCTCCTCAGGTCCGTGACCAGAACGCTCAGGCCCACCTCTGACCCGAGCTACTCAGCCAGGGAGCAGACTTTGTGTGGTTCTGTGGGTGCCAATAATGTCAGGCGGCTTGGATGCCGGCTGGCAAAGATTGCCTGGGCACTGCCAGAGGAGCCCCTTGACTCCGCCAGCACCTCCCAGTCGTCCAGCTCCAGCAGGTTTTCTTGTTCACAAGTGGGTTCAAGCGCTGGTATGACAGATGGGAAGACTGAGGCCACCCGCCAGGGGCTGAAAGTCCAGGTCGTGGTTCCTCCGAGGAGGTCTCCTTGGTGGTGGACACCTCGCGGGGGGGCAACCAAAGGGTCCTGCGGCACCTGCCTGGGAGAAGAGCCTGGTCCATCCTCAACTCTCTCCCCACCCACCCCGCGTCGCCATGACACCTGCCTAGGAGAGGAGCCTGGACAGTCCGCGCCTCTCTCCCCACCCACCCCGCATCGCCATGGCGACCACGCAGGTGAGCCTCGTCCCCGCTAATCCTCTAATTACCAGCCACCTCTTCAATCGGCTGTAATTACTTTGGGGACACAGTTAACCTCTCATTAGGAACGCACGGCCGCTTTCTCCAAAAGCGCAGCGGTGACATGCCTAGTAATTTAGCGCCCCTGCTCGCGGGGCCGCTTTGTGTTTAACTCGGGCGCCATCGCATCCCTGTCATTACTCCAGCCTGGTTGTCATGACGATTAATCATTCAATCCCTCATCAGCAACTTTTGCCAAATGTCACCCCGCTCTTGATCAAAATCCATCCCCGCAGCCCGACACTGGGGGACTAATGACTTGGAAATTGGCTTCTCCTTTCCCTGAGAGCTTTTTCCTGATTCCTCAGCTTCCTGCCGGCAGGGGCGAGGAGAGCCGGGGCTCGGAGCGGGGGTGAAGGGGGCCAGAGAACCTGGGATGGCCCGGATGCTTGCTCTTGTGTTGCTGCTTAAGGAGCTCCGGTGCAATTAGTCCTCGTGACAGCTCACGCGCAGGCAGGGGGAACTGAGGCTTGGGAGAGCTGAGTATTTGCCGGCCGGGAAGCGTGGAAGGACCGGAACTCAGACCTGTCTGCCTCCAAAGCTGAGCTCTTTCTTTCGGTTTTCGGGCCACACCCAGCAGTGCTCAGGGCTTACTCCTAGGCTCTGTGCTCAAGGATCACTCCTGGTGGGGCGTGGGGACCATAGGGGATGCCCGGGATCAAACCCAGGTTGGCTGCATGCAAGGCAGGTAACCTGCCCATGGTACTATCAGTCCTGCCCCAGATCTAAGCGCTTTTTACTAGCCCTCAAGGACAGGTGCACCATGGCCAGGCTTTGGGTAGTAGGACATTTTTTTAAAGTACAAAAACTTTTATGAGACCACTTTTGGAGGGCTCGCTGATAAGGCAGCTATTCAGAGTAACCTGCGATGAGCATATATGACCTGGACACTTGGGAGAAGTCAGTGACCTCGGAACACAGCTGGAGAAATAGGGACGGACTGGGGCTAAGTCCATGAAACGATTGAAACTTGGGACTGGAGAGATAAGACAGAGGGTGGGACTCTTGTCCTGCACATAGACGACCTGGGTTTGATTGCTGGCACCACCCTGACTCCTGCCAGGAATGATCCCTGAGCACAGAGCCAGGAGTAAGCCCTGAACAGAGCCGGGTGTGGCCCAACGCACATATACACACACACACACAGAGTAATGTAGACTTGAGGTTCTTTCTTGTTAGTATTGGGGGCAAGGCAAGTGCCCTCCCCACTGTACTATTATTCCAGCCCCAAATCTACGCTCTTTTTTTACCAACAGTGCTCAGGGCTTATTCTTGACTCTGTACTCAGGGATCACTCCTGGTGGTGGTATCACTGTATCACTGTCATCCCGTTGCTCATCGATTTGCTCGAGCGGGCACCAGTAACGTCTCCATGGTGAGACTTGTTACTGTTTTTGGCATATCAAATACGCCACGGGTAGCTTGGCAGGCTCTGCTGTGTGGGCGGGATACTCTCGGTAGCTTGCCAGGCTCTCCAAGAGGGGCGGAGGAATTAAACCCGGGTCAGCCGCATGCAAGGCAAACCCCTTACCTGCTGTGCTAGGGACCATATGGGTGCCAGGAATGGAACCAGCGTCATCTGCTTGCTAGACAAGACCTTACCTCGTTCTATCTTTCAAGCCCAAGGCTTATGATCCTTGACCTAGAGACCTTAGATTACGGGGAGTGGGGGGCGTGCAGAGTTGGGGGACACACCCCGTGTAAGTCACATGCAAGGCAAGCACCGAACCCCAGAACTGTCTCTCCGTCATCATGGACTTCGATGGCGGTCTTCACTGCCCTGTGGGGGCCGTGCCCTGAAAACGCAAGCCGCGTTGTGATTGGACGGGAAGACACGTCCTCCTCCAGGATCTGTCACAGAGACAGTGAGGACGCCTGAGGACCATGGCCAGGGATGTGGCTGAAGTGGCAGGGCACGGGCCTTGTAGCTGCGAACTCCAGGTCAATCCAGGTCACAGCCCTGCTCCCTGCTACCACCAGGGTGGTCCCAGTGTCGCCTGAGCATCCCCAGGGTCAAATACTGCCAGGAATGCTCCCCTCTTGCAAAAAGGGGGAAAAAAAGCATAACTGAGACCCAGAGAGGGTTCGTGGCTCTTCCCAAGTTCCACAGCGACTGGGGGTAGGAACCACCTCTGCAAGCTCGGGGCGGGCTCCCCTCCGCCCGGGTGGGGGGGCTGGGCAGCCAAGTCAGACTTGCCAGGAGAATCCTTCCCAAGGCAGGGTCTTTTAGCTTTTTTTTTTTTTTTTTTTTTTTTTGCTTTTTGGGTCACACCCAATGATGCACAGGGGTTACTCCAGGCTCTGCACTCAGGAATTACCCCTGGCGATGCTCAGGGGACCCTATGGGATGCTGGGAATCGAACCCGGGTTGGCTGTGTACAAGGCAAACGCCCTCCCCGCTGTGCTATGGCTCCGGCCCCGGCAGGGTCTTTTTTGTTTGTTGGTTTGGGTTTGGGTTTTTGGGGCCATGCTCAGGGCTTACTCTTGACTCTCTGCTCAGGAATCACTCCTGGCGGTGCTCGGGGGACCCTCTGGGGTGCCGGGGATCGAACCCGGGTCAGGCGCGTGCACGCCAGATGCCCTCCCCGCTGCTGTCTCTCTCTCTGGCCCCCTCGCCTCAGCCCTCAGAGGAGCCCAACCCCCACCCAGCTAGCGGCGGCAGCGTCTTCCCGAGGCCCCTCCCAGGGCCGTTCCTGCTGGCTGGGCCTGGAGCATGTGTGAGACATAATTACAGTACGTTGTAAATGGCATTAACAGGCTGTCACAGCAGCCACATGGTATTAGCAAACGGCTCTGTCTTCATCACGCGGTTCCCGCAGCCCCTAGGTTGGAGCACTTCCCACGGGGTCTTCCTCCGGGGGCGGGTTGCAGAAGGCTCCTGGCAGGGGATGCTGGGGTGGGGGGGGGAGGGACTAGGGGGAGGGGGAGAGGGAACAGCTATTCAGCTCCCGGTGGCCTGGAATCCCGTCCAAGGTTTTGAGAAGTCTCCGCCTCAAGCTTGCTAGGAAGTTAGCGGCTTGGAAACCTCGTTGTTTGACTTTCCAAACTCACCTTGATCGGGCGGGCACAAAGCTGCCACGCGCCCCGGCCTCACCACCACCACCACCACCTCTGAGATCCGATTCCCCCTCTGCTTTCTTTCTTTCTTTTTTTTTTTTTTTTTTGCTTTTTTTGGGTCACACCAGGCGATGCACAGGGGTTACTCCTGGCTCTGCACTCAGGAACTACTCCTGGCCGTGCTCAGGGGACCCTATGGGATGCTGGGATTTGGACCCAGGTCGGCCGTGTGCAAGGCAAACGCCCTCCCCACTGTGTATCTCCTTAGCCCCCTCCCCTCTGCTTTCTAAAGGGGCTGTGTGGGTGCCGTGTGGAAGTGCGGGGGTCTGGGGGGGTGGCGGGAGGACTCAGTCCGAGCTCAGGAGCAGTTCCCTGTACGACGACGTGGGCCGCCTTGTGTCCGAGTCTCTGGTTTCCTGCCCAGAGCTACTTGCGACATCTTGGATGACGGTCATCTCTTTGGGTGACCAGCCCCCCAGTCTCAGCATTCCTCACTGGGGTGGTCCTGGGAGGAAACCGCCAGGAACACGGTTTCTCCTGGCTCTTCCCCATCATCACTGCAGGGGAACGGAAATACCTTTTCTTTTCTTTTTTTTTTTTCCTGTTGGGGAGAGTTGAGAACCAAAATCTAGAATCAAGGTGTGGCAGCCTGAGAGACAGTCCAGGGGATGAGGGGCTTGTGTCCTGCGTGTCACCGGATCAATTCGTGGCTCCTATGGCAACTCTCCCGCTCCAAAGCCAGCCTGCGGCGGGGCCGGGTGGAACCTCCCGCCTTCCCTCTCCTGATTCTCATCATCCTGCTTCTTGCCCCTGAACCCCGGAGGAAGGTAGGTGTGTGCAGGGGCTGAAGGAACGGGGCTGGGCTGGGGGCAGCCTCTCTCCTCCATGCCGCCGGCAGGCCGCGGTGAGTCACGCTTTATCTGGGCTGCAGTGCAGCGGCCTGGGCCGGGGCTGCCTCCCGACTGGTAAGCAAATGCCCCGCTGAGCAGGTCATATTTTATCCAGGCCGCCACCTGCCAGCTCATTTGCTTACAGATACAGGTGCTTCATCAGGGAGGAATTAGCGATTACTTAGCCTTGAGACCCTGGCAGACGGAGAGCAAGCTGGAGGCCAGGGCCGGGCCCGGGAGCCAGGCGTCTGTCTGTGAGGACTGCAGCCCCCCCCTCCCCGTCACCCCGCTCTGGAAACACAGGCTCGGGGTCCGGGGTGGAAGGACAGGTCTCATGGTCCTGCGGGGGTGAAGCTGCTTCCTGTACCGCCCCCACCCGGCCCCGTTCATGGTCCCCCAGTTCTCCAAGGCCCGGTGCCAACATCTCTTCTCCCAGCTGCCTTCCCACGCCGTCCACTCACCCTGCCCCAAAGAGCAACTCCGTCAACCTCGCCGCTCCCTGGGACGGATGGGCACCTCGCCCCGGACGTACAGTCCTCTTGGGTAACTCGAATCGGTGAATAGGAGGCATTTAAAATGATTCATTTTGGGGCTGGAGTGATAGCACAGCGGGGAGGGTGTTTGCCTTGCATGCGGCCGACCCGGGTTCAAATCCCAGCATCCCATATGGGCCCCTGAGTACCGCCAGGAGTAATTCCTGAATGCAGAGCCAGGAGTAACCCCTGTGCATCGCCGAGTGTGACCCAAAAAAGCAAAAAAAAATAAAATTAAAAATAAATAAATAAATAAAATAATTCATTTGTTGGGTTGGAGAGATAGTACAGTGGGGAGGGCACGTGCCTTGCATGCGGCCAACCTGGGTTCAATCCCCGGCATGCCATAGGGTTCCCCCAGCCCCGCCAGGAGTGATCTCTGAGTGCAGAGCCAGGAGGCACCACCAAGCACCGCCGGGTGTGGCCCCCAAACCAAAATGAAGAAAATAATTCATTAGTTTATGTATTTTTTTTTTCAGCTGGGCTGTCCAAGTTGTTTCTGTGAGGGGGACGGGGCCCATGGGGGTGGTCTAGAAGGCCCATGGGGGCTTTGGGGGAGAGCCCTGTGGGAACTTGGCCTTGACATTGTGGAGCCATTTGACAGGTGGGCAGTGGTACTTGCTGGTGCCGATCTCCTCCAGGATCTGGGTGGATGGGGCCCCGCGTGCAGAGCCGGAGATCCAGATGGGGTCCTAAAACCAGGAATGTGGAACGCCCAAATGCACTCTGAGGGGGTGCGGCTGCACCCCCACGCCTTGCTGGCAGCACCTTTGTTGACTCTGAGTAGGAGCTCTAAGATCCTATCTGACAGAGGAAGGAATTCATGCACAGAAAAGTAAAGCAGCTCGCCCAAGGTCCCAGGGGAGAGCCTCTCTGAGGCGCCATCTTCCCCCCTACACCTCCCCACCTCCACGCCCTCCCCCAACCCCTGTGCTCGGAAGTTCAAGGTCCCGAACTACAAAGTGGCAGGATCTCGCGAGAGCCCGTGGGTGGCTCAGGGGATCAAACTCAAGGCCACGGGTTTGCAAGGCAGATGATTGATTTTGAAATTTTCTTGTGGCCTCCCAAGCTGAGTAGGCAGGGGCCCTTCCTGGGAGAGGCTCGGCCAGTGGGGCTGGTGGTTTAACACGAAAGCCCAACAATGTGGTGTTGCTTCTGCCCTGCGGTGCTGGAGGCAATCGGGCTGGTACCCACCGTGCTCCGGACCCTCTAGCACTGCACCAGGTAATGCTCAGGAACCAAACACAGCCAGCTGCCTGCAAGGCACCTTAGCCTCTGTGCTATCTCTCTGGTCCCCTAATTTTTAAAAAATCATTTCTTTTTATTTATTTCTTTTTAGTTTTGCATCACACCCGGCAATACTTAGGGGTTGCTCCTGGCTCTGCACTCAGGAATTACTCCTGGCAGTGCTCAGGGGACCAAGGGGATGCTGGGAATCGAACGTGAGTCGGCCACATGCAAAACAAAACCCTACACTCTTTGCTATATCTCCAGCCCCCTCTGGTCCTCTTTTTTTTTTTTTTTTAATTAGGGGCTGGAGCCATAGTATAGTATAGCCATAGTATAGCACGCATAGTATAGCCATAGTATAGCACGCAAGTTTCCTTGCGTGCAGCCGACTCGGGTTCAATCCCCTACATCCCATATAGTCCCCCAAGCACCTCCGGAGTGATTCCTGAGTGCAGAGCCAAGAGTAACCCTGAGCATTGCTGGGTGCAGCCCAAAAGTGAAGGGGAAAAAGATAGAATAAGTTTAAAATCTCAGAGAATAACTCTAGACGACCAGGAGAGTCAGATCAGTAGCCCAGAGGGAGCCCACCCACCCCATCCACTTTCCTCTATTAGTAACATCTGACATTCGTGGGGGGCATTTGTCACAATTAATGAACCAGCATGAATGCGCTATTATTAACTAGTGTCCATTCTTTATTCAGGTTTCTTTTGTCCTCCCCGACTGTCCTTTTATTTCCTGTCCCAGGATCCCCAGGATATATTCACTTTAGTCATCATTTCTCCTTAGGCTCCCTTCCACCCCACCCCCTCACCCGCACCCACCCCCCGTGGTGACAATTTCTCAGACTTTCTTCTTTGGGGTGACCTTGACTATTCTGAGGAATACCAGTTAGGTATTTTGTCAAATGTAAAGATGGATGGATGGATGGATGGATGGATGGATGGATGGATGGATGGATGGATGGATGGATGGATGGATGGGTTGATGGGAGGATGGGTGGATGGGTGGATGGATGGAGGGATGAATAGATGGATGAATGGATGGATGGAGGGAGGGAAGGAGGGAGGGAGGGACAAATGGATGGATGGATGGATGGATGGATGGATGGATGGATGGATGGATGGATGGGAGGATGGGTGGATGGGTGGATGGATGGAGGGATGAATAGATGGATGAATGGATGGAGGGAGGGAGGGAGGGACAAATGGATGGATGGATGGATGGATGGATGGATGGATGGATGGATGGATGGGTTGATGGGAGGATGGGTGGATGGGTGGATGATGGAGGGATGAATAGATGGATGAATGGATGGATGGAGGGAGGGAAGGAGGGAGGAACAAATGGATGGATGGATGGATGGATGGATGGATGGATGGATGGATGGGTGGATGGATGGATGGAAGGATGGATGGGAGAATGGATAGATGGAAGGGTGGATGGATGGATAGATGGATGGATGGATGGATGAATGGATGGAAAGATCTTCCTTTGAATTTGTACAGTACTTCCCTCATGAATAGACTGAGGTTTTGTTTGGGGGAGGAAGGCCTCAGAGATTCTCATCGCCTCACCTCAGGGGTTTGTCCCCTGCATTTGACCTAAGACTGTTGAGCTTAACCTAATTCCCCTTCCCTTCCCTCTGTGGTGATAAGGATTCCCACACGCTTGTGCATGCTGCCTGCCCTCTGGGTTGTGGTACTAGCCAGGGAGGGCACATCTGTTTGTGGTGTTCGGGCACTCAGGTGTGGTGCTCCCTAGGGAGTCACACCTCACTTTCTCTGTGAGCCTCGTGTGTGGGGAGTCACATCCCTGCTGGGACGTCCACAAACTTTACTGGTGGTGCCCACGTACACTTGGCGGCCAGACATCACACACTCTAGCAGCGCCCGGGGTTCCACGCCAGGCTTGCAGGGTCTTGCTAGAGCACGTGTGTCTCACAGGGAGTCAAACTTAAGGCCTCGTGCCCGCCAGGCAGGCGCTTTTGCCAGGAGCCATTCCAGGGCCCGGATATTGACCTTGATCACGTGACCAGGATAGTATTTGTAAGGCTGCTCCGCTGACAACTTAAGCCTGTCCTTTCTCTCACGTGAAAAGAAAAGTCTCTCTTGGAGTTAGGTTCCCCTTCAAGCTACATAAATCAGAGATTTGGGGGAGACACCTGGCGGTGCTCAGGGGCTGCTCCCAGTCCAGTGCTCTGGTGTCACTCTTGGAAACAGAACCTGGGTCTCCTGCATGCAGAGACGGCACTCCAGCCCACTGAGCGAGCTCTCTCTCCAGCCCTGCGAAGGAGACATGGAGATGTTTCTTTTTCATTTGCCTGTTTAATCGTTTATATTAGCATGAGCGCGAGGCTTCAATACACTCTAGGTTACGAGCCAGCACTGCTCTGTGTTTCGTAAGTGGCGCCTGGTTCTTTCTCCCTTGATTGTCTGTGTTTCCCATAATCTGTCCTGAGACCATCTTATTTCACGGGATTTCACCAGGCCAGTCTCTTAAAATAGATCCCGGAGGCAAGTCGTTTGTCGTAATGAGAGGTTACAGGGGGATGAAAGAGATCACGGCTGCAGGACTTGTCAGATCCTTTCAGGTGCTCGTAATGTGAGGGGTGAGTTATGCAGAGGGGAGGCGCTAAGGGCACCCTTTTCCACATGTTTAACCGTGACAACCTGGGCTGCCTGAGGTGGGACAGGGAAGACGTTCACGAGAAAGGAGCTGTGTGTAGCAGCTTCTCCAGGAGACCAGAGGTTCTGAAGAGCAGAGCCAGAGAGAAAGAGATCCAAAGGCTGAGTGCATGCATTGCATGTAGGATGCCAGGGTTCGATTGCTGACAGCATGAGCACTTTCAGGATTGACCCCCCCGAGCACTGAACTGGGAGTAGCACCTGAGTGCCACTGGGTGAGATCCCAAAACTAACCAATTTAAAACATAAAATAGAAAAGATTAGGTTTTCTCTTCTGCATCACTTTTTAGGTATAACACTATTAAGGTGCAAATGACCAGTTATAGATGCACACACACACACACACACACACACACACACACACAGAGTTTGGAGCCCTACCCAGCGGTGATCAGTGCTTATGACTCCGTGCCCAGGGAGTGGTTGGCAGGGCTTGGGGGACCATACTGGGTGCCAGGGATTGAACCCGGGTTGGATGCATGCAAGGCAAATGCCCTACCAGCTTTGCTTTCCCTCCAGCCCCAAGAATAGTAGTTGAAGGGTGGAACAATGGATGAAAGGAAGAATAAATGAAAGGGTGGCAGGTGAAGAATGGAGGGGTGGGTGGGTGGATGGATGATGGATGGATGGATGGATTGATACGTGAGAAATAGAAGGATTTGGGGCTGGTAGGTGGTGGGAGGATGTGTGACTTGGAAGGATGGGTGGGTGGACATGCAGTGAATGAAGGGGTGGTTGTAAAATGGATAGATGGTTGGGTGGTGGTCGATGAATGGATCGGTGAATGGATGGAAGGATGAAAGATGGATGGATACATGAGGAATAGTTAGAAGGATTTGGGGGGCTGGAGTGATGGCACAGCGGGGAGGGCATTTGCCTTGCACACGACCAACCCAGGTTCGATTCCCAGCATCCCATATGGTCCCCCGAGCACAACCAGGAGTAATTTCTGAGTGCATGAGCCAGGAGTAATCCCTGAGCATTGCCGGCCGTGACCCAAAAAAGAAGGAAAAAAAAGAAGGATTTGGGGTTGGTAGGTGTATGTATGTAGGTGAGGATTGTAAGAAGAATGGGTGAATGAGACGGATACCGATAAAAAGAAGGATTTGTGGTTGTTCAGTTGATGGATATGTGAGTTGGAAAGTGAATGGATGGACAGATGGATGGATGAATGAGTGTTAGGAGTTAGGTGGGCCAACGGGGGCAGGTGGGTCAATGGGTAGGCTGGCTGGTTGAATTTGTAGGAGTATATTGGTAGACATTACCCCCTGGTTTTGGAACTTTCTTTTGTTACTACTAACAATATCATTCACCTTCCAATTACCCACATGTCCCTGGACTCCAGGCAGAAGAGAACCACTCACTGCTGGGTCTGGAGCCGTGCAAGTGGAGGCTGTTTCTTATGCCCGAACTGGGCTAGGCACTCGGACACACCTTCATCCTCTTACTGTCTCTGAGGTCAATGTTATTTTTTCCCTCCCCATTATTCAAAGAAAGGGATGGAGGGTCAGAGAAGTCAAGAAACTTGAACAAAGACCCTTTGTAGGTAAAAAAAAAAACCTTTGGTGCTGAAATGGGAACTGAGATCTGAGAATCTTTATTCTGGGTTTTCTGTGCCAGCTGCCGTCTGCGGGCTCCTCTGATTCCCTTTGCTGGCCCCACCAAGACCGTTGGGGAAATTCTCGATAGAGCCCTTCGGGGACCCAGGGAAGAGAAGCCACAGAGCTTCTATTACTCCGGCATACAGCCTTCCAGGAAGCTCCAGGCAAGGGAAGGCAGAGAGAAATCAAACGGGATGTGAAGAGCAGGGCCGTGCCCACTTGGATGCGTCTACCTGTGTGGTTCTGCAGTCATGTGTGAGGACATGGGTAAAGGGAGCTGCTGTTCTATAGAATGAGCCATGTTGCTTCCCAAATAAAAGTGTTGAAGTAGTTATGTGTCACTGTGTCACTGTCATCCCGTTGCTCATCGATTTGTTCGAGCGGGCACCAGTAACGTCTCTCATGGAGAGACTTATTGTGACTGTTTTTGGCATATCCAATACGCACGGGTAGCTTGCCAGGCTCTGCCGTGCGGGCGGGATACTCTCAGTAGCTTGCCGGGCTCTCTGAGAGGGGCGGAGGAATCGAACTCGGGTCGGCCACGTGAAAGGCGAACACCCAACCACTGTGCTATCGCTCCAGCCCGTTGAAGTAGTTAACATCAAAATTTTAAAAATCTCAGGGCCGGAGCGATAGCACAGTGGGGAGGGCTCCTGCCTTGCACACGGCTGACCCAGGTTTGATCCCCGGCATTCCTTATAGTCTCCCGAGCACCGCCAGGAGTAATTCCTGAGTGCAAAGCCAGGAGTAACCCCTGAGCACCGCTGGGTGTGGCCCAAAAAAGAAATAAATAAATTTCAATCTCTTGGGCCAAAGAGATGGTACAGAGGATAAGGCGCTTGCCTTGCTGATGGCCGACCTGGGTTTGGTTCCTGGCCCCCCCCCTTATAGGTCCCCCAGCAGCACCAGGAGTGACGCCTGAGACAGAGCCAGGAGTAAACCCTGAGCACAGCTGGGTGTGGCCCCATGCCTGCCCCCCGCCCCCCGCCCCGCCTGCCACCGGTATAAACCACCAGAGATTGAATGTGCTGAGCTCAGGCTTGGCAAACAGGAAGCTCAGGTTCAATCCCCGGGACCCCAGGGGCCCTGTGGGGAGCACCAGCAAGAGCGAACACCAGAACTGAGCCAGGAGCAGCCTCTGACACCCCTGGGCATGGCCCAAAGCAAATAAACAACACCCCCACACACACCAGCAATTTTTTTTTTTTTGGTTGTTGGCTTTTTGGACCACACGCAGCATTGCTCAGGGGTTCCTCCTGGCTCTGCACTCGGGAATGACTCCTGGCGGGCTTGGCAGAGCCTGTGGGATGCCGGCGATCGAAGCCAGTTTGGCTGCGTGCAAGGCCAACGCCCCAGCTGCCATAGTACGGCTCTAACCCAACAAGCAAACTCTTGCCTTGTTAAAAAACCACAGCGGTAGAACTAGAACTGAGGTCCCGAGAGGCTTGTGGGGTAAGGAGGAGTGGGACGGGGAGGAGGAGCACAGGGAACCGGTGTGGGTTCAGGGGCTGAGTCTATTCACACAGCCGCCCTGAGAGCTGGAACGTTGACTCTCGCTCTACAGAGGGGGAAACCGAGGCACAGACTTCTCTGGAACCTGAGCCGGGCCTGGAGCACAGTCAGCGGCTCCTAGGATGGGGGAATCTGTGGGGTCTGTGGGTAGATTTGCCTGTGCACCCCCAAATGATGTGTAACGCTGGGTGTACAGATGCGTTTCTCTGTGCACAGAGTTCGGTGTGTACCGAATGCCCAGAGGGGCTGGAGGGACAGGGGAGGGCGCTTGCCTCACACACAACAGACCCCAGGGTCCACCCTGGGCATGGCGTATGGACCCTGAGCACCACCGAGGTCACTCCTGAGTAGAGAGTCAGAAATAACCCTTAAGCACCACCAGGAGTGGCCCACGGTACCCTCCAATAAATAAAATAAAATAAAATAAAATAAAATTCATCTTTCTTCCATTGAGGCCAGTGCCCAGGGCCTTGAATAGCCTGGACAGAGGTCCAGGTGGCCCTTTGGAGGTCATCCCATCTTGAGCAGAGCTATTTCCTAGTGAGTTGCCAAGGCAGGGATGGCCTTATTCCTAATCCCCAAAAGACACCCTCCCCCCCCCCCCATACACACTTTGCAAATCCTGGTGGAAACACATTTTATTGATCTATGTATTTATTTTAGTTTGGGGGCCACACTTGGCCATGTTCAGGGCTGACTCCTGGTTCTGCACGCAGGGATCACTCCTGGCGGTGCTCAGGGAGCCATAAGCGATGCCTGGGATAGAACCTGGGTCAGTGTGGTGTGCAAAACAAACGCCCTCCCTGCTGTATGGTCTCGCTGGCCTGTGGAAACGCATTTTCAAAGATGAGCCCACAGCCACTCGCTGAGAAACGGCTCAGGTTCCCGGAAGGACGTGCTTGCTCCACCCCCCACCCCCCAATTCAGGCCAGCCTCAGCAGGTGGCAGATAGACAGAATGACATTCTCAGAGAAGTGGGGACCCAGGACGGAGGGCAGGGGCTGACACCCACCCACTCTTCCCAGGAGTGCTTCCCTGCTGCCCTCGAATCTCTGAGATGAGGCCGGGGGGAGACAGGCCCACATCTGTGGTCATTCTCTGGGCTGTGACCATCTAGAAACTGGTAGTGTAGGTAGAGTAATAGCACAATGGGCAGGGTCCTTGCCTTGCATGTGGCCAACCTGGGTTCAATCCCCGCCACCACCTGAAGCACCACCAAGAGTGAGTCCTGATACATCTACACAATGGAATACTATGCAGCTGTTAGGAGAGATGAAGTCATGAAATTTGCTTAGAAGTGGATGGATGTGGAGAGTATCATGCTGAGTGAAATGAGTCAGAAAGAGAGGGACAGACATATAAGGACTGCACTCATTGGTGGAATATAAAATAACATAATATGAGACTGACACCCAAGGATAGTAGACACAAGGGCCAGGAAGATTGCCCCATAGTTGGAAGCCTGTCTTACAAGCTGGGGGTGAAGGCAGCTGTAATAGAGAAGGGATCACTAAGTCAATGATGGTTAGAGGGATCCTTCGGGATGGGAGATGTGTGCTGAAAGTAGATAACGGACCAAACGTGATAACCTCTCAGTATCTGTATTGCAAACCATAATGCCCCAAAGTAGAGAGAGAGTATGGGGAAGATTGTCTGCCATGGAGGCAGGGGGAGGGTTGGAAAGGGGGATACTAGGGACACTGGTGGTGGGGAATGTGCACTGGTGGAGGGATGTGTTTGATCATTGTATGACTGAAACTCAAACGTGAAAGCTTGTAACTGTAGCTCACAGTTATTATATATATATATATACATATATATATATATATATATATATATATATATATATATAAACAGTGATTCCTGAGTACAGAGCCAGGGGTGAGCCCTGAGCATGGCCGGATGTGGCCCATCTCCCTCCTGAAGGAAACTAGCACTGCCTTCTAGGAAAGGGTGGTCCTGTGCTTCTGGCCCCCTAGACTCCCCCACCCCACCCCCACTCCCCAGGAGCCTGGGCTGCCCCCCTCCAGACAGGCACTGTAGGGACCCATCGCCCTGCCCCCCACTCCTCCAGCCCTAAGCACCCCTAGGCAAATGCTCCCTTCTCCCCGCCTTCCTCCCCCCTGCCAGTCAGCCCCTCCGGCCTGATTCACTGCACCCTCCCTGCCACAATAACTGATGGGGGTCGGGCCCCTCTCACTGGCACTCAGCGATGTGACACGCAACAAGTGTGACAAGTGTCTGTTGGTGGCAGGATGAGGGTTGGGGCTGGGTCGACTTCCCTAAACGCCCCAGATTATGTAAGGGGGCTGGGGCCCCGGGTGGGGAGGGAGGAGAGAGACCCGGACAGAGGGAAGCATCTGGCCCTGGGTCTGAGAGTTCGGCTCCGCCACTGACTGCCGGGCGTGTCTGAGAGCCACGCTCCCGCTCTGAACTCCTGTACAGGGGACCTTCAGCTGCTCCTGCCTCCACTCCGTTCCATGCACTCCAGCCCGCCAGGATTGCTGGGGCTTAGTCCCGTCTCTCCAGCACAAACGACAAAAAGTCATAGGTAGGCACTGTGTGTGCGTGTGTGCGTGCGTGTGCATGCAATTGTCACCTTTCCTGGCATGTACTAGGTTGATAGTGGTGTATGGTGCCAACTTAACAATCATGTTCAAATATCCAACAGTCTTTTTTTTTTTTTGCTTTTTTGGGTCACACCCGGCGATGCTCAGGGGTTCCTCCTGGCTCTGCACTCAAGAGTTACTCCTGGCAGTGTTCAGGGGACCCTATGGGATGCTGGGAATCGAACCCGGGTCGGCAGCATGCAAGGCAAATGCCCAACCTGCTGTACTACCTACCACTCTGCCCCAAATATCAGACCGTCTTAATTGTCATGCCAGCATGACAATGGATTTTCAGAAGACTTTTTCTTTTGCGGGGCTGGAGTGATAGCATAGCGGGTAGAGTGATTGCCTTGCACGCTGCCAACCTAGGTTTGCTCCCCGGCATCCCGTACGGTTCCCCGAGCTGGCCAGGAGTAAGCCCTGAGCTGGGTGTGACTCAGAAACTAAGCAAATAAACAAAAAAGTTTTCTTTATATTTTCCTTTTGGCCCAATTCTGCGGCCTCTGCCTGGCCTGGGTGAAGGGTCCTTGCTGGCTGCTATTTTCACTTCCGTGTTAGTGAGGAAGCCAGGAGGGAAACAGTGAAGCCAGGGCCAGGACTCCACCCACCCGACAGTCCCAGGAGCTATTTCCTCGAGAATAAATAAGGGGGAGGGAATGGTCGTGGGAACCTCCGGGTTTGTTAGCAGGTGATCCTCAATCAGGGACTCTTGAGTGAGCAGCTGATCTCCAAAACGGGGGCCCATCCTTCTCCCTCCCTCCGAGTGCCCACTCGGTGCCAGGATTCACACTCGGGGAAACGACGCGCGTGGACCTCATTCCTGCGGGGGCTGCCGCCAGCAGCTCCCCAACACCCCGGAGGTCTCTGTGACCACTGCTTTCTTTTTCTTTCCTTTTTCCTGTGTACTCCGGGGCTATTCCAGGTTCCGTGCTCCCGAGTGACGCCTGGTGGGGTTCAGGGTAGCAAACGTGGCTCTGGGGGCCGTGCCGGGCCTCACGGCGTGTGGGAGCGCGTCTTCTCGCTGGGCTGTCTCTCGGGCCCTCCTCGGCCTATCTTGGTTTTGTCTGGGGACCACACCCAGCCGTTCCTCCTGACTCTGCACCACTCAGAGGTCACTCCTGGCTCGGAAGGCCAGATGGGGTGATGGGGATCGAACCCAGGCAGGCAAGCAAGGCAAGCCCCTCCCCGCCGGACTGTGGCTGCAGCCCCTCGCCTTTCTGCACATTTCTCCACTGGCCTCTGCGGACTCTTCTTCCAGTGCCCGCACTGATGATTCCCCAGAGATGTGTCCCGGAGCAGAGCCAGCCCGTCTCCCCCCGCCCCCCCACCCCGTGTGCTGAGCGGCCAAAGGCTGAGTGAGGGGGAGATGCAGCTCCCTCGTCTCGGGGTTAGACACCCCCAGGGACTAACTCACCCCCCAGAGGCACCGGGTGGGAGCAGGGGGAAGGCACCTCCATGGGAAGGGCGGTCAGCGCCTTCCACGCCTCTCATCCCTTCCCGCTCGGGTCCCCCATTCCCCTAGTCTCTCCCCAGAAACAGTGGTCCGTGGAGATCAGAGCAGCAGGGTGCATTGTGATGTCTCTAAAAGCTGTTACAGGGGCACACCCCAGCCAGAGCCATCAGGGAAGCCTCCCTGGAGGAGGCCGTGCATTCTGTAGGACAAGCTCAGAAGGAAAAGGGAGGAGGATGGCCAGGTGAAGAGGACAGGGGGGCGGGAGGGAGCTTAGCATGCAGGTAGAGCAGGTGCAAAGGCCCTGTGGTGGGGGACACAGGTCAGCGTGACTGGCATCGGAGGAATTGGTCGGGGCAGGAACCCCATCGCTTCTTGGCATGTGTGGGAACAGGTCCATTTTCTTTCTTTCTTTCTTTCTTTCTTTCTTTCTTTCTTTCTTTCTTTCTTTCTTTCTTTCTTTCTTTCTTTCTTTCTTTCTTTCTTTCTTTCTTTCTTTCTTTCGTTCCTTCCTTCCTTCCTTCTTTCTTTCTTTCTTTCTTTCTTTCTTTCTTTCTTTCTTTCTTTCTTTCTTTCTTTCTTTTTTATTGAATCACCATGTGGAAAGTTACAAAGCTTTCAGGCTTAAGTCTCAGTCATACAATGCTCGAACACCCATCCCTTCACCAGTGCACATACTGTACCACCAAGAACCACAGTAAACCTCCCCCCACCCCCCACCCCCCAGCCCCACACCCTGCCTGTGTAGCTGATAAATTTCACTTTTCTTTCTCTCTACTTTGATTACATTCAATATTTCAACAAAAAAACTCACTATTATTGTTTGGAGTTTCCCCATCCCGAAAGCTGGCAGGTCCATTTTCTGAGGAGAGTGGAAACTCAGCTAAACGTCAGAGGGCCATCTCACAGAGTTAAGTTTTGAATGTTGTCACGTTTGGAGGTATAAAGGACCTTTGGGGCGAGCCAGCAGGTGGCCCGAAGGGTTGCAACACACGGGTGGCATGAGAGCTCTGGGTTTGAGCCCCAGCACTGCACGCTTGCCTGAGTGTGAGTGGGGCTCGAGGGAGGAAGAAAAAAAAAAAAGCGCTCAACCCAGAGGAATTTACCTTGTAAATAGGCTCGTTGGGTCAATCTGATGCTTCCGTTCAAGGCGTCCCTGAAGAGCCTGAAACTGCGCAGAGAGATGCAAATGTGTTCGTGCAGGACGGGGTCTCTTTTGCATGCGCTTAAGCAAGGGGGTGGGGGCTGTCTCCCAAACTCCCTCACCTGCCTTGTCGGCCTGGTGGGGGCGGGGAGGGAGGGGGGGGAAGGGGGAATATGTAAAACAGAATTTGTTTACATTTACCTAAAAAACAAAACACATCCAGCAACACGTGGCTGGACAGTCACACACAGACCCACAAAGTAGCGGCAGGACAGGGGTGAGGGTAGAGGCGCTTGCCGGCCTTGCGTCCTGGGGTTAAGTCTGTCACATCATGTGTCCCCCCACCCCCACCCCAAACACTGGTGCGGGCCACTCCGGAGCACAGGGGCAGGAATCGCGCCATCGGATGTGCCTCCCTCTCAATAAACAGAAGTAGTTCCCGTGGGGGCAGGGAGGGGGCTCCGAGGGATGGAGTGAACCCCCTCCGCACACAAGGCTCCGGGTTCAACCCCAGCCCCGCACGGCCTCCCGGGCCCCCCAGCAGCCTGGCCAGCACCAAAAGCTGCCCACACCCCATTTGGGCACATAGTAGACACTCATTAAATAGTTGAGTGGACAGTTGACCAACCGACTAAATGAAGGCCTTGGTGCTTTGCGGAAGTTGAAATTAAGGTAGGAGCGTTTTTTGTTTGGAGTGGGCTGGTTTGGGGGCCACAGATAGCTGTGTTCACTCCTGGCCCTGTGCTCAGGGGTCACTCCGGGCATTGCTCGAGGGGCCGTATGGGGCGCCGGGGATTGGACCCAGCTTGGCCGTGCGAGAGGCGAGTGCCTTACCCTGTGTATGGCTCCAGCCCCTAACTTTTATTTCTTTACTTATCAATCTCCATAATTCTCCGTATCGATGGCTTGTTTTCTCTTTTCTTGTGAGTTTGTCACATTTTTAGTTTATTGTGGGTAGGTAGGGGACTTAGGGCCACACCCAGCGGGGCTTGGGGTCTACACCTGACTCGGGGCTCAGGGGAGGGGCCGAGAAAACCATCGAGTACTTGGTATTGAACCCGGGGCTCCCACGTTCAAACACATGCCCCAGCCCTTTGAGCTTCTCTCGCCCCCCGCATCCCTCCGCCCCTTACATCTTTTTAAAAATTTATCTCTACTGAGGTGTAGCCCTGTAGCACTGTCGTCCCATTGTTCATTGATTTGCTCAAGCGGGCACCAGTAACGTCTCCATGGTGAGACTTGTTGTTACTGTTTTTTTTTTTCTTTTTGGGTCACACCCAATGATGCACAGGGGTTACTCCTGGCTCATACACTCAGGAATCACTCCTGGCGGTGCTCAGGGGACCCTATGGGATGCTGGGATTCAAACCCGGGTTGGCCACGTGCAAGGCAAACGCCCTACCCGCTGTGCTATTGCTCCAGCCCCTTGTTGTTACTGTTTTTGTCATATCGAATATGCCACGGGTAGCTTGCCAGGCTCTGCCGTGTGGGCGGGATACTCCCGGTAGCTTGCCGGGCTCTCGAGAGGGATGGAGGGATCGAACCCGGGTCAGCCGCATGCAAAGCAAACACCCTACCCGCTGTGCTATCGCTCCAGCCCCTCACACCTATTGAGGTATAATTTGCATGATTTTATTCTGTTTGAGAGCCATGCACAGAGGTGCTCAGGGCCCACTCTTTGCTCTGGTCTCAAGGCTGACCCCTGGCCCTGCACTCAGGGGTCACTCCTGGCAGTGCTCAGGGGAGTATACGTGGTGCCAGGGATGGAACCATAGCTGGTCACAGGCCGGACATTCCTCTCCGGCTCCACCCCCGACCCCCGTGTAATCACACACCACAAAGTCCACTGGTTTGGGGGGTGAGGTTCAGTGAGAACAAACCAATGCTTCCCTCACCCATAGGAATGTAGACAACTCTGCAAAGAGTACCACAGCCCGGAAGTAGGACATTACCACCCCCTCCAAATGCCCTGTGCCCCCTGGGGTCAAACCCTACCCCAGCACCCTGCTGTGGGTCACCACCAGTCCAGTTTGTACTTTTCAGCCCCTCCGTGATCACACCCTGTACTTCTTGTATCTGGCTCCTAAGCACTCGGGGGATGGAGGGGGGGCAGGGGGCGGGAAGGAGGAAGCTTGGCCGGCAGTTGGCACAGGTGGTGCTAAGCCATCCTGGGGTGGGGAGGGGCATTCAGGTGTGTTTTGGAAGAGTTCCCTCCTTTCTCTTGTTGTGTAATATTCCAGTGCCTAAATTCGCTCCTTCCCTCCCCAGTTCTCAATTCTGAGGAGGGCTGGAGCAATAGCACAGTGTGTAGGTCACTTGCCTTGCATGTGGACAAAGCGGGTTCAACCCCCCAGCACCCCATATAGTCCCCCACGCCCACCAGGAGTGATCCCTAGTGAAGAGCCAGGAGTATGGGGGCTGGAGCAATAGCACAGCGGGGAGGGCATTTGCCTGGCATGCAGCCGACCTGGGTTCGACTCCCAGCATCCCATAGGGTCCCTCAAGCACTGCCAGGAGTCATTCCTGAGTGCAGAGCCAGGTGTGACCAAAAATGAAAAAAAGAAAAGAAAAAGAGCCAGGAGTATGTCCTGGGCTAAGCCGGCTGTGGCTCAAAAAAACAAAACCCCCAGAAACAAACAGACAAAACCCAGAATCCCAGGGGAACTCTTCTGCCCAGTGGCCTTGTCCTGGCCCACTTCCCCACGGGCCAGCACCCAACTCCCCACTCTCATGCATCCCCCCTTCTCTCCCTCCACCGCATCCCTCCTGGGTGACTGGCAGGGGAGGCGGGGGAGCAAGTGTGCGGGCTAGGCACGTGCCTTGCACGCAGTGGAAATACCAGTTCTCACCCCCAGTCCATCAGATGTCATCCCTGAGCCCGTCAGTGTCACCCCCCCCCAAGACAGAGAGAGGTGGGGGGGCGGCTCTCTGGGAGAGGGCCTTGCAGAGGGCCAGGGGGCGGTGGGACTGCTCGGCCTTGCCTCCTGGGGGCTAGAGAAGGGAAGTCGAACCCCCCACCAGTTCCTTGGAGGCTGCAGAGCACCCCTCCAGCTCCTGGGACATGAGGAACAAGTTCAGTGCCCGTCCCCGACTCCCGCACACAAACACATGGAGGCAGGTCCCTGTTTTATTGTTTATTTTTTTCTTTTTGGGTCACACCCAGCGATGCACAGGGGTTCCTCCTGGCTCATGCACTCAGGAATGACTCCTGGTGGTGCTCAGGGGACCCTATGGGATGCCGGGAATCGAACCCGGGTTGGCCGCGTGCAAGGCAAACGCCCTCCCCCCTGTGCTATCGCTCCAGCCCGGGAGGTCCCTGTTTTAGAGATCAGGGTGACAGAGTTCTCCTCTCCTCTCTGTCTACTTGCTCCTGCCTCGGACCCCCCCAGCCCCTCCGGCTGCACCTGGCGGGGCGCAGGGAAAGCAAAGGGGGCTCCGGGCTGGGGCGCCTGCTCTGCACTGGGCGTGGAGGGGGCCCGTGATCTCTGAGCACAACGGGGAGCCCCCGTGCCCCCATACAGAGCTGGGGGAGCCCCTGAGCACCCCAGGTGTACCCCCCAAAATAAAGGACCGTTAGGGGGTCCCGGCTAAGACAGCAGGGCTGGGAGGAAGCGAGTCCGTGCCAAAGCCGAACGGAGAGATTCTTTCTGCCACCTCTTATATCTAGTCCCTGCCCCCACACGCCGCGACAATAATCCATTAAAAAAAAAAAAACACCCTCCTCCTGTCCCCACTGCTGTGCCAGGGGACGAGAGGCAGCAGCCGCTGGCCGTCCTCGAGCTCGGGACAGATGTTGCTGCATCTGGAGGCAGCGGAGGCCTAATCCTACCTGGGCCCGGGAAGCGTGCCCAGCTGGGAGGGGCGGAGCGGGAGGGGACCCTGCTGTCACTCATCTCGAAGCACCCCCCAGGCTCGGGGGGGGGGGGACTCTGGGGGCGAGCTGAGAGGGTGCTGCTGCAGGGGGGAGGTGGGGGGCGCTTCAAAGGCGCCCCTAATCCCCGGTGACATTTCAGAAGCAGGAGTTTGCTTTTTTCTGCTGCGGATCAAAGCCCAGGGCTTTATAATAACCCACATAAAAGCCAGGGGCTCATAAAGTTAGACACCAGGCACACAGTGTGCGCCTGGGGGGCAGGGGAGAGGCTGTGCGGGGGTGTGTGTGTGTGTGTGAGAGAGAGAGAGAGAGAGTTTGTGAGTGTGTATGAGTGTGTGAGTGTATATGAGTGTGTGAGTGTGTATGAGTGTGTGAGTGTATGAGTGTGTGTGAGTGTATGAGTGTGTGTGAGTGTATGTGAGTGTGTATGAGTGTATGTGAGTATGTGTGTATGCACGTATGTGTGAGCATGTGTGTGAGTGTGTGAGTTTGTGAGTGCGCGTGCGCGTGTGTGAGTGTGTGTGTCTGTGTGTGAATGTGTGAATGTGTGTGAGTGTGTGAATGTTTGAGTGTGTCTGTGTCTGTGTGTGAGTGTGTGTGTATCTGTGTGAGTGTGTGAGTATGTCTGTGTGTCTGTGTCTGTGTGTGAGTGTGTCTGTATCTATGTGTGAGTGTATCTGTGTGAGTGTGAATGTGAGTGTGTCTGTGTCTGTGTGTGTGAGTGAGTGTGAGTGTGTGAGCCTGTGTGAGTGTGTGAATGTGTTTGAGTGTGTCTGTGTCTGTGTGTGAATGTGTGTGTATCTGTGTGAGTGTGTGAGTGTGTCTGTGTGTCTGTGTCTTTGTTAGTGTGTGAGTGTGCCTGTGTCTGTGTGAGTGTGAGTGTGTATGTGTGCATTGGGGAGGGGCCGTCCCTGCTCTGCCCCCCAGGTGCCCCCTCACTCTGGCAGTGGGAGGTCGGGAGGATGGGGCAGCTCCTCTCCACTCCCCCCAACCCACAGACAAGCCCCAGAACCCAAGGCCAGTGGCTGCATCGTTCCTCCACAGGCTCACGCCTCCTGTCCAACGACCCTGGACAGACGTTTGCCCCGACGCCACCGCCCTGGGCCAGGCGCCAAGGCTCTGCCCTTCCTGTGCTCTGGGTTGGACACTCAGCACTGCCCAGCTGTGCGACTCCCCAAACTCTCGTAACCTCTCTGGGCCTCCGTCTTCAGCAGGTCTTTCTCCAGAGCGTTGGCGGGAGGCAGAGAGGAGAGCCGGGGGTGAGGGCGTGTGTGGCTGGGCCGGCAGTTACTCGGGGCTTTATGTGCTGGACATCCGAGGTCAATCCTAGCAACACCCGGCTCCTCGAGCACTGTGCTGGGAGGAATCCCACCCACTGCAGTTCCTGCAGGAAAAGGAGGCAGTTCTCCTTCGTCTTGCCCCTCCTCTGCCTGCTATAACTTCCCCTTCTGGTGCATGACTCGGGGGGCCCGGCTGGAAGGTGGGTTTGGGGTTTTGACTTCTGTGCATTCCCAGGACCCACGAGGTGTCCGTCGGCCCGGAAGATGCCGTCCCCACAGCCAAGGCGACGTTGGCGTCCACGTTCTCCTGTCCACGTTCTCCTGCCCGGCATTTCCCTGCCAGGTGCCACGGGGCCCCTGATGCTCCCTTGCTCCGCGCCCACACCCTCACCTGCAGAAGGCGGGCAGCAGGGTGGGGTGGGCAGGGTGAGAGGAACCGGCAGCTGGCACGTACCGGACGCTCAGTAAAGGACGGTGGGTGCTGTGGCCCTTTCCGAGGTGGGCGTTTCTGGCGGCCAGGTTCAGAGTCCATGTTGGAGGGGCAGCTGGAGCAGGACTGCCGGGGAATCAGGGACCCTCCGGCTTGGCACGCAGGGAACAGGGGTGCCAGGGCTCTGTGTGGTGGCACGAGAGAATCAGGCCACGAGACAGAAGGTCTGTGCCTGCCTCTGGCCCCCCGCCCCCTGCAGAGGCTCCCCTAGCCGCCGGCTGCTCTGTGTCGCCCCCCTGAGCTGCTCCAGCACCGGGAAGCTCAGTCTTATTTGGGAGGGGGTTGGGGGGGGAGGCCTTGGGGGCGATGCTCATCCGGCAGTGCTCAGGGATTATTCCTGGCGCTGCACTTCAGGGATCACTCCTGGCGGGACTCAAGGGACCACGGGGGATGCCGGGATTGAAACTGGGCCGGCTGCGTGCCAGGCAAGCCCCCTGCCTTCTGTGCTATCTATCAGTCCGGCCCCGGGATTCTGCCCTTCCTGCCTCTCCTATGGGCACCTGCGGGGGCAACCCCCAGCCGGGTCTCACCTGCTGTGCCCGGGGCCACAAAGGATCCCCCCTGAGCGGGGAGCATCACCTCGCACTGGGCAGCTCTGGCATCGGGGCGGGGGGTGAGGGGGGACACGACATCCCCTCCAGGGGCAACCGCTCAAGTGCCAGCAATCAGGGTCTCCGCCAAGGGGGCCGGAAGCTGGCACCAGAGGTGGCTCCTCTCTCAGTCAGGCTGGGGCTGCCGTGACCAAACGCCGGAGCAGGGGGTGTTCACTGAGCCGCCGTCCTGGGGGCCGAAGCCTCGGGTGGTGGTGCTGGCACGGCGGTGCCGGGGGCAGACTCCTCGCTGGGCCCTCCCCCAGCCCAGGAAGCTCGGCGTGGCTTGGTTCCGTTTGGGCTTGGGCTTGGAAGTACCACCCCCACGGGGAGTGGGTGGCCGCCCGAAAGGGCCCCCTCCGCATGCTGTCCCCTTGGACGTCAGACTGTACCCGTGACGGGACAGGGGCCCTCGGACACAGACCCGAACTGTGACTCGTGTCGTACCCAGTGCATGAACGTGAGACGAGCAGGGGAGTGGGGGGCTGGGGCCAGGCTGGGGGGCACAGCGGTGAGAGTGAGAACTCTCCACGGGGCGGGGGGGTGAAGGTGGCAGTTCAGTGGGGACCCAAACGATGCTGGCGGCAGGGAGCCCAGAAGGGCGTTTGGGGCTGGGGGGACGCCTGGGGCTGCTGAGAAGCCCCCCGAGTCTGACCTGAGACCCTCCCCACAGCCCCCCCGCCCTCTCCCGTCTTGGGATCAGAGTCCCCGGAGACTGAGGCGTCCGCCGGCCCACGCCTCCAGGTATCCCCAGCCCTGCCTTCCAAGAGTACGACTCCCACCGCGGCCCCCGAGGCCGGGATGCTCCAAGGGGGTGAGGAGGTCCCCCCCCCACCCCGGCCACACAGCAGACGCACTGGCCCTGACCCGGCTCAGCGGAAACAGACTCTTCACCTGCCGAAGCCTCCGGCTGGGCCGCGACACCCGCCCTCTTGCTCACGGAGCCTCAGTTTCCCCTTCTGCAGAAAGAGTCACGGAAGATTGACAGCCGGGACGCCTCCCTCCCCTCCACGTATCCCAGCCACGCCCGTCCCCGACCTCATTAGCACGCGTGGCCCAGAAACCGCCGTTCCCTGGAGGCGGTGCTTATCAGCCCCGTTCCAGACAGGCCGGGGACATCTGTGGACATCTGGCCTAATTGGCCTCAGACCCACCCCCCCCCCGGGACCCACACTGGCTCCTCTGTGATCACCGCCCGGCCCGGAGCACTCTGGCCGGGAGCCCCGGTGCAGGGACCGCCCCGAGCCCCTCTCCCCACCCACCCGGCTCACACCACAGACCTCCAGGGCTGCGCTTCGAGATTCCCTGCAGCCTCCCGGGACGTCACCCCCTGTGCCTCCCCCACGGTCCAGGGGGGGTCTGTGCAGGGAACAGCGGGACCCGCCCACATGCTGGGGGCAGCCCAGGGGAGGAGCATGTCCTGCAAGCCCCGCGGATGCTGCGTCCGGATAATGAGGACGAGGAAGGCCTGTCTCTCGGGCAGACCGTCGGCCTCAGCTTCCCTGTGGGAAGAGATGTGGGTCTGACATGCTGGGTCAGTGGCAGAAGGAGCCCCGGGGGGTACCCAGAACCCACAGACCCTGGCCACATGCAGGCCGTCAGCCTGGCGATGCTCAGGGGTTCATCCTGGCTCTGCACTCAGGAGTGACTCCTGAAACAGTGCTCAGGGGATGCCGGGGATTGAACCCGGGTCAGCCACATGCAAGGCAAACTCTCTCCCCACTGTGCTAGTGCTCTGGCCCTTGTTTGTTTGTTTGTTTTTAGGGGCTCGGGGCACCCCTTAAAGCCTGTGTGCTCCCCTCCGGTCCCCACTGCAGCCTGAGGGGGACCCTCCCCTGGCAACCCCCATTTTACAGCCCAGCACACAGAGGCAGGGAAGGGGGAAGGCCCTGGCCCAAGGCCCAAAGCAGAACTCAGTCAAGGTGCGCTTGGACCCCCATTCCAGCACCAGTAGCCCCCGGGCGCACCCCCCGCCCTGCTCGCACCCTCCAGAAGAGACCGAAGGAGGCCTTGGCGCCCTCCCCCAGGGGCCAGAGTCAGGAATGCTTCATCCAGTCAGCAGAGGCAGCCCCCGAACCCCCCAGATGATGAGGGGCTGCGAGCACAAGCACGGCCCCCACGGCCTCGGGAGCAACGCTGATCTAGAAGGCTGGCCCCGAACTAGGGGGTCCCGCCCAGCTCCTTCCGACTTGGGGTTGTACATGGGTAGAGCACGTGACTGGCACGTGGCTGATCTGGGTTCGATTCCTAACATCCCAAAAGGGTCCCCCGAGCACCGCCAGGAGTAAGTGCAGAACCAGGAGTAACCTTTGAGTATGGGCTGGGAGTGTCCCGAACACACACACACACACACACACACACACACACACACACTCACACACACGTTCCTTCCTGCCTTAGAAATTTAAAAGCAGGGGATTGGAGCAATAGCACCGCGGGGAGGGCATTTGCCTTGCATGCAGCCAACCTCGGGTTCAATTCCCAGCATCCCATAGGGTCCCCTGAGCACCGCCAGGAGTCATTCCTGAGTGCAGAGCCAGGAGTAACCCCTGTGCATCGCCGGGTGTGACCCAAAAAAGAAGAAAAAAAGAAATTTAAAAGCAGGGCCGAGGGGGCTGGAGTGATAGCACAGCGGGTAGGGCGTTCGCCTTGCACGCGGCCAACCCGGGTTCGAATCCCAGCATCCCATATGGTCCCCTGAGCACTGCCAGGGGTAATTCCTGAGTGCAGAGCCAGGAGTAACCCCTGTGCATCGCCAGGTGTGACCCAAAAAGAAAAAAAAAAAAAAGCAGGGCCGAGAGACCCCCTCCTCGCCCCCCCTCCCCCCCACCCAGCCACCCTCTCGCAGGCACAGGGAACGCCTGAGTCCAGCACAGGGCGTGACTGTGTGGGGTCCTCGAGGAGGGGATGCTGGAACGGGTGAGAAGTTCCCCTTCCCCACCCCAGGCACAGAGCCCCCCGAAGCGGCTGGACGCAGTGTTTGCGCTCTGTGCTGTGGCTTAGCATCCCAGGGGCCACCTCCGCCCGGAGGCCCGTGGGGACAGCTCTGCCGTGGCCCCGTCTGATTGAAATCCAGGCCCCTCGCACACCCAGCCCGGGGATATGGCCGGCCGGAAGCTGAAATAAATAACGCCGAGGGCAGGAGGTCCGAGTCGGCCGCTAATTACGGCGTCTCCTGATTAGATGGGGCACGTAAATAAATATTCCAGCTGGGAAGACGAATGGGCCGGGAGCACTGATGTCTCTGAGCCTCTCGCCTCCGCCTCTGTGGGCAGACAAAAGGCAGGTCCCACGTGCTCTCAGTCAGGCCCTGTCCCATTCCCCCCGGGACTCAGCTTCCCTTGTCATTGACAAAGTTCCTCCGACGGGGCCCGTTTGGGTGAACCTGGTTCCGAGAGGCCCAAAGGGACAGAGACGGTGAATAGCCAAGAACAAAGCATTCGAACTCCCTGAGTTTGAGCCCTGTCTCTGGGACACCCCGCCCCCTCCCAGTGCCTCAGTTTCCCCTCCTGTGAATGAGGTGGATGCTGAGCACCAACACCCCGGCGGGCACGCGGGCAGTGATCATCATGAAACGCTGTGGGGTTCCGGGGACGGGGGGATCCCCAGAGACCCCAGCCGCAGGCCAGGCCCACGTACGCCCCGCGCCCCGGGTTTTCTCGGCAGCTCCTCCCGGGACGCTCTGCCTGTCCTCGCCGGGGCCACCTCCTCGTTTCCGAAAGGCAGCGCGATAATAGAACCGGCGGCCCAGGGGAGGGAGAATCAGCCTGGAAAAGTTTAAATCAATTAGCTCCTTTCCAGAAAACAGGCTGGGAGACATAATGGAGAAATAATGACTTTTCTCCGCAGGATGAAATGACACAGACCAGGGCCCGGTGAGGCCTCGGGGAGGCGGGCCCGGGAACCCAGCCTGTGCCGTGACCTTGAGCAAGCGCAGGGTCCTTCCTGGGGTCTTATTCCACACCCGTTCCGGGGGGTGGGGAGGGCACTGGGGCCAGTGACGGGACAGACCCCAGAACGTGCGCTGGCAGGGGGCCACTGTCCCTGCCCCTGCCCACAGCGGGCATCCGTGATGGACAGTGGCCCTGCTCTCACTGCCCAGCTGGAAGACCCCCGGCCAGCCTGGGCTCGGGACCCCCTGCAGGCGGGCCCGGGCCGCGACACAGGCACCAGACTGGATTAGCGGGTCTGTAAGACCCGCTGGGGCCCCGGGTTCAACTTCAGTATATTTTTCCTGCCACGAGAGGTTTTGAGACCCTCGCAGCAGGCGGGCGAAGGTTAATGTTCATCAAGTGTCAAGTGTGGCCCAATACTCTCCTCGTCGTGCTCGTGGGAGACCAGAGAGAGGGAGAGAGAGCATCAGGGCTGAGACCCTCGACTGGCATCAGTCATACAATATGAACGATTCATATCCTTCTGATTCTAGCCTCCAGCTTGCCCAGGTTCAATCCTGAGCACCACAGATGGACCCTGGAGCCCCCGCAGGAGTGAGCTCTGAGCACAGAGCCAGGAGTCTGCCCCGAGCATCATCGGTAGCCCCCCCCCTACCCAATCCTTCTGTGCTTGTTATACTGAAATCTCAAAACCCACAGATAAGGCAGTTAATATTATTTTCAGTAACTATTCTTATTACTTTTGTTTGTTTGTTTGTTTTTTGGGTCACACCCAGCAATGCAAAGGGGTTACTCCTGGCTCATGCACTCAGTAATTACTCCTGGCAGTGCTTGGAGGACCAAATGGGATGCTGGGAATCGAACCCGGGTCTGTTACATGCAAGGCAAACGCCCTATCCACTGTGCTATCGCTCGAGCCCCTATTACTTATTTTCTTCATTTTATTTATGCTTTGTATAATGTCATTCTTGTTCTTTTTTTTTTTGGAGGTGTGGGAAGGCACACCCAGCAGTACTCAGAGCTGAGTACTGCCTCTGCACTCAGGGATCACTCCTGGTGTGCTTGGGGGACCATACGGGATGCCGGGAATCAAACCCAGGTGGGCCACATACAAGGCAAGTGCCATAGCCCTGCCCACTGTACTATCGCTCTGACCCCTTATTCTTTTTTTTTTAACTTAATTTTATTTTTACAAAGTAGTTCACAGTAATTCATTTTATTTAATATTCGAACACCAATCCCACCATCATGGTACCTTCCCACCCCTGTATTTTGAATGTCTCCACCCCAAATCTCAAGCCGTGTCCCTCAAAGCAGAACCGAAACAATCACTTTGTATTGCTTGTTATGAATAATCCACCAGAAACGGTCCAATAAAGTTTCGTTAGAGGAAAGTGTGTGAAGATTGTTGTATCTCACCCTGGGGCACTAAGCCCTGGTGTGTGCTACCCAGCCCGAGCCCGTATTCTTTAGCACTGCACTGCTGTCCCGTTGTTCATCGATTTGCTCGAGCGGGCACCAGTAACGTCTCCATTGTGAGACTTGTTACTGTTTTTGGCATATCGAATATGCCACAGGGAGCTTGCCAGGCTCTGCCGTGCTGGCGGGATACTCTCGGCAGCTTGCCGGGCTCTCCGAGAGGGATGGAGGAATTGAACCCGGGTCAGCCG
Organism: Sorex araneus; assembly: GCF_027595985.1. NCBI lineage: Eukaryota > Metazoa > Chordata > Mammalia > Eulipotyphla > Soricidae > Sorex > Sorex araneus. The sequence continues at coordinate 12,688,926 of NC_073310.1, forward strand.
TGTGCAAGGCAAACGCCCTACCTGCTGTGCTACCACTCCAGTCCCCCATATTCTTTTTTTTTTATTTTTTTTTATTTTTTTTCCCCATATTCTTTACTCTTCATAATTCATAGTGTTCTAATTCTATCCTCTGTTATTTCACGTTAGTAAAATTCTTCCTTTCTGTCCCCAGTCTTTTGGTTTTTACTGTGACGGTCAGTCACACAGCCTGGGAGCCCCTGGGCTTCCATACTCGGGCGTCGGCGGGGGGTCACTGGGCCCCCTAACATCAATGTCCTGGGGGGAGGTGCTGGGGATGGAACCTGTAACTCGGCTCTACCCCGAGACTCCCACTGATCTCACAAGACCCAGAGAGGGGGAACGATGGGACTCCGGTCTCACACACAGCAGGGGCTGAGTGAGGCCCAGGTTTGACCCCGTTGTTCCCCATGCCCCTGCCTCAGGGAGCACTGTTGGCTCTTGCTTTGATTAGCCGTGGGGAGAAGAGAGCAGCGGGCCTCCCAGCTCGATGCCGGTTGTGTCACACATGGGCTGGAGAAGAGCGGGAAGCAGGGGACTGAAAACTGAAGCTCAGAGAGGTGTGGGCCTGGGGGAGGGGTCTGTGTGCTTCTCCTCCCCCCACCCCCACCCCGCATCTCCTGGAGTCTCCAGTCTCAGCTGAGGGTCTGGGAGAAACAGAGAAAAGAAGCGCCAGAGGGGTAGCACAGCGGGGAGGACGCTTGCTTTCTTGCATGCGGGCAACCCAGGTTCGATCCCCAGCATCCCATAGGATCCCCTGAGCACCGCCAGGAGTAATTCCTGAGCGCAGAGCCAGGAGTAACTCCTGAGCACTGCCAGGTGTGACTCCAAAACCGAACACCAAGCCCCACCCTCCCGCCCCGGAAAAAAAACAAAGGAAGGGGGCTAGAGCGATAGCACAGCGGGGAGGGCATTTGCCTTGCACTCGGCCAACCCGGGTTCAAATCCCAGAATCCCGTATGGTCCCCTGAGTGCCACCAGGGGTAATTCCTGAGTGCACAGCCAGGAGTAACCCCTGAGCATCGCCAGGTGTGACCCAAAAAGCAAAAAAAAAAAAGAAAAAACAAAGGAAGGAGGGAAAGTCGAGCAGGCAGTGGGGACACACCACCCCTTGCCCCAGCAGCCCTCCCACCCCCCACTGACTCCCCATCTCCGACCCTCATGGACCCACCTGCATTGGCTGGGTGACCTCTCCCCTCTGCTCCTGGCCCCGGATGACCCCGGAGACCTCTGCTCAGGGACCAAATCCATCATTCCCGAGTGATCTGTCCCGGACTTGACTCCCCACATCCGTCTTCCCACCGTGGCGGGAGAGAGAAAGGGGACTGAGGGGGCGGGACCCGTCAAGAGAAATCTGGGCTCCACTGGAGTTCTTCCCTTTGAGCCCCCGGTTGGGAGGCAGCGCCAGCCCCGCCCACCCGCAGAGTCCTTTGCTCTGTGCCCAAGAAGCCGGCACAGGGGAGGGCGGTCTGCCTGTGATGCGTCCTGGCTGCCCCCGATCCTGCATCTCAGCAAGTGGAGACCTCCAGAGACGCTCCAGAAATCCAGGGAGCATCTTGGGGACCCCCAGGATGCCTGGGTTTGAATTTATTTCTGTTTATTTCTGTTTGGGGGTCACACCCAGCGGTGCTCAGGGCTTGCCCCGGCTCTGCACTCCGGCATCCCTCCTGGCGGGGCTCAGGGAGCAAGACAGGGTGTTGGGGACCGAACTTGGGTTAACCCGTGCGAGGTAAGTAAGTGTCCTACCGTGCGGACTCTTGTTCTGGCGCCTGGGTTTGCATTTCTGCCCGAGTCACTGGCTAGCCCTGTAACCTGGAAGGAATAAAACTTCCTGTCCTAGACTCAGCTCTCCCTCCTGCAACACAAGAGGGCTTTTCGAGTCTTTGTTATGGGAATGACTGGAGCAATGGCATAGTGGTAGGGCATTTGCCTTGCACATGCGGTCGCCCCGGGTTCGACTCCTCCTCCCGTCTCGGAGAGCTTGGCAAGCTACCGAGAGTATCCCGCCCGCATGGCAGAGCCTGGCAAGCTCCCCGTGGCGTATTCGATATGCCAAAAACAGTAACAAGTCTCACAATGGAGACATTACTGGTGCCCGCTCGAGCAAATCGATGAACAATGGGACGACGGTTGCTACAGTGCTAATATGGGAACAGTGAAAACCATTTTCCTTTTTCTTTGTCTTTTTTGCGGGGAGAGGGGCTTGAAGGGGTCTCAGGGCCACGCCCAGCAGCGCCCAGAGGGTATTCCTGGCGGTCCTTGGGGGGATCTGATGTGGTGCTGAGGGTCACACTGGGCTCAGCTGACCGCTAAGCAACAGTCTTACCACCCCTCCTCCTTCTCCAATCCGGAAACTACTTCTCCCCGAATTGGACCGCACGCCAAACACAAATATGAAGAAGACATGATATTAAACTTGCTCTGGCTGAAATGGGCAGGTTGTGGGGCCAGAGAGATAGTACAGAGGGTCAGATACTTGCACTGTTTGGGGCCCACCCTCTCATCCCTGACCCCAGTGCTGCTGGGTGTGATCCAACCCCCTCCCAAATCAAACACCAGCCATGCGGGTGGGAAGAGGAGGGGGTTCTGGGACCCTCCCTTCTCCAGCAACCTCTGTCCACCCCTTTCGTACCTACTGGGAGTCCCTGAAGTATCTCCCCCCCCCACCCCCGGCTCTTTGGACATTTCTGAAAACACGGTTCGAGATCTGCTTCCAAAGATGTCTGTGACGACTCACTTAGAAGAAACAGCCAAGTTGAAAGATGGGCTCAGAGGGCTGTGCAACGGTCCACCTCCGGGATTCCATCGTCAATATGGTCCGGCACTTGGCTTCTCAATCGGGGGCGCCCCCAGCTTGTCAAGAAAAGTCCCAAGGCAGAGACAGCTGTGCTGGATGGGAGGGGAGTTTCTGAGTCCCTTTATTGGTTTATTTTCCTTTCTGGGTCACACCCGGCGATGCTCAGGGGTTGCTCCTGGCTCTGCACTCAGGAACTACTCCTGGTGGTGCTCGGGACACCATATGGGACGCCGGGGGATCAAACTCGAGTCTGCTGAGTGCAAGGCAAGCACCCTACCTGCTGTCCTATCGCGCCGGCCCCTGAGTCCTTTCGGGAGCCCGGGACTGAAGGGGTGAGGTACCACGTCTTAGAGGCTTCAACTTGACAGACAGATGCTCGTGTCTTGAATCTCCATCCGAAGATGACAGCTATGCTATTGCTTAACAGGCGGACGGCTTCCCTCCCCCGGGGACTCGGGGGACCCAGGCTCCATGCCTGACCCAGGTTGGCCCTGCCCCCGGAAGGACAGACCCTCAGCCCTGGGGGCAGAAGGGGAAACTTAGAGGTCACATGGTCTTTCCCATTCCACTAACCCCAGCTATGTTGGTCTCATGGCTCATACATGATACATGGTATCATACAAAATACGGTGCCACCCCAGACCTCGCCAGCCACGCTCTGCTTCAGATGCCTGAATTTCAGGACTCTGTCCCTTCCTCCCCAGTGTGGCTACGGGTCCCCCACAGCCCTGAGCTCTCGCCTTGTCTCCACACTGCCCCCGAACCACAGCAAAGGGGCTCTAGCCAGTTCCATGAACGTCTAACTCAGTTCAGTACACCTGGGCGCCAGTGAGAACCGGTTTGAATGCCAGCCCCGCTGGTCCCTGAGCACTGCCAGAAGTGAGCTCCAAGCACAGAGCCAGGAGTAGCCCCATACACCGCGGGGTGTGGCCCGAGCAACACGCCCCCATGGGACAAACCTTCCCATCCAAGGGAAAGGTCTCTTTCCTGAGAGAGAGTCCGTGAGATTTCGCCCTGTGGGCACTGGAGCGAGAGCACAGCGGGTAGGGCGTTCACCTTGCAACGTGGCCGACCCGGGTTCGATTCCTCCGTCCCTCTCGGAGAGCCCGGCAAGCTACCGAGAGTATCCCGCCCGCCCGGCAGAGCCTTGGCAAGCTCCCTGTGGCGTATTCGATATGCCAAAAACAGTGACCACAAGGCTCACAATGATGCCCACCCGACCAAATTGATAAAATTGATGAACAACGGAGAAATGAGTGACCCTCACTTCAGGACCCTGGAGAAAGTCTCTGATTTTTCTTTCTGAGTTCGCTTGTTTTTTTTTCGAAGGGCACACCCAGGGGTGCTCAGGGCGTCCCCCCCCAGCTCTGTGCTCAGAAACCACTCCCGATTTCTCAGGATTGAAGCTCAGGGGATCGCCGAGTCAGCGGCCACAGGCCAGGCAAGCGCCTTACCTGCCGTACTGCCTTCCCGGTCCCAGAGCGTCCGAGCGGCTGAATCTTTCCCAGACACCTCGGCTGACCCTGCGGAATTCATCCTTCCCTCTTGCCGAAGCCTGCTCAGATGTGGTTTCATATCAGGGAACAGATGTTAGGGCTGGGGTGACCATGTGACCTGGTTGAAGCCACACAGCTAGCGGCAGGGCTGGGACTCAAACCCAGCGGCCCGTCCTGGCGACCTGTGCCTTTCCGCTCTGCCCCAGTCTCTGCTGGAATGAAGGAGGTGGGGGGTGGGGCACAGCGGGTGAGACCCCCTGACACAGGCCCTAGGGCGGGGCCCACACAGCTGTTCCCTCTCGTCTTCCTGCCGGCAGCCCAGGAGGTGAGGGATGTCGCTTTGGTCACGTTTAGGAAAAAGGGCAGCAAGATCCTGAGGCAGCATGACCACTCCCCCTCCTGCCCTCCCCGTAGCCCACTCAGCTGGGCACAGGGCCGTCTTTGGTGACTTGGGTCTTCTTTAGCGGGTGGAGGTAAGGGAGGCTCACCTGGCAGTGCTCAGGGCTCACTTCGGCTCTGCACTCGGGGATCATTCCTGAGGGTGCTCGGAGAACCGGATACGGTGCCGGAATTTGAACTGGGGTTGGCGCATACAGAGGCCGGCCCCCAAGCGACTCTCCAGCGGCCCGTGACGAGTTTATTTATCTTGTTTGGTTTGGGGGCCACACCCAGTGGTGCTCCGGGCTCTGGGCTCCGGGATTCCCTCCTTGCTAAGGCTCGGGGGACCCGATGGGGGGAATCAAACCTGGGCTGAGGAGGTGCAAGGCCAGCGGCCCGCCCACTTTTCTGTCTCTCCAGCCCGAGCTTTGTGGCTTGGTTTTCTCGGCCCTGGTTGAGGCCGTGGCTTGGGCCCTGCAGAGTGGCTTAGGAGGCAGGACGGGAGCTGCTCCGTCTCTGCACAGGGCTGTGCCACACGCCACCCCTGCAGGGCACCAGACAACCTCGTCATCACTGGCCACCACCCGGATCACACGTCCTTCTGTCCCGGAAGGGGGCAACTGGACGGGCTCGCCGGACCCCGCGCCAGGCTCTTTCCCTCGGGGCGCCCCCCCCCAGGGAGGTGGGTGAGACCCCTCCCCGTCCCAAGGGACCCGGCTCCAGCAGCCGGAAACTTTCAGAACTCTATCGCCGCCCTGCTCAGGGCCGCTGTGCACACACACCGGGCCGAGCCTCGCCCGCCCACGAGTGAACCTTTCCCTGGACCACGCGGCCGCCCTGAGACACTTCCTGGAACACGCCCTACCCACCCTCCGAGAGTACTGCGCCACGTTGGATGGGATTCAAATGAGAAGGTAACCAACCTTAGAGGGAAATATGACAGCATTTCGCTTCTGCTTTGGGGCGGGGATTGGGGTTCGGGATGGAAACACCCAGAATGTGGTGGTGGGAAGGTGGAAGGGTGGTGGGATTGGTGTTTGACTATTAAAATGTAATCCAGGGGGCTGGAGCGATAGCACAGTGGGTAGGGCGTTTGCCTTGCACACGGCCGACCTGGGTTCGATTCCCAGCATCCCATATGGTCCCCTGAGCACCGCCAGGAGTGATTCCTGAGTGCAGAGCCAGGAGTAACCCCTGAGCATCGCTGGGTGTGACTCAAAAAGCAAAAAATAAAATAAAATAAAATAAAATATAAATAAATAAATACAAGGGTCGTGAGCGACAATGGGGTCACCAGTAGCGCAGAGCAGTGCCGACTCGCTGAGGGGCGGCTGTGGACAGCGCCGCCGGCCAGGGGCCGGGGCCAGAGGCGGAGGCCACTTCCTGCGGGTCTCCAGGCTTGGCCAGGGGCCGGGGCGGCCGGAGGAAGCCCAGCGCGACTGGGCAGGAAGCGGGGACGCGGCCTATCTCGGAGGACGCGAGGGCCCAATCAATGCTATCTCCCCGGGCCATGCCTGGCCAGACATTGATTTCTGCCACTGCTGTTAACTCCCTGTTTATGTAACGCCTGAACTTTGCACAACTGCTCCGTTTAATGTGCAGGCGAGGGTCTGTTGCCATGAAAACCGGGCTGTGCGTGGCAGGCGGGCTGTGGCAGGGTCCCTGTGTTATTGGCCTGCGCTGAATGTATTTTAACCTTGATAAGTCAATAACTTTCTGTACAAAAGCAGATCTGCCAGGCGGGCTCGGGAGGGCCTGCTGGCCTGTCCAGGCCAGAGGGGAGGCGGGGCGGGCTGGGTTTAATCCCCTGGAAATCTCCCCGCCGGCTCAGAGCCGGGGAGGACCAGGCCCCCGTGGGGGGGCCCCGAGAGCAGAGATGAATGACCTTGAGAAAAGCAAAGGGGGGGGGTGGTGTGGGAGGGTCCGGGCTGGATGGACGCGGCTTGCAGGGGCCACCCTCCCTCCCGGTCTGCTAGCCGAGGGCCGAGACCTCGAAGTCGGAAGTCGCCCGGAACAAAGAGACACACCACAATTCCATCCGGATTCCATCCGCTTGAGACCACCGTGAGCAAAAGCCGGCCCCCAGCCCGGCTCCCCCGGAACTTCCCCGTCACCCTGAGGCTCTCCAGGTCTGGGCCTGGGGGTGGCCTCGGAACCCTCCTCCCCCCGCCCTCCCCCCACACAGCTGGTGTTGGAGATGCGACAGGGGGCTTGGGTGGAGCCCGGATGGCCGCTGTGTCCCCTGCCCCACGCCACAAGGCGTCGGGGGTCCAGACACCCGCTCTGGACCCAAACTTTTGTAGGACTTGAAGCAACTGCCTTCCCCGCTGTGCGCCTTTGACCCCCAGAAGGGGCGAAAACCAGGGGGATTGGGGAGGGGGCACTCGAGGCTTCCCAGATTCCCCAGGGGTCTCGCAGACAGAAGGAAGCCCCCCGCCTCCTACTGCCCTCCCAAGTTCAAACTCTTAGACAAACAACACTGGAGCTAACAGGGACAGTGGCCAGGCAGAGAAAACACGAGCCCCCCCCCCCCATCTCCCCTGAACTGACAGTCTAGGCAGGAAGATTTAAAACAGAAGTAGTAGAAGAAGCAGCAGCTCCAACCTGCAGGCCCCGGTGTCCCCCGCAGCCAGCAGTGCTCAGGAGGGCAAAACACCAGGACAGGCCTCTGGAGGGAGTCATTGCAGGGGTAACCAGGGAGGGCTTCTCTGAGGAGGTGACACTGGAAGAGGGCCGGCAAGTAGGGGAAGGAGGAGGGCAGAAGAGGGTTCCAGGGCACATCTAAACGGAGCCCTGGGCCAACGGCCTGGCACCTGCAAACAACCAAGAGAGGGCAAGGGTGACCAGGGGGGAGCGGACCGAGGGTGGGCTGCGGGCTCAGGAGGCCCCGCCCCCCAGAGCCTTCCGCTTCTCCCTGGCTTCCCCCGGGTGAGGGGCTCCAGGTAGGGGGGCAGGGCTGGTGAATAAGGAGGTTAGGCGCTGCCTCCCCCTTTCTCCGGGAGGCGCATAAAGAGCTCTTTCTTCGCCGCTTATTAATAGCTCTGATTAAATTATCTCTGAAAAACCTCCGAGGCGAGCACCAATGGGGGCCCGGCTCCCCCCGGGCGCTGGCCTAGATTACGCCAACGAGGGCAGGTAAGGCAACAGGGGGCTGGGCCCGGCCCCCCTGCTCCCTCCTGGCTCGCTCAGCCTCTGCCCTACCCCCACATGCAGCCCGGAGGTGCAGGGGGGGAGACCTCCGTGTCCCCTTCCCTCCCTGCCCACCCACCTCCTGCCCACTGGCCCTGACCCGGCTGCTCAAGGGAGCACTGTGCGTGCCCCTTCCCTCTTCCTCGCTGCCAAGGATCATGGCTTCATCTGCCCCCCGCCCCCACGCACCCACCCGGGAACCTGGAGTCCCACGAGGCCAGGGCCTGTATCCGGGGGCACTGCTGGGCCCCTTCGACCCCCGAGACCGGCATAGGGCCTGTGCTGAGAAAATGGCGAATGCATGAGCGAGGGGATGGGTCACCCACCGGGGGATGGAGGGCAGGACTCGCCTGTCTGATGGGGGAGGCTGAGGACAAAGCCCCAGGCCCCAGCAGAGACTGGGGCGAGGGACCCTTCACAGAGGGCGAGGCGGGACAGGCCTGGCCGAGGGGTCCCAGGGCCTGGCGTGTCGGGCATCGGACCCAGCCATCGCCTCCTCCCGCCGACTCAGCCCAACTCCACCGCACCCACACCCAGCCCAAACCTGGTTCCCTTCGCTCACCCACTCAGCCCTTCCACAGCCTTCCTGGCTCCCGACCCCACGGGCGACCCTGCTCGAGGGGTCGGGGGGCTCACGTAGCTCTTAGGTGGGTGCTGGAGTTGGACAAAAGTGGGGTCCCTAGGGGTGGGAGCGATAGCACGATGGGGAGGGCATTTGCCTGGCACGTGGCCCGTCCGGGTTCAATCCGTGGCATCCATAGGGTGCCCTGGGCACCGCCAGGAGTGAATCCTGAGTGCGGAGCCAGGAGGAACCCTGAGCATTGCAGGGTGTGACCCAAATTCAAAACAAGTGTGTGCCTTTGCATAGGGGTGGGGCACCCTGATGGGGCACCCCTTCCCTTCCTCTCCTCTCCCTTCCCCTCCCCTCCCTTCCCTTCCATCCCTTTTTCCTACCCTTCCTTTCCCTTCCCCCTTTCCCCTGGGACCAGTCACCTGCAGAGCTGTGGGGAGCACCTGGAGACTCCTCCCGTCTGTCCTCCCCCCCTCCAGCCCGCAGAGCCCGAAGCCCCTTCATCAGCAGCACACGAGGGATGCGCCCACCTGCAGAGGAAGGGACTTGGGGATGCTCTAGGACACTGGTCAGTCCCCAGAACCCTGTGGGGGACCTTGGGAGGCCACTATGGTGGGCAGTGGACAGCAGCCTGTGGAGCACAATGGGCCGGGCTGGGGTTCGGGTCCTACCTCACTTGACAGGAGAGGAAACAGAGATCTGGAGAGGAGACTAACGGGCCATTAGTCTGGATGTGTGGCCCAGTGGTTAAAGAGGGCGTGTGGGGGTTCTCTGTCTGGCACCACAAAGAAAGAGAGAGAGAGGAAGAAGAGAGAGAAGAAAGAGAGGAAGGGAGGAAGGAGGGAGGGAGGGAGAGAGAGGAGGTGAAGGAAGGAGGGAGGAAGGGAGGGAGAAAGGGGAAGGAGGGAGGGAGGAAAGAAGGAAGGGAGGAAGGGAGGAAGGAAGGAAGGAAGGAAGGAAGGAAGGAAGGAAGGAAGGAAGGAAGGAAGGAAGGAAGAAAGGAAGGAAGGGGGGAGGGAGGGAGGGAGGGAGGGAGGGAAGGAGGGAGGGAGGAAGGAAGGAAGGAAGGAAGGAAGGAAGGAAGGAAGGAAGGAAGGAAGGAAGGGAGGGAGGGAGGGAGGGAGGGAGGGAGGAAGGAAGGAAGGGAGGGAGGGAGGGAGGGAGGGAGGGAGGGAGGGAGGGAGGGAGGGAGGGAGGGAGGGAGGGAGGGAGGAAGGAAGGAAGGAAGGAAGGAAGGAAGGAAGGAAGGGAGGGAGGGAAGGAGGGAGGAAGGAAGGAAGGGAGGAAGGAAGGAAGGAAGGAAGGAAGGAAGGAAGGAAGGAAGGAAGGAAGGAAGGAAGGGTGGGAAGGAGGGAGGGAGGGAGGGAGGAAGGAAGGAAGGAAGGAAGGAAGGAAGGAAGGAAGGAAGGAAGGAAGGAAGGAAGGAAGGAAGGAAGGAAGAAAGGAAGGAAGGAAGGAAGGAAGGAAGGAAGGAAGGGTGGGAAGGAGGGAGGGAGGGAGGGAGGAAGGAAGGAAGGAAGGAAGGAAGGAAGGAAGGAAGGAAGGAAGGAAGGAAGGAAGGAAGGAAGGAAGGAAGGAAGGAAGGAAGGAAGGAAGGAAAGCCGTCTGCCCTTAAGTCACACCCCATCAGTTAGTAGCTCACGCGGACAGTTGAGATGAGAGGCTCTGGGCTTGGGACCCAGTTCGGTGTTGGTCATCCCTGTGCGAGTCACGTGGCCGCAGGACGTGGCCTACCAGGGAATAGACCTCCAGGAGCTGCCGTGAGGATACCAAGGCGACAAGGATGTGTGAGGGAGACGGAACTGGCTCCGGCCACCGGAGCACATTCTTTGCAATCGGAGGGGCCCGGGTTTAATCCCCAACACCACACGGTTCCCCCAGCACTGCGGGTGACCCCCACTGGAGACAGACAGGGACAGAGAGGAACATACCGGAAAGAAGAGCACTGAGAGCCTGCCCCGCGCACAGGGGGTATAATCTGAGTGACTACCTGGAAAGAGTCTCCTGTTTCTGGAAGGCTGCCTCGACTCTGCTTGCCCTCCTGTCCAGGGCTTGAATTCTCGCTGCCCCCCGCCCGCACCTGGCCGGAATGGGCCCTACCTTCTCCCCCGCTGTCCCTGCTCCGGGTCCCCCCAGCCCGTGTCTCCTGGGCAACCTGCCCTGATGTCACTGGCAACTCGGTGTCAGCCCGGCGCGGAAGCAGCTGTGCAGGATCACATTTCCAGGTAAACCTCACCCCCCCCCCCCCCCCGCCCTTCCTCTGGGGCCGGGTGCGGGGCCGAGGCAGCCAGGAAGAACTGGAGCAGGGCACAGACCCAGGAGCCGCCGGGAGCAGCACGCACCGCGCGGTCTCTGGGTGGCCTGAAACCGGGCCAGCCCCTGCCCTAGATAAGGCAGCGGGTGGCCTACTTGGGCCAGCCCGGAAGCTCCCGTCTGGGGCTCTGGGGTGGGGCAGGCGGGCTCCTGGAAATAGGCTGCCGCACGCCCCACTCTAATCAGCTCATCCTCCTGAGCTCCCACACCAGGGACATCAAAGGCGTTCATGCGTAGGTGACTTTAAGGCCGCCGGCCTTAATTGAGCACTTACTGTGCTCCGAGCCCTGTTTGCAGGGTAACCCACTTTACGGCCGCAGCAACCCTGCCAGGTAGTCACGATGAGACCCACCACTTCCCAGGGAAGAAACGCAGGCAGTCGGGAAAAGACACGCTCAACCCCAACAGCTGGGAAGGCTGGAACCCCTCCACCCCCCCACCCACCATCCTCACGTTCCCACACTCCCCACCTCGGTCTGTGGAGTGCGAGCTCTAACCATTGAACTACCTCCCTGGCCCGCCCAAGTTCGGGTGGAGGCTTCAGGGTCCCATACAAACAGCCCGTAAGTGGTAGGAGGAATTCTGCGTGCTGTTCTATGTTTCTGTAGAAAGCCAAACTCCAACTCGTGTGATGGACACAGAGGCAGTTATTCCCACCTGGGACTCAGTTACTTTGCTGAAAAATGGGAGACCCAGTGGGAGTTTTGACACTGCTTAGAATGTAAAAGGCAAAGTATGTTACAGTTTTGTTTTGTTTTGTTTTGTTTTTAATGTTTGTTTGGGAGCCACACCTGGTGATGCTCAGGACTTCCGGCTCTGTGCTCAGGGAGCACAATCCTGGTGTTGCTTGTTGCTCTGGAGACCATAACCGGTGCCCTGTCAGCTGCTTCCAAGGCAAGCGCCTTACCCACTGCACTACCTCTCCAGCCCTGGGGGATTAAAATTTTGGACCCCGGGTAAGACTAAGCTTGGGTTTGTCCACCTGTTGGGAACAATGGTGCCTGCCCCCCCAGATACCATATTTCACCAAATAATCTTTGCCACCTCATAATTGTTATACTGTTATTATTAAGTAATACCAGCATTTTTTTTTTTTTGCTTTTTGGGTCACACCTGGCTCGGCACAGGGGTTACTCCTGGCTCTGCACTCAGGAATTATCCCTGCCGGTACTCAGGGGACCCTATGGGATGCTGGGAATCAAACCCGGGTCGGTCGCGTGCAAGGCAAACGCCCTACCCGCTGTGCTACCGCTCCAGCCCCAGCATATATTTTTTAAAGTGCTCAGGTTGGATATAGCACAGCAGGTAAGGCGCTTACCTTGCATGCGGCAGACCTGGGTTCAACCTCTGGCACCACTTATGGTCCCCCCAAGTCCCGCCAGGAGTGCCCCCTGAGTTTAGAGCCAGAAAAAAAAAAGACCTGAGCACTGCTAGGTATGGCCCCAAAGCCCTTCCCCAAAAGAGGTCACTTGATGATCGCACCCCGTTTTTGGGGGGCATAAAAAATTGCTATTAATCTGCCACGGTTACGCAGTGAAGTGAGGTAGGTGCTGTGAATTCCAAACAGCGGAACTTGCAAAGAACTCAGCCCGTGACTGGGTGTAGTTTAGCGTTCCACAGATCTCAACTGTGATTCACAAAAGTCATCTCTGCCCCAAATAGAGCTTGGGGCAAACTCTCAGGACAAAGTCACTTCACAGCTCTTAACCTCAATGTCTCTGAGTTGGGAACAGGGTACTAGTATTGACCTACCCACCCCATCAAGTTTTCTCCCCTGTACAATTTGGGGTGGTCCCTAGCACCACAGGGTTGTTGAGAGGGTAAAGTACATGGCTGTGCGCCAGCTTGCTTTTAACAAAATCAATGTTTTTTCCAGGTTCAGCCAAACGATGCCGACTCACCCCAAATACGGACTCAATGAAGGATGCGGGGTTTCCACCCCTGTTCCCGACAAAGGGACTACAAGTACCGAGCTGACCCGCGCCCCCGGCCGGGGCCCCTCCGCCCGGCGCCGGCGCGCTGCATGCCGGGAGTTGTAGTCCCGGCGCGGCGCGGGGCCGCCTTACCCCAGCCTCGGGGCGGAGGTTGGAGAGCCGCCCTGCCGGCCTTTGAATTTTGCCGCGAAAAGCGCGCGTGGAGGCCCCGGGCCCCGCCCCCCGCAGGACGCGGCGCCGCGTCACCCTGGTAACCGCCTCTTGGCCGCCGCTGATTGGCCCGGGCGGCAGGGGGCGGGCGGGGGGCGAGACGCGGCGGCCGCTGCGGGCGCCCGAGCCTGTCAGTCGGGCAGGAGCGGCGCGGCGGGCGGCACGGCCGGGCCGGCGGCTCCGCGGAGAGGCTGCGCGCGCCTGCCGGGGGAGGCGAGGAGCCGGGCCCGCCTGGCGCGGGGCGCGGCGCTCGGCACCCGGGCCTGGAGCGGGGCGAGGCGCCGGCGCGCGCCCGGCGGGGCCAGGCTGCGGCCCCGGGAGTCCCCGCGCGCCGCCGGCCGCGCGCCGCCCCTGCTGCAGCTCGCTAGCTCGCAGGCCGGCCCCGCCGCTGCCCTGCGCCACCTGGACGGGCCGCCGCTCGGCGCCCAGGCCCCGGGGCTGCACCCGAGCCTCAGCCGCCCGCCGCCGCCGCCGCGATTGCCACCGCGCTCCGGCTTCCCCTCCCCCAACACCCGGGGCTCGGAGCAGGAGCAGGAGCAGGAGGAGGAGGAGGAGGAGGGGCCGGTGCATTCTCACCGCCGCTCTTTGCAACCTGCGGGGGCCGGTGCATGCCCGGCGAGGAGCCAGGGGCCGCTGCAGGTGCGTGCGACCTCGCCGGAGGCGACCCCACCCCCCACCCCGGCCCCCGGGGCGTACCGGGGGGCTGCACACCGCGGGCGCGCGGTCGAGCGAGAGGAAGCAACAAAGACAGGCTGCAGCTGGGGCCGGCGAGAGGGGCCGTGGCCGCCCGGGCTCCCCGCGCGGGTGGAGAGGGCGCCCCGGGGAGCGGCGCGGGCCAAGCTGCAGCCCCCCGAGCGGGACCCCGAGGGGAGGCGCAGCGCCGCCCGCCGGACACGGCGAGGACAGGGCCCGCCGAGGATGCGCCGGCTGAGCGCCGCTACGGCCCGGGGCCCCGGCGGGCGCGCCCCCCGCTGAGCGGAGAGACCCCCGCGCCCCCCGACTTCGGACGGCGCGGGCCGGCGCCTGGATCGCCCCCGCCGACAGCGTCGCTTCCCGCGCCGGGAGAGCCCCTGCCCCCGCCGCCCGGCCGCCGCCCCGAGCGCGCAGCGCCGCCGCCCCTGAGAGCGGGCGCCCCTCGGAGGCGCGGCTGATCCGGTGAGTCCCGGGGGGCGCGGGAGGGGCACGGCGGGCGCCGGGGCCCGGGGCGGGTGCGGAGGCTGCGCGCAGCGGGAGCCCCCCCCCCCAGTCCGCCCCGCGCCTCCAGCGCGCAACTTGTCCGGGCGGGCGGGCCGGGCCGGGCCGGGGCGGGGGGTGTGCCTCCGAGCAGAGGTCAGCGCAGCCCGCGGACCGACAGACCAAGGTCGGGGGCTCCCCCCTCCGGAATGTCCCGAGTCCCGGAGGGACAGCTGGGCTGGGAGAGTCTGGGCTTCTCCCGAGCGGCTTCCAACGGTCTTCAGAGGACCCCAGCCCCCGAGAGGGGGCCGGGGAGGGGTGCGGGGAGGGCTCTGCGCGCGGCTGCTTCGGAAGGGTCGTGTCTGCGGGGGCTGGACCGGTGGCGGGGTCCCCCTCGGAAGCCCTCCTGCCTGCTAGCCGAAAAACTCCCGGGAAAGTCGGCTTCCCCCGGCGGGGGCGTGGAGTGACGTCACTGCCGGCCCTCTGACGTCAGGGGAGTTACCTTGGCATCTCAACTTGCCTTGACCCCAGGCCGGGGTGGGCGGGGTAGCGGTACCCAGGGGCGGGTCTGGAGGCCGCAGGGTGAAGTCCGGCTCCCCCATCCCCAGCTGCAGTAGGCTGACCTAAATCCCTCCCTCCCAGCGCGCCCCCCTCCCCCGCCCCCTCCCCCGCAAATCCCCCGTGCGTTGGGGGGAGGGAAGCAGTGACAGCTGTTCCTGCAGAGGCTCCGCCCCCCACCCCCCCAAGAACAGGTGTTTAGCTCTGCCTGGTATAGCCTGGTCATGCCTGGGGCCCAGGGAATCCTGGACCAGCAACTTTCTTTCAAAAGGCGCGTGAGGGACCCCCTCCTCTCTCCTCCCCACCCCCCCTACTGTGGGCAGGATGCTTGCCTTGCACGTGGTGGACCCGGGTTCAATCCCTGGCATCCGTGTGGTTCCCGAGCCCCACCAGGAGTAATTCCTGACTCCTGCGGGTTACCTCTGCAGGGAGTACTCCCCATCCCAGAAATCAAAAGGCACCTGACACAGGGGAGCCCCCTGAACCCCCAGCTTCTGGTCGGCACCCAAGTTGCCAGGGTCCCCAGAGAGATGTAGGGCCCCTGCTCTTAAAACAGCTCCTCTGTTGCCTTAGGGCCCGTGTCTCCCTCCTCCAGCTGGGGGAGAAGATAAGAGCTGAGTGCCCCAGGCCAGGGAAACCCACCCTGAGCGGGAATCCCAAGGGGAACTGCCTGACCCTCCCCCACCCCGTCTGCTTGGGGGGGCCCAGGAGGGTGGTGACAGGGCACCTGTTGATGACCGCAGAGACCCGCCGTGCCAGGGTGTGCATACAGGGCACCTGTGCCGGGCATCCTGGTGCTGGAGGGGAAGGGGTCTCAGGCCTGGGCCCTCTCTCCCGCCCCCCAGCTCTGGCCCTGCCCTGTGAGGGCCGGCCACCTCTTGGATTCCTCCTCTGGGCCCCGGGAAGGGGGGAGGCGGCTGCCGTCCGGAGGGTGTGGGTGAAAGTACTGAGATCGCATTTCTAGGAAAAGGTCACGGCTTCTCCCCGTGGCCTTGGCGTGGGCCGGCCCCTGGACCTAGCTGAGCAGGTCAGCCAGGGTGGGCGGCGGGGCTGTGGCAGGGGCTGGGCGGGGAGCTGGCCTCTCCCGCGGAGACGGTGTCCTCGTTGGCCGCAGAGGCAGAGGAGCAGCAGCAGACGGGGAGGGGGGGTGGGCGCGGTGGGCAGGAGGCCTGTTTGCGCTGCCTCTCCCGGCTTCCCAGTTTAGAAACAAACTCCGGGCGCGCGCCAGAGATCCCCAAACACAGGCGGTTGGAGTTGGAGGCCTCGCCGCTCAGTATTTACACTCCCGCAGCCAAGGCGGCGGCAAGGCGGGCAGAAGCGGGCGATTCCTTCTGTTCCCTTCCCCGGGCTTGGCAGGAGCACCAGGCGGCGGGCAGGAGGGGGTGGCCGCTTCCCCAGCCGCTTCCCCGTGTGCCCGGCACTTCTTCATAGGCGCTCCGGGGCTCCTGCAAGTGGCTCTCGCAGCCCATCTTGCAGATGGGGGAAACTGAGGCTCAGAGGTGCAACTGGCAGAGGTTGGTCCCTGGACGGCTTTGGCTCCAGAGCCCCCCTAGGTCTTCCCAGCCGGCCCCATGAGTGGAGGCTGGGGGGCTCCTGCAGGGCTGGGCAGGTTTCCCGGCCGGAGCCAGGAGCCCCGGGGCTGGGGCTCAGGGGTCAAGTGCTCACCTTGCGTGTTGTTGTGGGGTCCTGACTTCCATCCCCGGGCCTGCAGGGAAGAGCCAGGGGACTGGACTCTCTGCGGGCCACAGAGGGCATCGGGCCTCCCCCGAGTGCTTTGCAGCGCTGGGACTAGATTCGAATCCACTTCCCGAGACTGCCCTACGGGGCTGTGTGGAGCAGAGGAGCCATTTTTGCCCCAGGCCCAGCCAGGACCCCCTTTCTGCAGCGGGGCAGGGGGGGGGGCACGAAGGGAGGGCAGGCCACCCAGCTGCCAGGAACGTGGGAGGCTAAGACTGACCCCAAGGGCGGCGGGAAGGAGCCCTCGGAGAGGCTGCGGGTGTGTGGGGAGGGCGGGGGTCTCCTGAACCAGGGTGCACCTGGCAGGTCGGGTAGAGGGGGCAGATTTGGGCAGGGGGAAGGCCCGTTAGAGTGCACACACACACACACACACACTCACACACACACACACTCACACACATTCACACACACTCACACACACGCACACACGCACACACATGCACACTTGCACACACGCACACACTCACACACTCGCACACACATGCACGCACACACTCACACACTCGCACACACATGCACGCACACACTCGCACACATACACTCATACACGCACACACACTCACATACAGGATACACGCGCACACACACATTCACACACACGCACATGCCCCGCTCCCTTCTGGTGGAGGGTGGGGTGCCCCTCTCCACACTGGCAGTGTCTGAGTGCCTACTGCCTGCCTTGAACCCTGGGCAGTGCCCCTCTCTGAAGGGCGGCCCCTTACCCGCCTGGAGTCCTCATCACTTTGTCTTCTTACCCCACGTAAGCCCACCCAGCCTTTCAGAGCTCCCAGGTGGCTCAGCGGTGGAGTGAGGCCACCTGGGGCTCGGAATTCCCTGGCGGCTGCCCAGCTGGGGGTGCGGACGGGGTTGCTGGCTCGGCGGGCTGTGTGACCCTGAGTGAGCGGCTTGGCCTCCCTGAGCTTGTTTCTGCATCTCGGAGAAGGAGCTCCCCGCCGTCCAGGGGCAGATTCAGTGCATCCAGAAGGTGCTCCATAGATGCACATGCCTTGGGCCACGGCCGCCGCCAGCCCAGCCCACTCCCCAGCAGCCCCTCCTTTCCCTTGGACTCAGAGAGAAACGTCCCAGGGCCACCCGGGGAGGGGGGGTGGGGGTCTGCCTCTGCAGGGACTCCCACCTGCCTGCTGTCCAGGGCACCGGGTGCGGTGGACACACGTGGCGGCCGTGGCCGGGCCGTGTCCCCCGAAGCCTACCGGCCCGGCAGAGGGGCAGAGGAGCAGAGGGGCAGAGGGGCTCAGGGGCAGAGGGGCTCGTATTCGCGGGCCTTAATTCAATCGGGCTGCACGGGGCTGCCGGCCCGCACAAAGGGGCCGCTTTATTACCTCCCGGCCCGAGCGCCGCTCCCGCCGGCCGCTGCCTTTATTGTGTTAACCCATTTGCGCGTCAGGAGCTATTGTGCGCGCACCGTGCGGGCGGGCGGTGCGGGAGGAGGGGGCCTGCCGGTCACCTCCGCGGGCGCCGCCCGCCGCCCTGATTGGTTGCTAAGTGATTTGCATCCAAGGTAATCACTTTTATCTCCGAAGGATGTCGACTATAATTATAAGCTACTGACATCTTTTGAAATCTGCCTAATGACTATTTTAGTCTGCTCGGGCTGGAGGTGGGGAAGGGGGGGGCTCAAAGGGGGGCGGGGTGTGCGGGCGGGCGGGGGGGGGCGGGGGGGTGCGGGGCGAGGGGGCTGGGGGTGGGGGAGTGACTGGAAGGGGGAGGGGTTTCTTCCACCTGGACCATTGATTCGTTCTTGGAGAAATATCTGGGTGCCGACTGCCTGGGGCCTGGAACAAAAGGGGGCTGAGCACCGACACAGGGGCGGCCAAGGGAGGGCCATTTTAGAGATGGGGAAATAGAGGCCCTGGGGAATGCGCCACCTGCTGATCCTGCCACCCCCACCCCCCCCACCAGCCTCGGGCCACAGAGAGAAATAAGAATCTTGCCTGGGTGGGACGGCTCGTACCCATTCGTGCCAGAGCCCCCAGAGCGGCTGTGGTGGTGGCTCTGGTTTGGGCCCGGCGGGGAAGGAGCCCAGACAGGTGCCAGTACCTCCCGCCCCCACACGGCCAGGGGGCGGCAGGAGGCGAGGGCTGGCGGCGACCAAAAGTGGGCATGGGGTGGGCAGCGCGGCCAGGGGCAGCTGGGTTCCAGTTCCCCTCCCCCTCCACCCCTTCCTCTCTGGCCCCCTCCCTGCATTGGCAACTCCCCCCCCCCGCCCCACTGGGGGAGGGGACCCCGCAGTCACTGTCTGGGGCGCACAGTGCTAAGGACTCGGTGCCCGCACCCCTCTGGAGGGCAAGAGGAGTCGAACTCTGGCGTGGCAGGGGCAGGAGCGGGACCTCGGGAGGGGACCCTGCGGCTGGGGCCCAGAAGGTAGCTCAGTGGGTAACGCCCTGTGCCACCCCCGCCACGTGTGCTCCCCCAAGACCTACCAGGAGTGCTCCCGGAGCTCAGAGCCAGGACTAAGCCCTGAGCACTGTGACGTGTGGCCTAAAGATAGACCAACTGCAGTAGGTCCTGGAGGGCTTCCTGACAGAGGGGGGCTTTGCTCTGGACCCCAGGAATTGGGGGGGGGGATCTGGAGTCCGGAGTTAACAGGAAGGTCGCAGGCGGAGGGAGGCTGAGACGTGAGGGAGAGAGGTGACCCGGACACGCAGGGGGATAAACCAGGACGCTCTGCTGGGCCTTGAGTGCTGAGCTAAGTACTGCTCTCCGTGTCCAGAGGAAGTGCTGGTGACGGTGAGAAGGGAAGCCGGTGAAGGTGTGTTTGGTGGCGGCGGGTGACTAAGATGTGCGGTCAAGGTCAGCCCGGCACCCCTGCAGGGGCTCGCTCGGGCCTCGCAGGCCGGCGTGGAAGGAACTGCAGCTTCCGCGTGCTTGGCTGCTGTGTGTCCTCTTGCGGATCGCTCTGCGTCTCTGGGCCTCCCTTCCCGGCGTTTGTTCTGACAGTTGTGGCCGCCTCCCTGGCACTTGTCTGGGGGGTGAGTCTGGGTGTTCATCATTAGCCTGGGGGAGCGTGCTGGAGCCCCCCCAGAACTGGGGGTGTGCACCTAGGCCCAGGCCCCCCCGGGCCTCCAGCAGCTGTTGGGGGCCCCGAGAGGCCCTGCTATTGTGCAGGGGGCCCCAGGGACAAAGGCCCGGGAGGTCAGGGGGTGAGGCCCAGGCTGGCTGCAAACAGGCTCCCAGGGACGGGAATTAATGACGCAGAACTTAATGACCCAGAGTCTATTGCGGGGGGGGGGGGGCCTCCTTTGGAGGAGGAAGAGGGAGGCCCAGTGGCCAGCTGTTATCCCGGCGTCCCCTGCCAACACGGGGCAGCTGCCCTGCAGGTTCCCGCCCGAGTAGGGCACCGAGGGGGTAGGACCCACCCACCCCCCAGCCCCTGCGCCCGCCAGCCTGCACTCCCGAGGCCAGAAGCGGGGGGGGGGGTTATCTTAGCCCTGCCCCACCAGCTCTGCGTGACTCAGTCTTCTCATCCATGGGATGGGCCAAGGTCCTCTTCCGGTTGCTCTTGTAGGTGGTCAGACGCGTGTAGTGCGTGCGTGTGTGTCTGTGAGTGTGTGTGTGTGTGTGTGTGTGTGTTGGGAGGAGGCAGCTCTACTGAGTGACACCCCTCCCCAGGAATTTGTAGTATGTGGGGGGGACACGGCCATGCCCTCCCCCTCCACCCGCCCAACCTCCAAAGTGCGCTAAGACGTGGAAGGTGGAAATCATTGTTTCCACCTGGAGTAGCCAGGGTGGGCTACCTGGAGGAGGAGGGATGCGTAGGTACCAGCTTCGGCCCGTTGCTGAGAAACCTGGGCCAGGGATATCGGCCTCTGCCAGGGGTGCCAGGCCGGGTCCCCGGCTTCAGCGTCTTGAAGCCACGCCAGGCTTCTGCCGGGCCCCGGACGGGTGGGGCTTCCCCGGGGAGGGCCTCAGGCGGGGCCCCGGGTCGGAGCCAGGCCGCTGGCCTTGAGCAGTGAGCCAGCCGGGCCTCGGCTCTGTCCTCGGGTAAAAAGTCAAGGATGGCCGGTCCCGGGCAGCCTGGCCGGCCGGCCGGAGCCCGCTGCGCCCTTGGCAGACGCCGCCCGTCAGCCGCTGCCCTCCCTCCCTCCCTCCCTCCCCTGCCAGGCTCTTGCCCTGACCTTGGGTGTCTGCCAGGGCTCGGGCAGGCAGTGCTCATCAGTCAGCAGGGCCCCTGCGGAAGCTTCTGTCCCCCTGCTCCCCCGCCCCCACCCGCCTCTCTGCGTCCCGGGTCCCCCGGCCCGTGGCTGCACAGTTCTGGGGGCCAGGACAGGTGGTGGCCCGCGGTGCTGTGTGGCTCGCCCCGCCCCCCCTCCCGAGAGCCCCAGGCCCCGGCCAGCCGCCCCGGCCGGACAGCTCCCAGGTGCTCAGTCTGGGCCAGCATCACAGTGGTCATCGAGCTTCCCCTCCCCCCGAGGGTCCCCTTTTGCTCCCCGCGACCCTGAGCACCCGCCACCGCTCTCGGCCCATCTCAGGGAGGGGGAAACTGAGCCCCGGGCACTCAAGCAAAGTAGGGTGGCGCTCAAGGTGGTCTCAACGTCCACGGCCTGGAGTAGGGCTGAGCGCACAGACACCCGGGTGGCCTTCCTGGAGGAAGTTTTCCTTAAAGACTGCTGGCTTTTTTTTTTCTTCTTCTTCTTCTTCCTCTTCTTGTTTTTATTTTATTATTTTTTTATGTCTTTGGCTTTTGGTTCACACCCACCAGCGCTCAGGGCTTTCCAGGGATGGGAAGGAACTGCAGCTTCTGTTCGCTTGGCTGCTGTGTGTCCTCTCGTGGAGCACTCGGCGTCTCTGGGCCTCCCTTCCCGTATTTGCTCACACCTGGGGGTGCTCGGGGAGTCTCAGGCCGTCCTGGGGACTCAGCCACGGGCAGGACAAGCACCTCACCCCCTGCACTGTCTCTCCAGCCCGAGGCCGGCGGGTTTCTGAGAGGCAGCCCAGGGAAGGGTCCTTGCGGGGAGCACAGGAGAAGGAGCGCAGAGGCAGGCCGGAAGGTCCAGGGGGCTGAGGCTGAGGGCGGGGGCTGGACGTGGGTGCGTGGACTTTGCGGGGGGTTGGGGGGCTCCGAGCAGAGGAATGACCGGATTGTAATTACTTACTTATGTGTTGCTCTGGGGGGGCCACACCAGCGATGCTCAGGGCTTCCTCCTGGCGGTGCTCAGGGGGACCCTGTGAGATGCCGGGGATCGAACCCGGGTCGGCCACGCACACGCAGCAGTGGGAAGGGTGTTTTCCCTTCTCTGTGCTCACTCTGGTTCTCAGAGACCCGCAAGGCCAGCCGGGGCCACCTTCTGGACCCTTTGGGCTGGAGCACTTTGGGCTGGAGCACTCTGGACGTGGCAGGGAGCATCCTCGGGGCGTTTGTTGAAGGGCTGCTGAGCGGGCAGTCGTGACCTTCCCCTGGCCCCTGGCACAGGATGACTTGGGCATCAGTCCTGGGGTAGGGTAGGGGCAGGGCGTGGGGGGCACAGGGGGGCCTGGGGAGGGCGGTGGGCAGAAACGGGGTGGGAGGTTGCACAGCCCCCCCCCCCGAAGCACTCCCAGCCCTGCCTCCTCCTGTCCCCGAACCCTCTAAGCCTTCCCACGGGGCCGTCCCAGCTTCGCGGGTCACGCCTGGCAGGCAGCCTGGACCGGGCGCTTAGGGGGATAAAAGATGAAGGTTCGTGACCATTTTTTAACTCAATAAAGGGAGAGACAAGCTGCAGGCTGCAGGCCGGAGATATAATTAGTTCGCAGCAGTGGCGCTTTCTTGATTTAGCTTCTGAGAGAACAAGACAAGGATGTTATACCCAATTAGCAGTAACATCCAGTCAGAGCCTCAATAGGTGAGATAACAAGCTATTTTTATGACTTTTCTTTCCCAGCGTGGAGGGGGCGGGAGGGAGGGGGTATCAAGGCTTTATTTCTTTTCATCGGGGAACAATTATTAGCGATCGCAGGATTTCCCGAAGCCAAACGATGCATTTGTTAACCCAAACAAGCAGGCCTGCTGGGGGGAGGGGCCCCGTGGCGGGGTGGGGGGGCAGGGGGGCGGGGGGGGCGGGCAGCCAAGTGGGCTTCGGAGCCCAGGAGTCGTAGAAGGGGTGCAGGACCCGGACCCCCTGTTCTAGAAGCTTGGGCCCTCGTCAGATTCCCATCCCTACCTCGATTTCTCTTCCCGGTTCCAGGAGGCGGACGGAGGCTGGCCCCGTGCCCCGGGCCTGGGGAAGGAGCCAGCTCTGGCCCTTGGCAGCCCCACCTGGCACCCCTGTAAGTGCCTCGTGCCAACTGGACCAGAGGTTCTGCCTTCTCAGCCATGAACCTGCCATTACAGCTTCTGACGGACCCCCAGCGGGGCCGGCATTGGCCAACCCCGTCCTGCCCCGTCCTGGGGCCCGGACCCGTCCCTGGCAGGGGCTGAGTGGCGATTAGCTGGGCCGTCTCCGCCCGCCTGCCCCTGCAGCCGGGGGGCACCCAGCATCGGCCAAGACTGTGCCGGGCAGGGAAGCCCGGCCAAGCCCTACCCACCCCGCTGCCCTGCCACGCTCCGTAGCATCCTGGCGAGGCCTGGGGGATGCCCAGAGAGCGAGCGAGTGCCCTGCTCTTCCCCCCCACACCCTCCTTCCCCCCACCCCGAGAGCCCCAGCTCTGGATCTCAGGCCCAGGCGTCAGGGTCTGTCCCCACCCCCCACCGGCTGTGAGCCGCCCCCCCCCCACCAGCGTGCAGCCCCACACTCGTGGTTCAGACAACTGACAGAGCCAGCCATGCAAAGTGGGAGTTTAATTGCAAACAGTTTTTATGGATCATGGGCCCATCTGTGCCACCATATGCAAAAGGGAAAAAAAAAAATCCCCATTTAAGAAACTTCTTTCCTCCCCGCCCCACCCCCACGGGCCCCCTCCCCGACAGAGAGAGGCAGTCGGTCGTTCTGGTCGTTCGTGGGAGTCTGGCTGTTCGGGGCACAGTGCTGGGGCCCCTCCAGAGAGCTTCTTGCAGGGGGCGGGCGGGGGGGTGGTCTGGGCAAAGTCGGGACTGGGTGGGGCCGCAGCCCAGCCCCCCAGCCCGGCTGTTCTCCCCGAGCCCGCAGAGGAGGCCCGTGTCCAAGCAGCGGTGCCTAGAAACGGGGGGGGGGGTGAAGGGGGGTGGGCGGCCCAAAGGAGGGGGCCTTCTCCCCAACACCCGTAGTCTGTCTCGACCCGCCCGAAGCCCCCCAGGAAGAATTGCCCCACCCAGGCCCATGGGCTTCTAGAAGCATCCTCCTCGGCCACGCCTCCTCGGCCCAGCAGGGTGAGTCTTCCTTCCTGGCCGTGCCTCAGTTTCTTCCCTCTGTCGAAGGGGAAGGAGGGCAGTGGTCAGCGGCCCTCGGAGCTTGCCTGTCCACCTGCCGCATCGTTCCTGAGGTTCGCTTTGGGCTTCCGGTGTCCGCATGGGGCGTTTGTGGCGAGACGGAAGGCCGGAAGGAGGGGCTGAGGTGTTGGAAGCCTCTCGGGAGGAAACGGGACACAGGCTCTTGGCTTGCCAGGGAAATCCCCATTGGGTTTTTTTTTTCTTTTTTGTGCCCTTTCTACGGAAGTTGAGAAGTCACCCAGGACCCACTCCCAGGGGTGCTGCCACCCCTCCTGCCGATGAGGACACAGGTGGGAGTTGGAATGTCCAGGGGACCCTGTTTGGTTTTTTGTTTGTTTTGTTTTGTTTTGTTTGCTTTTTGCTTTTTGGGTCACACCTGGCAATGCTCAGGGGTTACTCCCGGCTCATGCGCTCAGGAATTACTCCTGGCGGTGCTCAGGGGACCCTATGGGATGCTGGGAATCGAACCCGGGTCAGCCTCGTGCAAGGCAAATGCCCTTCCTGCTGTGCTATCGCTCCAGCCCCCCAGGGGACCCTGTTAAGGAGACGGAACCGGGACGGGCCCCAGTCCTGGCCCACACGTGATGGGGGAGGTCACAGGCCCAGGTCACACGGCAAGGCCATAGGGGCCGGGTCCCCACCCCCCACCCCAGCAGGCCGGAGCTCAGGGTCAGCCAGCAGCTGGGCCCCTGGCATGGGGGGTTCCAGAGCCGGAGGCCTCCAAGCCTGAGTGTCCATGAAGTCCCCCAGTAACAGGTGGCAGGAGGTAGAAGGGGGCTCCTGGGCCCCAGGCTGGCCGGGACCCGGGTCCGGGCGCCCAGGGGAGGCTGCAGGCAGCTCCCCGCCCGGCTCTGATCACCGGCTCCCCTTGTAATCATTAAAACTATTAGAAGGAAACGTTCGCTTGAAGCAAATGTCAGACGCCGAGTTGTGCTTTGTAAACGCTCACAATTAATGCCAATCAGGCCCGGAAAAAAGCCGGCCCGGAATCCTGTCTGTTTCGTCTCATTTGTCAGCTGGTGCCGCTCCGTGTTGCACATTTTCATACAATTGCTATAAACATAAAAGGGAAACTCCGCCGCGTTCCCGGGCGCCCGGATGGTGTGTGCCGGCTTAATTACTCGGTATTCCGCTGTTCAGTTGGCCGCCCCGGAGCTGCGGCTGGGAGCGGGGAGGGGGTGGGCTGTGTGGCCCTGGGGCTCCCCCCCCGCCCCCGCCCCAGCCCTGCCCCGCCAGGACAGCTGTGACATGCGAAAATGTGTTTGTAAAAGTCCTCGGGTGGAAAGGAGAGAAGAAAGGGCTCCGAGGCCACCAGACTCGACTTCAGAGCCCAAGCCTGGCTCCCGAGTGAAGAATGGGGCTTACTGCAGGCGAGGCTCCGGGCTTGCCTCAGTCTCCCCGACTGTGAATTGGGGGTAATCAGAACCCAGCGGTCAGGGTCTTTTCCCATCGGGGTGTGGCTTGGGCCCTTTAAGGGCGGGCTGGCCTCCTCCGGGAAGGGGGCAGGCGGTGGGGAGGCCACGGCCAGGAAGCACGTGTCAGAGCCAGGACTGGAGCCCAGGTGGCCACCTCCACGGCCTGGGACTACCGCAGGTGCCACGGACCGGAACTGGCTCAGTGGCCCCCGTGCGGTCAGTGTTCGGGAGAGGGTGAGGACCGCCCGGGCTCAGTCAGGTGGGGCAGTCCCCCAGCCCACCCGCCCGCTCCCCCCCACCCCCCGCCGCCACCTCTGGGCTGACTCTGCGACCCCCACCATGTTGTTCACCGTCAGCCCCATTGTACGGAGGAGGAAACTGAGGCCTGCCCTGCCCGGCAGCTGCTTAGCCAGGGGGTGGCCTCGGGGACACCCCTGCAGAGTCTCTTTCCCTTCCCAGCCCCGGAGCCCCCCGCCCCAAGCCGCCCATGGCCGGGGTCCTCTGAGGCCAGGCTGGCGAGGCAAGGACACAGGGCCTTTGTGAGGGCCAGGGCAGGCTCGGGCCTGGCGGAGCTGCCCCGGGGCCAGGACAAATGTGCGGCGTGGGGAAGAGAGGCCCCTTTGTGCGGCTCCCTGGGGGAGGGGCGCGGCCAGCTGCTCCCCTGCCTGCCGGCCTGGGGTCTGCCGCCCGGCCAGGGAGCCGGCCCGGCCCTGCCCGCCCCACCGCCCCCTCCCACCTTGCCTGCGCCTCGCTTCCGGGAGTGGCGGGGAGGGGGCAGGGGAGCCAGAACACACGTTCCTGCAGACCTACTAAGCGCAGACACGCCTGCAGTGGGGTGGCGGGGGGAGGAGCACCCCCGGCAGTTTTCCCCTCTCTTCCCCTCGGTGCCCGCCGGCCCCAGGCCCGGGCCAAGGGCCGCGTCAGCCCCCTGGTGGCCTCCAGGCCCCACTGCTTCCTGGATGGCACCCGTGCGGTCCAGGCTCTGGTGACCTTTAGGGCCGCCCCCACCCCAAGCCCCTTGGACCCGGCTCCTTCCCTGAAGAGTGGGGGGGCCGGAGCGTGTGCCTGGGCAAGGCCCGAGTTTAATCCCCCCACTGCAGCCTCCCCGCCCCCCGCGCCTGTGGGCGGCCTGGAGGGCCCCGAGCACTTCTCAGGAGGCCCCAGGGGCCCACAGCTCTGCAGGCCCGGGGGGCCGAGCGTCCACCAGGAGCACTGTGAGGGGTCACAGCCTAAACATGGGGAGAGGATGGAACTCACTCGCCGGAAGTCTCGGGGGCCGGCGGGGAGCATTCCTGGGAGAGACCAGGGGGCCCTGGTGTGACACGCAGCAGCAGACCACGCGGCACAGCTGGTGAGTGTATGTGTGAGCATGTGTGTGAACATGTGTGAGCATGTGAGTGCGTGAGCATATGTGAACAATATGGTGAGCATGTGTGAATGTGTGAGCATCTATGTGAGCATATGTGTGAACATATGTGAGCATGTATGAGCATATATGAGCATGTATGAGCATTTTGTGTGAGTGTGTATGAGCATGTGTGTGAGTGTGTGAGTGTCTGTGGGTGTATGTGAGCGTGTGTGTATGAGTGTGCTGCAGAAGACAGCAGTGTCTTCCTTCCTGGGTTGTGTGAGCATGTGAGTATGTGTGAGCATGTGTGTGAATATGTATGTGTGTATAAGTGTGTGTGTGAGCATGTGTGAGCATCTGAGCATTTGTGAGTATGTGTGTCCATGTGCATGAGCATTTTAGTATGTGTCTGTGTGAGCATGTGTGTGAGTGCATTGTCTGTGAGTACGTGTGTGAGCACATGAATGTGTCTGTTTGAACATATGAATGAATGAGTGTGCACAAATGTGTGTGTGAGTACATAAGCACATGAGCATGTCTGTGTGTGAATGCGTGTGTCTGTGTGTGAACATATGAGCATGTGAGTGTCTGAGTGTCTGTGTGTGAGCATGGGTGTACCTGCCGCATCCCCATTTTACAGACGAGCAGACTGAGGCACACATTGCTGACATGACTTGCTCGGAGCCCCAGGGTCTTTCGGAGGGGAAGAGCGTTTCCTGGGGGCCTGAGCCTTTAGTCTCCTCCCGGGTACCCCCTGTTCCTTGGGGTTGCAAGCAGACCCTCTATGTGCCCGCGGACAGGCAGAGCCCCGAGTCCCGTGTGACTGTGCACAGAAGGCTCAGCACTGACTCAGCCCTCACTGCGTCCTCTCTGCACCTGGTTCAGGTGGGCTGTCTCTTGAGCACTGTTCCCGCCCCTTCGAGCACACACATGCACACACACACACACACACACACGTGTACGCGCCTCCACGCCCACACATCCGTGCAGGCACCGCCTCACACCCCCATAGCGGGGACAGTGGCTGCCCCTCTCAGAACAGCCCGCCGGGCTGGGACCCGCTGCCCTCCTCCGTCCCCGTGTCCGAGGGCACTAGAGGCTCAGCAGGACGCCAGCGCGACCACCGAGAGCTGCGTCTGGGGAACATGTCCCCCAGCCCCCCGAAGGAGAACCAAGTACCAACACCTGAGTGCTGAGGCCGAGTGACGGGTCCACGCGCAGGCGCCGCCTCGGCCCTTCCCGTGCCCCTCACCAGGCAGGGCGCCCCCCAGTTGTACGCGCGGCCTCTCGCCGACCCCGCGCCCTTCTCCAGGGTGCCAGACTCGTGCCAGGGGCCCCCAGGTGGCTCCAGCCAGGCCTGGTCTGGGCGAATGTGGACACAGGGACGCTGACGCCCCCAGGACTCCTACTGTGGCTTTTTGCTTGTTTTGGGGGGGCCACACCCGGCGGTGCTCAGGGCTTTCTCCTGGCCCTGCCCTCAGCACTCACTCCTGGGGGTGCTTGCAGGGCATCAAATGGGATGCCGGGGATCGAACCCAGGTCAGCCGCGTGCAAGGCAAACAAACCCCCTCTCCGCAGTACTGTCGCTCTGGCCCCAGCTTCCTCCCCGCCCCACCCCACCCCCAATTTTTTTCCCAATGAAACAAATCTAGGGGCCACACTGAAGGTGCTTGGGGTCACTGCTGGCAGTGCCGGGTGACCCTGTAGTGGTGGGGATCAAACTCGGGCCTCAGCTTGCAAATCGTGTGTTCCGTCTTTTGGACCATCTTCCTGGTCCTCATTCAGTTATTAATTTGGGGTTTTTTTTTGGCGGGGGGGGGAGGGTTGGGGACAATGCCCGGCAATGCTCAGAGGTTACTCCTGGCTCTGCACTCAGGAATTACTCCTGGCAGTGCTGGGGGGACCCTATGGGATGCCGGGGATGGAACCCGGGTCAGCCGCGTGCAAGGCAAACGCCCTCCCCGCTGTGCTATTGCTCCCACCCACTCCGTTTCTTTTTAAATGACCAGGCAAGGAGGTATTTAGGTGCCCCGCTCCCCCCTCTCTCTCACACAGGCCACCGGAGCGTGCCTTTTCCTTTTCCTCTTTCTTTTTTTCTTTCTTTTCTTTCTTTTTTTTTTTTCGTTTCACTGCTGCAGCATTAAAAGGGCAAAGGAGAGACGTTTGTGGGCAGGACTTTCCCCATCAGCGCCGCGGGCGGGGGGCGGAAGGGTGCTGGCTGGAGGCTGCGATGGGTGTCCCCACCCCGGCCACCCTCTCCCCGCGGGCAGGAGCCCCCCCACCCCGCCCCAGCCCCGTCGGCCGCGCACCCCTCAAGACACCCTCCCGCAGCTGCGGCCGCGCCGCCGGAGGCAGGAGCCCCACGAGGGAGCCACCCAAATAGCTATAATCAGCAGCCGCGCCAAGACTCCGAACTCACCCAATTATCCTGCGCGGGGAAAAAAACACAAAATGAAAACAAATTAACATGTTTGCATAGAAGCCGCGGCGGCAGCGCACACAGCCCTGCGCGCGCACGCACCGCCCGCCCCTCGCGCCCGGCCCGCGCGCCCCGGTCCCCGCCTTGGCTGGTCACTGCTGCCCCGGCTGCTGCGCCCAGCCCGGTGAGCAGGGATGTAGGGGATGTGCCGACACCCGGCCGCGTTCACCTGAACCCCTTTCTCGGTTTCAGGAGGGGGGATCAGCACAGAGAGGTTCGTTGGGCCTCCCTGAGGCCACACAGCTTGCACAAGGAAGAGCGGGCCAGCGCCGTTTGGCCTGGACACTGCCCACTTGACCTTCCGGTCCCCTCCCCGCCCTCCGGCCTTGCCTCTCCTCCCCTCACACCCCCTTTGCCCACCAGGGACAGTGGACAGTGCCTCCTTTTCCCCACTCTTGGGAAACCGGGTTCACAGTACCTTGGGGTCTGCCTGTGGGCTGGGGCACACCCACCGCTCACCCACCCACCCCGACACCCCTCACTCAGCTGGTGCGGCACCCGGGACCTCACGCAGGAGGTGGGGCGTCTTGGGAGCGCAGAAGCCAGGGTGCAGCCTCGGGATAACCGGGAGGGCGTTTGCCTTGCACGAAGCCAGACTGGGTTCGATCCCCGGCATCCCCATCGGTGGTCCCCTGAGCACCGCCAGGAGTGATTCCTGAGCTCAGAGGAATTCCCAAGGAAGCCCTGAGCAGCACCGGGTGTGCCCCCCCCAAAAAAGGTGTAAAAGAGCCCGCGGTGTAGGGCCCGTCCCCCTGCGCGGCACCACTACGGCCAGCTCCCGTCCCCTCTGGGCACTCACAGGGCTGCTGACCTCAGACCCACATCTGCAGGCTGTACCCTCAACACCGCACTTTGCAGCTTCATCGTCCAGGTTTTGGAGGAGCTGGGACCCTACCCCCCCTCACCCCCCCCCCACACACACAGGACTCTGTGACTACCCCCACCAGACACACACACACACACACACACACACACACACACACACACACAGAGGACTCTGTGATTGCGTTCTGTTGCTTGGGGGTCCGAGGACCACTTGCAGGGTCAGGGGCTGGACAGGGCCCCCCACGTGCAAAGCTTTGTCAGGGCCCCACCCCCAGGTCTCTGGCTCTGGGGAGCCTTTTGCTGGACGTGGCGGCACTTGTGGCTCTGTGCTCTGCGGCCCCTCCTGGACGCGCTGGTCCTGGGCGGGAGTGGACGGTGCCGGGGGAGGGGGGTGTTGGGGGGCAGAGAGTTCACAGCTGGAGGATGCCCACTGGGGCGGGATGTCCCCACGACCGTCAGCCTTTCTGCATCTGATGGTTCCCGCCCCCCAGGGCCAGGTGGTGGCTGGGACACGTGACCCGGCCGGGGGGGGCATTCTGAGGGGCACTGGCCGCCCGCTCAGAGCGCCACCCTTCAGCGCGGCCACCTGGCTGCCTGGCTCTCATGGCCTCGACACAGGCTGGGCTCCCGGTGCCCAGAAGTCATCGCTGGGTCAAGCAGCCCTGGTGCTTCCGGAAGATTTCGAGCCCCTCGCGCCTCAACTTGGTCGGGTGGACAGGCTGACGGGGCCGTGGGGGCCGCGGTGTCCCCTGTGTAGAGGGGGTGCTTGTTAGAGAGGGTGAACTGTGATGTGAAACAAGGCGGGGGAGACCCAATGCAGGGGGTGGCAGGGCGGGAGAGCCTGGGCAGGGGGCAGGGGAGGCTTGATTGAGCAGCTACTGTGTGCCTGGGTGGGGGAGATGGGCTCCTGGGACCTCCCGGACAGGCCCTCAGCCGCTCTGAGACTGGGGAGAGGGAAGGACGAAGGATGAGCTCGGGGTGCGCCACCCCCTCCTCACCTTTCAGGGCCAAGGGGGAGCTGTGAGCACAGAGCCGCGGCCCCCCTGTCCACTGCTCGGGGGCCCAGGGCGCAGGTGCGGAGGCCTCCGGGGCCCGGAAGCTGCCGGAGCAGGTTCTTTCCTTCTCCCCTGTCCAACAGAGTGCACAGGAAGCAGGGCTGGAGCGAGAGAGCAGCGGGGAGGGCGTTGGCCTTGCGCACGGCTGGGCCGGCTTCAGTCCCCAGCACCCCTGGGGTCCCCTGAGCACCACCAGGAGTCATTCCTGAGTGCAGAGCCAGGAGGAACCCCTGAGCACTGCTGAGTGTGACCTTCCCCGGCACACACACGCGCGCACACACACACGCACGCACGCATACGCACACACATGCACGCACACACATACACAGACGCGCACACTCACACACATGCACACATACACACACACGCGCGCACACACGCACACACTCACATGTGCACACACATGCACACACACATGCACACACATGCGCACACACGCACACACACAAAGTGCACAAAAAGCAATATCCGTCTTCCAGGATTCAGAAATGACGAGGGGGGTGATGAAGATTCAGCGTGTCAGGGACCAGCTTCCCGGGTGCTGGGCGTGGGGGGGGGCGGGCGCGGGGGCGGGGGGGGGGCCCATCTTACCCGGCACCAGTCAATGA
Source organism: Sorex araneus (assembly GCF_027595985.1). Taxonomy (NCBI): domain Eukaryota; kingdom Metazoa; phylum Chordata; class Mammalia; order Eulipotyphla; family Soricidae; genus Sorex; species Sorex araneus. The sequence goes on from NC_073310.1 coordinate 12,720,372, forward strand.
CTGTCCTGGGCCAGCAGGGCCCCCTCCCGGCTGGTCCTGTGCGCCGCCGCGGGGCTCCCGGGGCACATTCGGGCCCGGGCTTCCAGGAGCCACCTGCCCGCCGCAACCCTGCATTGTCTGACGTGCGTGCGTGCGTGCGGGGGCTGCGGGCGCATCTGACTCCGTCTCTCCCCCGTCGGGTCGTTTGTAACTGTCACCAGGCAGTCTCGCCCGGCGCTGATTCAATCTCGGCTTTGTGCTGTCGCAGCCGTTTCTCGGCACCGGGCTGATTTTGAAAGGAGGCCCATCCTCTGCGCCCGCTTTCCATAAGCAGGGGGGATGGGGCGTGCGCGCGCGCGCATGTGTGTGTGTGAGCGCGCGTGTGTACGCATCCCCCACGCGTGCACACACACATGTCTCTGCTGCTAGTCACCAAGATTAGGATTTGGAATGAGGTAGGCAGGTTGGGAGGGAGCCCCTCCCCCGTCCCCGCACCCCCCACCCCACCATCCCCCACCCCCCCCAGCCCCGGCAGGCAGGAACATCAGCGTTTTCTGCTCGGATCCGGGAGATAGACGTTAAGCGATTCCTCAGTAAGATGCCAGAGTGGAAATGACAGAACAACAGCAGTCACAGAGCCGCTGCCAGGGCGGAGGGAGGCTGGCTGAGACGGGGGCGGTCAGGGAGGGCCTCTTGGAGGAAGCAGCATTGCCGTTGGTGTCAGAATGAGGAGGCCGAGCTAGCCCTGCGGGGTCATTCCCTCCCCACCCCCAGTCTGGATGTAGATGCCCAGAAAGTGCAAGCTCCTCCCCAGAGTGCAAAGACTGGGCATGAGGGGAATGTGAGGTCTCTAGTTGGGAACTTCTGGATGGGTGTGAGGGAGGGGCCATTCTTGGCAGTGCTCAGGGCTGACTCCCGGCTCTGTGCTCATGGCTCACTCCCAGCTCTGTCCTCAGGGCTCACTCCCGGCTTTGTGCTCAGGACTCACTCCTGGCTCTGTTCTCAGTGCTCACTCCCTGCTCTGTGCTCAGGCTCACTCCCAGCTCTGTTCTTGGGGCCGCCACTGGCTGTGTTGAGGACCTTACGCGGTGCTGGGATCCGTGCCATTATCACTGTCCCAGCTGCATGCAAGGCCAGCGCCCTCACCTCTGTTCTCTCTCCCTCTGGCTACTGATTTCCGGTTGGCTCGTACTATTTTGGCGGCACTGGATGAGGTAAACTGTTACCTGGCGGGTACTGGCCAGTTATCGCTCAGGCCTCTTTCCCCCGGGCAGTGCCCACTCGGAGCTCACAGGTGAGATCGATCTGAAAGAGGGTCCAGGGTGAGCCTGAGGCCGGCCTGTTGGGGGTCGGGGGTGAGCAGGGGAGGGGAAGGAGGCACCCCGGGCCGGAGAGGATTGGGAGCGTCTGGGATCCTGGAGCACAGCGGGGAGGACGCTTGCTCGCACGCAGCTGACCCGGCCTCCATCCCCAGCCCGCTGGGAATGATCCCTGAGCACTGAGTCCAGAGCCAGCCCTGAGCACTGCTGGGTGTGGCCCCAACTCCAAAGCCAGCACACAAAATGAAAGTCCCCGGGAGTCAGGCTGGAAGTGAGGGTGGGTGGACAGTCCACCCCGCGACCGGGCCCCCGGGGACTGGTGTGGCATCAGGGGAGATGAGCGAGTGCCCAGAGCGAAGTTTGTCATAAAAAAAAGTCAGGGCAGGGGCCGGCGAGAGAGTTCCCGGGGCAAAGCGTGCAGGAGGCGTGGGTTCGACCTCTGGCCACTGCTCGGTCCCCGGACCCTGAAATTACGGCCCTTTCCAACCTCCAGGTGGCTGGGGCCAGAGAGCCCTTGGGGAGGTGACCATCCACTCTCCGAGGGGCAGCAGCTCGGGCCCCAGGGTGCGGCCGCGGCAGAGCTCGAGATTCAAGGCTGCACGGGTACGTGAGCCCCCGGGCCAGCCCCGCACCCACACGGCAACCTGAAGGGAAGTGTGGCCACCTGGTAGGAAACGTAAAAGTACCGGGAGACACACAGAGGGGCGGGCACTCGGCCGGGATAGGTCTGAGCTGGGGCGGGGGCAGGGGGCGCTAACTCGGCCCCCCCAGAGCTTCCGGCTCCATGGGCTGTGGCCAGAGGACATGGAGTAAGTTCCTCACTCAGAAAAGGGCGGAGAGACACTGAACCCTGCACCCCCTCCCAGCTCGGGGTGAGACACTGCACCCCTCCCAGCTCGGGGTGAGACACTGCACCCCTCCCAGCTCAGGGCTGAGACACTGCGCCCCTCCCAGCTCGGGGTGAGACACTGCACCCCCCCCCCAGCTCAAGGTGAGACACTGCACCCCTCCCAGCTCAGGGCTGAGACACTGCACCCCTCCCAGCTCAGGGCTGAGACGCTGCACCCCTCCCAGCTCAGGGCTGAGACGCTGCACCCCTCCCAGCTCAGGGTGAGACACTGCACCCCTCCCGGCTCAGAGTAAGACACTGCACCCCTCCCAGCTCAGGGCTGAGACACTGCACCCCTCCCAGCTCTGGTGAGACACTGCACCCCTCCCAGCTCAGGGCTGAGACGCTGCACCCCTCCCAGCTCGGGGTGAGACACTGCACCCCTCCCAGCTCAAGGTGAGACACTGCACCCCTCCCAGCTCAGGGCTGAGACGCTGCACCCCTCCCAGCTCAGGGCTGAGACGCTGCACCCCTCCCAGCTCAGGGTGAGACACTGCACCCCTCCCGGCTCAGAGTAAGACACTGCACCCCTCCCAGCTCAGGGCTGAGACACTGCACCCCTCCCAGCTCTGGTGAGACACTGCACCCCTCCCAGCTCAGGGCTGAGACGCTGCACCCCTCCCAGCTCGGGGTGAGACACTGCACCCCTCCCAGCTCGGGGTGAGACGCTGCGCCCCTCCCAGCTGGGGGCGAGACACTGCGCCCCTCCCAGCTTAGGGCTGAGACACTGCACCCCTCCCAGCTCAGGGCTGAGACACTGCACCCCTCCCAGCTGGGGTGAGACACTGCACCCCTCCCAGCTGGGGTGAGACACTGCACCCCTCCCAGCTCAGGGCTGAGACACTGCACCCCTCCCAGCTCAGGGCTGAGACACTGCACCCCTCCCAGCTCGGGGCTGAGACACTGCATCCCTCCCAGCTCGGGGCTGAGACACTGCACCCCTCCCAGCTCGGGGTGAGACAATGCGCCCCTCCCACCTCGGGGTGAGACGCTGCACCCCTCCCAGCTCGGGGTGAGACGCTGCACCCCTCCCAGCTCGGGGTGAGACGCTGCACCCCTCCCAGCTCGGGGTGAGACGCTGCACCCCTCCCAGCTCGGGGTGAGACGCTGCACCCCTCCCAGCTGGGGTGAGACACTGCACCCCTCCCAGCTTAGGGCTGAGACACTGCACCCCTCCCAGCTCAGGGCTGAGACACTGCACCCCTCCCAGCTGGGGTGAGACACTGCACCCCTCCCAGCTGGGGTGAGACACTGCACCCCTCCCAGCTCAGGGCTGAGACACTGCACCCCTCCCAGCTCAGGGCTGAGACACTGCACCCCTCCCACCTCGGGGTGAGACTCTGCACCCCTCCCAGCTCAGGGCTGAGACGCTGCACCCCTCCCAGCTCGGGGTGAGACACTGCACCCCTCCCAGCTCAAGGTGAGACACTGCACCCCTCCCAGCTCAGGGCTGAGACGCTGCACCCCTCCCAGCTCAGGGCTGAGACGCTGCACCCCTCCCAGCTCAGGGTGAGACACTGCACCCCTCCCGGCTCAGAGTAAGACACTGCACCCCTCCCAGCTCAGGGCTGAGACACTGCACCCCTCCCAGCTCTGGTGAGACACTGCACCCCTCCCAGCTCAGGGCTGAGACGCTGCACCCCTCCCAGCTCGGGGTGAGACACTGCACCCCTCCCAGCTCGGGGTGAGACGCTGCGCCCCTCCCAGCTGGGGGCGAGACACTGCGCCCCTCCCAGCTTAGGGCTGAGACACTGCACCCCTCCCAGCTCAGGGCTGAGACACTGCACCCCTCCCAGCTGGGGTGAGACACTGCACCCCTCCCAGCTGGGGTGAGACACTGCACCCCTCCCAGCTCAGGGCTGAGACACTGCACCCCTCCCAGCTCAGGGCTGAGACACTGCACCCCTCCCAGCTCGGGGCTGAGACACTGCATCCCTCCCAGCTCGGGGCTGAGACACTGCACCCCTCCCAGCTCGGGGTGAGACAATGCGCCCCTCCCACCTCGGGGTGAGACGCTGCACCCCTCCCAGCTCGGGGTGAGACGCTGCACCCCTCCCAGCTCGGGGTGAGACGCTGCACCCCTCCCAGCTCGGGGTGAGACGCTGCACCCCTCCCAGCTGGGGTGAGACACTGCACCCCTCCCAGCTTAGGGCTGAGACACTGCACCCCTCCCAGCTCAGGGCTGAGACACTGCACCCCTCCCAGCTGGGGTGAGACACTGCACCCCTCCCAGCTGGGGTGAGACACTGCACCCCTCCCAGCTCAGGGCTGAGACACTGCACCCCTCCCAGCTCAGGGCTGAGACACTGCACCCCTCCCACCTCGGGGTGAGACTCTGCACCCCTCCCAGCTCAGGGCTGAGACGCTGCACCCCTCCCAGCTCGGGGTGAGACACTGCACCCCTCCCAGCTCGGGGTGAGACACTGCACCCCTCCCAGCTCAGGGTGAGACACTGCACCCCTCCCAGCTCGGGGTGAGACACTGCACCCCTCCCAGCTCAGGGTGAGACACTGCACCCCTCCCAGCTCAGGGTGAGACACTGCGCCCCTCCCAGCTAGGGGTGAGACGCTGCACCCCTCCCACCTCGGGGTGAGACGCTGCACCCTACAACCCCTCCTAGCTGCGAGCAGAGGGTGAAGGCCCACACCTGAGCCTGACCCAGTTCTCGGGTTAGTTATCCATATGTGACCTTCATGTTGTTCCCTAACCTTGTCTAGAAGGTTCCACTCATTTCTGCACCAACCCGGCCCCCAGAAACATCTGTTGATCCTTCAGTTTGGGGGAAAGTCAAGGGCAGCTCTCAGCAGCCGCTTTCAGGGGCATTCATCCACCTTGGTCTAAGGAGCAGGACAAAAGCAGGTTTGATCTCCTGTACCCCACCTGGCCCCCCGGACCCTGCCAGGAGTGATCCCTGAGCGCAGAGCCAGGAGTAAGCCCTGAGCACCACTCAGTGTGGCCTCCACTCCACCCGCAAACACACACACATACACACGCATGCACACTCCTGCCACGACAACCTTTGGTGGAATTCCTTCTTCCTTCTTCCTACTTCCTTTTTCCTTCTTCCTTCTTCCCCTTCTCTTTCCCACAGTCCAATTCTCAAGCCTCTGTGCCCTGCGCCCCTCTCCCCACACCCCTTCTCCTGGTCACATCCCGGGGTGCGGGTGTTAGTGAGACGTGTCTGCATGGTGCCGAGCCCCTGGGAGCAGCCGGAGCTCTTAGTATTACTGTGATGATTGGACTTTCTCTCTCCCCTGCGCGGTGGGTGCTGGGCGGGGGGTGGGGGGAGGCGGCGGGGGAAGGAGGTGAGACGCATCGGGGGCACCTGTGCATCACATCCCTCTCCTAGACCATCGCCCGCAAGTCCCTGGCCTCCCTTTTGGTGTCCACTTACCCCCGCTGCTCTTCGGGAAGGTTCCGCCTGTCTGAGCCTCCCGTGGATGCTCTTGACCACCGTTGGCTTTGCTGGCCAGCACTGGGGGGACTTGACGTCCCCTGCCCGTCCAGGCTGGCTCCCGGTTCAGAGAGGGTACCGCGGGGCGGGTCCTGGCGCTGCCCACAGCTGGCCTGGGTTGCATCCCCAGCATCCCCATCTGGTCCTCCGAGCACTGTCGGGCGTGTCCTTGGAACAGAGCAGCTAGGGTGTGGCCCCCAGCAGACAAAAATACTGACCTCGAATGACCTTAGCCGGCTGCCCCCAGCCCCGACCACCTCTCCCCCTTGGGGTATGCTTCTGGTGGGGACACGCTGCTGAGGGTGGGGCCCCTTGCCAGTGGAATGACTAGCATGGGAGGGGGAGGGGCCGCCTCTGGGGCCTGCCAGCCCCCTCGGTTGCCGGGGCCAGCCCCTCAGCACTCAGGCAGGGACGGGTGGTCGTCTGGGCTTCCTCCTGGCTCTGCTCTCAGGGGTCACTCCAGGCAGGGTCTAGGGGACCCTGTGGGGTGCCGGGGGTCGAGCCAGGTCAGCTGCTTTCGAGGCGAGTGCCCTTTGGGTTCCTTCACACCCCCCAGCACCCTGTCCCCCACTGAAGCAAGAGCTCCCCGGGGGTGGGGTGGGGGTCCCCAGCCGTGGCCCCTGGGTCCTGGCACCCTTGCCTGGCCTCGCACAGGTGGGAAGCCCTTGATGACTTCCCAGAGGGGAGCCTGGAGCTGCCCCGGGCTCTCCGTGGCGGGCTCTGCTCTGCAGTCCTCCAGCCCTGCCACCGGCCCCCCCCAGCCCCCCGCCCCGTGCCCTCCGCAGCACTTGCCCGGCCCCCCTCCCCCTGTACCAGGCGCCAGGAGTTGCTGCTGTGGCGTTCCTGGAGAACGAGCCACTTTTCCAGGTGAGGGAGGGAACCAGGGGCCGGGGGTGACGGAGCCAGGATTCAGTGTAGGGGGCCTGGCGGGGGGGGGGCTCTGGCTGCAGAGCCTGGACCACAGACTGCCCCCCTCCTGAATGCCAAGGCTGCTGCCACCCCCTCCCCTCCCCCCACCCGGCCTGGTGCTCCCCCTCCCACAGCTGATAGCAGGGCCGGACACACAGTAGGCGCTTTCTTCCTTCCTCTCCTCTCCGCGGGGCAAAGGGCCTCCCAGCCCTGCGCCGGGAGCTGGCCGTGGTGCTGACGGCGCCCGGGCTCAGGCTGGCCCCTGCGTGCACGCGCGGGGGCCCCCCTCGCAGAGGGGGCCGGGGGCAGGGGTGGGGGTCTCCATTCATCTGCTTGTTCACCAGCGGCGTAGCCCTCTGCTGCCCTCCGCCCAGGGCCTGACCGTTGTGTCGATGTGGGGGCGGGGCCTCCCCCGTGGCCCCAGATTGTCCCCCACAGGCCTGGGCGCAGCCACGGGGCCCGGGATGGGAGCAGCCGTGAGCACGGAGCCGGGGGAGGGGTGGGGAGGGGTGCCCGCCCCACCCCCACCCCAGCCACGCGCGCCGCCGACGCCTCCGCCGAGAGCCACGTTTGCTCTGCGGTCAGGCCAGCTTTGTGCAGAGACTGAGGGGAGGGCGAGGCGCCCACCCCCAGGAAAAGTGAGGGCGCCCCGCCCCCAGCCCCCCTCTGCGGCACTACAGCGGGCACTACAGCGGGAAGTAATCGCTTCCCGCAGGCCCCCTGGTCCACAGCCGGGGGGAGGGCCCCCGCGCCCCGCGCCGGTTTAATCAGCAGTGCCCTGCGCCAGGAAGATTCCAGAGCGCGAGAGATCAGGAGAGGGGTTAAAGAGAATTACGCTGTCTCCTCCATGCTAATGTAATCTCTAACCAGATCTGCCTAGCCGCAGCTCAAATTGCTTTTTAGATTAACATTTAATTATTAACAGGGTCCCCTGGAAGGCCTCGGGGCTCGCGAGCAGGGGTGGGGGGGGCAGAGGGAGCGGCGGGAGGGGGTGAAGGGTGGGCTTCGGCTCTGGCTGCCTTATCAAGAGGCAGAACTTGGGGGGGGGGGGGCGGGCAGGGGAGTTGGGTGAGGAAGGGCACAGAAAGAGAGAGCCGGATGCAGGAAGGAAGGTGAGGGGGCCACGGGGCGGAGAGGCGGCCGAGAAGGGGCGGGGCAGGGATGGAGGAGGAAGGCCGTGGAGCTGGGCGTCCCCCTTGCCTCCAGGGCCCCGGGGCACGGGCCAGGCCACCCCGGCCCAGAAGGCAGGTGACTTCCGGCCCCTCCCCTGAGCTCGCTGCCGCAGACCCTGAGACAGACGTGAGGGATCCCAGCCACAGAGTCCAGACCCACCCCCGCTCTGCCAGGCCCCTGCCCTCGGCTGGACCCCAGTCCCACCCACCACCAAGACCCCCCCTGCCTTGGTGGTCAGGACAGGCACGCGAGACGGCGTGCAGTGGGGGGCAGCGGTAAAGCATGCTGTGGTGGACACTGGCCCCTTCCGGGGGGAGCCCCGAGTCCTGACGGGCCTCTCGGTGCTCTCTGGGACCCTCACTCCCGACAAGCCCCTCTTAGCGCCAGCTGGGCACCGTGCAGGGCAGAAGGTGGGGGCAGGCTCCGGGTTGCGTGACTGCCCATCATGAATGCCCAGAGACCCCCCCCACCGGTGTTCTCACTTCTGTCCCTTTGGGTCCCAGGAAGGGTGGGCCACGACCTTCAGCTCTATGGTCCGAGGGGGTCCAGAGAGGCAACTCTGGGGAGGGGGAAGGGAAGGTGGGGGACGGCCGGAGGAGGCCAGAGGGGCAGAAACTGGCCTCGCCCAAGTGAGCCCGGCATTGTGCCCTGTCCCAGAGCGAGTGCGGCCCTCGCAGGGGCTCCCGGGAATGATGGGGCTGGAAGGAGAGGCTGGGAGGGGCTGGGGCTGGGAAGCAGGAAGCATGTAGGGCTGGAGGGTCCCGCCTGGCCTACCAGGTTCCTAGTCTGTAGCAGGTGTCGGGGCTGGCACCCAAACAGCACCCAGGGGAGTCTGCTGCTTGGCGAGTGACTAGGTGCATCGAATAGGCGGGGGGAGAAGGGAGGATGGACAGGAGGGTGGAGGGAGGGTAGATGGGTGGGGAGGGATGGATGGTGAGTGGTGGATGGATGGATGGATGATGGATGGATGGGTGAGTGGATGGATGGAAGGATGAGTGGATGGGTGAGTAGATGGATGGGTGAGTGGATGGATGGATGAATGGGTGGATGGATGGAAGGGTGAGTGGATGGGTGGGTGGATGGATGAATGGGTGGATGGATGGAAGGGTGAGTGGATGATGGAAGGATGAGTGAGTGTATGAATGGGTGAGTGAATGGGTGGATGGGTGGATGTATGGATAATGGATGGATGAGTTGATGAATGGATGAGTAGATAGATGGTAGATGGTGGATGAATGGTGAATGGATGAATGATGGGTGGATAGATGAATGGATAAGTCAATGGATGGATGGATGAGTGGGTGGATGGGTGGATAAGTGAATGAATGGTGGGTGGATAGATGGATAGGTGAGTGGATGGATGGATGAGTGGGTGGGTGGATGGATAAGTAAATGAATGGTGGGTGGATAGATAGATGAATAGGTGAGTGGATGGATGGATGAGTGGGTGGATGGATGATGGATAGATGGGTGAGCGCATGGATGGATGGATGAATAGATGGTAGATGGTGGATGAATGGTGGTGGATAGATGGATAGATGAATGGGTGAGTCGATAGATGGATGGATGCATGGATGGATGAGTGGGTGGATAAGTGAATGAATGGTGGATGGATAGATAGATGAATAGGTGAGTGGATGGATGAGTGGGTGGGTGGGTGGATGGATGATGGATGGATGGATGAGTGCGTGGATGGATGGGTGATGGACGGATGCATGGATGAGCGGGTAGATGAATGGCAGATGGATGGATAGATGGTGGATGGATGAGTGGATGGATGGTGGATAGATGGACAGATGGGCGAGAGGGTGATTGGGTAGGTGAATGAATGGGTGAATACATGACTCTCACTTATCCGTTTGAAGGAGGTCCCACAGCATCCTGCGTGTATTCGCTTAGAACCATCAGCCCAGGTGCCTTCACTCTGCCCTTCCTGTCTGTTTATGAGTGAGCGGCTTCCTGGGAACACCCCCCCACACATCCTCTCATCCTCCACCGAGATTCCAGTCTGTCAGAGTCAAAGCAAAGTGGATTTGGGCAGTGGGGGGGGGGGAAGGCGGCAGAGCAGAAGCTACAAGAGACCCTGGCGAGGGCCACACAGTGCAAGCCGAGGACACAGTGAATGTCCCTGGGGGGCTTCTTCCACCTGGGGCTGGTCACCTCTGCAGATCCTCTACCCCCCCCCCCCCCCGTCTCTGGTTGAAGTTTGGGGCAGGGGCGTTGCTGATAGAGGCCTAAAATTCCAAGCCCTGGGGGCTGGAGCAGTAGCACAGCGGGTAGGGCGTTTGCCTTGCACGTGTGGTCAACCCGGGTTCGATTCCCAGCATCCCATAGGGTCCCCTGAGCACCGCCAGGAGTAATTCCTGAGTGCAGAGCCAGGAGTAACCCCTGTGCATCGCTGGGTGTGACCTGAAAGGAAAAAAAAATTCCAAGCCCTCCGCAGAGGGGAGTTTGGTGGCTGCCGGGAGGGGAGCAGGGTGCCCAGGCCACGGTTCAGAGGGAACGTTCCAGGGACTCGAATGCGCACGTGGCATTGCATTTGAGCGGGCCCCTCCCCCAGGCCAAGACAGGGACTGGAAGAGATGAGAAGAGGCAGCCCAGGGGCCCGGGGGGTGGGTGGGAATAAAAGAGTCTTTCAGGCTACAGCTCCCGTCCCTCTCGCACTGCAAAGTTCTTCCTCTCTCTGGCTCCCCTGTCACATCGCCTTTATCTGGATCCCCGGCTCTGAAAGGGCATATCGACAGCTGGAGCCTTATCTGCGGCAGGGGACCTACTCCTCTGGGTGCCTCCGAGATAAGGCGTCTTATCGGCCCCCGTGTCAGGGAGACTGCCAAGGCATTCTGATCAGGGGGGCTCGCAACGTGTCCCCCTCCTTTTATTTATTTATTTATTTATTTTTTTTTGCTTTTTTGGGTCACACCCAGCGATGCACAGGGGTCACTCCTGGCTCATGCACTCAGGAATTACTCCTGGCGGTGCTCGGGGGACCATATGGGATGCTGGGATTCGAACCCGGGTCGGCCGCGTGCAAGGCAAACGCCCTACCCGCTGTGCTATCACTCCAGCCCCCCCCTCCTTTTATTATTACTGTTATTATTATTATTATTAAAGTCACAGAGCTGGGGCTTATATACGGCGCGGTTGGCAGATATTCAGGGTTTCGGAGTGAGCGGCCCCAGGGTGGTCTGAGCCCGGGAGACCGTTGGCGCGGGCACCGACACTGGCTTTCTGCGGAGGGGGGTGGCGGCAGGCAGAAAGGGGCCGGGTGAAGGCACAGGGCAAAGCCTGGGTGCAGAGGCGCTGGCTCAGGCCGGCCTCTCTGGGCCTCGCTCACGGCCTCCGACAATAGCCAATTCACGGGCTCCCGCGGTCACTCGGCACCTGTTCATGAAGCTCCCAGCAGGGTCCTGGGGAGAGCGGTTCCCGCCCCGAGCCCCGAGTCCCAGGGAGAGAGACACGAACAGCCCTGAGGGAGGACGGGGCTGCCCAGGGGCCAGGCCAGCTGAGCCCCTGTGTGGTCTAGAGTGGCGCCGGGGGACAAAGGGCCATGCAGGGGTCAAGGTGGCGCAGCGGGCAGGCAGGGGGCGGGGGCGGGGAGGGCCCCTGGGCCCCGGATCAGGGCCAGGCTCTGTTCCAAGGCCGTGGCGGAAGTTTCGGGCCCCGGGAAGGGCTCGACCTTGTCTCACTGTGACTGATGGGGACAATGCGGGCGCTGAGCAGGGGTGGGGGGAGACCACACCTGGCTCTGCGCTCGGGGAACCCCGGGTTGGCCACGTGCAAGGCCAGCGCCCTCCCCGCTGCTCTCTCTCTCTCTCTCTCTGTCTCTCTCTCTCTCTCTCTCTCTGTCTCTCTCTCTCTCTCTCTCTCTCTCTCTCTCTCTCTCGCCCTCATGGGACACATATATGTTTTTTTTTTCTTTTTGGGTCACACCCGGTGATGCTCAGGGGTTCCTCCTGGCTCTGCACTCAGGAATTACTCCCAAATATAGGGGGTCCCGCCCTGCCAGGGGACTTCATGTATCCCAGGCGTGCCCGACGCTGCAGCCAGGCCCCATGGAGGGCATCTGACGGGACAGCCCCCGGAGTGACCAGCCGCCCTTCTCCCCACCAGGCTGCAGACCACAGGGCCCTTTGTCCCCATCTTCAAGACTGGGAGGGGAACTCATGTGGGGTGGGGGTGCTGGAAAGGGGCTCTGGAGGGTGGATCTGAGGTTAGTGTGGGTGGTGGCTTCTGGGGGGGCTTCCCAGCAGGCACTTGCTCAGTGCTGTAGGTTGCCTGAGGGGGGAGGGCTCCGTGGGGCAGCCCCTCCCCCACGGCAGGCTCGGGCAGGGTCGTTTCCCTGGGCACTGGGTGGTCCCTCTGTCCCCTCTCCTCTGTGACTCCCCATCAGATTGGATGGGGTGGGTGCAGTTCCAGGCAGGGGTGCGGGAGGCGGGGTCCACCTTCTGTTGGGGGTGGCTAAGGGTCTTTGCTTCCTTCCAAATGCACGCCCCATCCTGCATTGCCCCCCGGACCAGCAGGGGTGCCCAGGACTGGGCCGTGTGGTGTGGTGAGACCAGGGTGGACACAGCCCCAGTGCAGAAAAGGAGGAGTTGTAAGTCTGGGCACGTGGGCCCTCTCCCCTGGCACGGCGGGCGATGACCCCCTACCCACGGCACAGCTGGGGTCGGGCCTGACGGGCCTGAGGGGCCTGCTCTTGTGGCCACTCATGTCCCCTGTGTCGCAGTCAAGGGCTTCTGTGCGGTAATGAGCCCTTGCTGTTCCCGGCCCAAATGGTGTCATTTCTGCCCGACGGCTAACGGTGTGTTTTAAAATCACCAGAAACCAACGCAGGGAAGCGGATGCTGCGTGTTTTTTTTTTTTTTTCTGTTGTTTTCTTTATTGCCTCGCTGTGTTAAGGCTGGAGAATGAAGGTGCAGGGGGGAGGCTGAGAACCCCGCCCCTCCCCCACCCGCCCCCCACTTTCTCTCCCTCTCTTTCTCTCTCTCTCTCTCTCTCTCTCTCTCTCTCTTTGGAGACAGTAATAGGAGAAAATTGGTTTTGAAACTGAATAAAAGTCCCTTTCAGAGTAAATCATTTCTTTCAGGCTACCTTTGCTGAGAGTAAAATGGAGCATAATGAAAGGTGGTTAGTGATTGTCTTTCATTTACCGAGCGGGGCCGGGACAGACGCGAGGCTGCCGCTGTCTCGGGAAATACAAGATTGGAATAATTGCGCGGTAACAAGGAGCTTGTTGTGAAATTAGTATCTTAAGAAAGTAGTGAAAAAAGGCTTTTCCTCATGAATACTTCATTATTAGAAGAAAGCGGCAGAATTCAGGGTTCCAGACACCTGTTTAGTATTAAATAACTTCCCTTTCTTCTCCTTCAACACTCTTCCCCCCTCCTGGTTTTTTTTGAAACCAGCGTGAGGATGGATTTGACCCATCCTGGCTGTCCACGACCGGGGCGGGGGAGGGGCCGTGCCCAGACTTGGCGGGTGTAGGTGTGTGGGGGGGACATCAGGGTCTTCTGGATGGAACTGACTCCCACCCAGGCCTGCCAGGAATCGGGGAAGGGGGGGCCCCAGCTGGGAACCCCCTCCACCCCCGCCCATAAACAAGGCCTCCAGGGGAAGTGGGTTTTCAGATGTGGGACAGCTGGCCTGGGTGAGCGTGTGCCAGCGGGACCCCGCGCACGGCTGAGCTGCAGCCCGCAGGGCCCGTGCCACCTCCTGCCACTGGGGCGGGGCGGGGGGGCTCAGTTTGGTGGTGACAGGGAGCAGCCCAGGCAGGAAGCTCGGGCGGCCCTTGGCACCGGGGGTCAGGATGCAGAGACCACGGTCGGGCTCCGCGTGGGCCAGGGTTGGGGTACCCCACGTCCTTTCTCCCAGAGATGCCGCCGGCCTGGACATCTCCCCCCCACCCCCACCTCGTGTGTGTATGTGTTGGGGGCTGCGGGGACTTTGGGGAACCCAGGCAGGAGGCTGTGCCACACTTTCAGAGACTGGACCACAAGGGGTGGGGGTGCTTCTGCAGCCAGCGGGGTGCTGGCCTGGCACCCCATAGGGACCTGTAAGCCCTGCCAGGAGTGATCCCCGAGCACAGAGTCAGGAGTCAGCCCTGAGTTCTGCCGGGTGTGGCCCCATAAATAATAAATCGGTGAAACGGGGGATGACCGTTATCACTCACCCGTTATTCTGGATTGCCCCCCGTGTGCTGGCTCCGGAGATGGCCCCATGGGGTCCGCCTTGGTCTGCTGAGGGCCAGCGGCCACTGCAAAGGCAGCGGGTGTATGAAGGGACGCTGACTCAGTTTCTCTTTTGTTCGTTTTGGGGCCACACTGGGTGGTGCTCTGTGCTGACGGCTGGAGGTGCTCGGGGGACCATGTGCGATCCTGGGGAGTGAACCCGGGTTAGCCACGTGCGAGGCAAGCACCCTACCCACTGGGCTCTCTCTCCGGCCCCCGAGAGGGGGTGAGGGTCTCCCGGTCTGTGCCCGGGGAGCTGCTTGCCCAGGCGCCGAGACTCCTCCTCTCCCCGTGGGCCTGGAGGCGCCTCTCGCTGTCCTGGGTCTCTGGCCGTCTCCCCGCCTGCCATGTTGGGGTACGCAGGGGTGGGGACAGGGGTGCGGACACCAGCCTGGGGTGGGGGCCCTGCTCGTGACGTGCACTCCTCGCCCCTCCCCACAGGAACCCTGCCCCAGAGCGCGCCCGCCGCCCCCCGCCGCCCAGCCATGCTGGCCTGTCTGCAGAGGACCCAGAACCCCGCGGGCCAGCACCTGACCTGCCCGAGCAAGAGCCTGGAGCTGCGCAAGTGTGAGTCCCCCACGCCCCGCCCAGCCTCAGCCCCCCACGCCCCGCCCACCCCCAGGCCTCAGCCCCCCCCACGCCCCACCCCTGCTGCGGGCCCTCCAGGACCCTCTCACCTGCACCCCTGCTTGCTGCCTCTACCGGGGGGTGACTCCCACCCCGCACCTGCTCTGGCCTCTTCCAGCAGCCACCCCGGGCCGCACCCCTCCCCCTCCCCGCCGCCAGGGACCGCTGGGGCCGTCCCCAGAGCACTGGGGAGCCTGCTGGCAGAGTCTGGGAGGCCATGCGGTGCCGGGGACCCCACCCTGGGCAGCCCCTAGCCCAGGACTCTCTCCCTAGCCCTGTGGTTTATTTATTTTTTTTAAATAAATGATCTCCAATAGGTTTTATTTTAATTTAATCTGGTATAAATTATAAGGTATGGATCAGTGTAAAACTGGGTTTTTTTGGTGTTTTTGTGGGTTTTTTTTTTTTTTTGGCTTTTTGGGTTATACCCGGTGATGCTCAGGAGTTACTTCTGGCTTTGCACTCAGGAATTACCCCTGGCGGTGCTCGGGGGACCATTATGGGACGCGGGGGATCGAACTCGGGGGTCAGCAGTGTGCAAGGCAAACTCCCTCCCCGCTGTGCTATCGCTCTGGCCGAGACTTTTTATTACAAAATACTTTCACAAAATTTCATGGCTTGATTGAAGTCTAGTTCATATCCTCTTACGATCCATGGCTTGTATGGAATCCAGCGGTTTGTAGTTTACTTATAGAATTTCGCCTTCATTACTAGGTGGTTCTAGAACATTCTAGAACATCTAGAACATTTTAATTACCTCCAGAAGAACCCCCGTGTCCATTGGCAGCCATCCCCTTCGTCCTCTGCCCATTTCTCTCCCTTTAGGCTCCTCTATTCTGTATGTAATCATAGAGTGCCATCTTTTGTGACTGACGTCTTTCATTCATCGTAACATTCCCAAGGTTTGGGGCCGGAGCAGTAGCACAGCGGGTAGACTTGCCTTGCACGGCGGACCTAGGTTCGATCCCCGGCATCCCCTAAGGTCCCCTGAGCCCACGGGGCGGGAACCCTGAGTGCAGAGCCAGGAATAAGCCCTGAGTACTGCCGGGTGTGGCACAAAAACAAAACAAATCAGAAGAAAACATTTCCAAAAGTTCATCCTTGTGACCCTCCATCTGTTTCTTCTGGATTTTTTTTTCTTTTTTGGGTCACACCCAGCATTACACAGGGGTTACTCCTGGCTCTGCACTCAGGAATTACTCCTGGAGGTGTTGGGGTTCCATATGGGATGCTGGGAATCGAACCCGGGTCGGCCATGTGCAAGGCAGATGCCCTCCCCGCTGTGCTATCGCTCCAGCCCCCGTTCTGGATTTTTGATGTTGTATTTCATTTTTCAGTTTCCTGATGAGTTTGTTAAGTTACATCGAAAACACTATTTGGTACAAGTTTTTCAGATATTTTCACATGTGATTGAATACAACAGTTTTCAGTTATGTTAAGTTACTGCAGCCACATTTCTTTACGTATTTATTTTGTGCTCCCCCGCGCCCCCATCTTTCTTGATTAGGTTAGTTAGCTAACGAGGTTATATATTTCCTTTTCCCCAAAATTCGTCTTTGGGACTTATTTAATAGTGATTAACCTTTGCAGACTCATTAATTTATGCTTTTGTCTTGGTTAAAATCTTCCTCCTGTTTTTCTTGTTTTTTGAATTTCTTGAGTTAGAGGCTTAAATCTTTACACTGACAAGAAACCAAGGAAAAACGAAGGTGATTGATTCCCTGAGCTCTGTTTTCGCTACATCCTAGAGGTTCTGATCTATATAGAGAATTTTATTACCATTATTTTCTGCGTAGTTGATAATTTAGGTGTTGATTTCCTCTAAGACTTAACAGAGTTCTTCCATTCACCCAGATAACCAGCATTTTTTTTTCCAATTTTATTTATTTATTTATTTTTTGCTTTTTGGGTCACACCCAGCGATGCTCAGCGGTTACTCCTGGCTTTGCACTCAGGAATTACTCCTGGCAGTGCTTGGGGGACCATATGGGATGCCGGGGATCGAACCCGGGTCGGCTGCGTGCAAGGCAAACGCCCCCCCCCCCCGCTGTGCTATCGCTCCGGCCCCTCCAATTTTATTTTTTCTGGTTGATTATATTATGATCAGAGTATGCTATCTTTCTGGTTTATTATATGAACCTCAATCAAGTTTTCTTGGTCATATCATCTCTGGTGATTTTTTGAGTTTGATGTTCATGGGACTTGGGTAGCAGAGACCATTGGGCAATTCCGGAAGTTTGGTGTCTATCAATAATACCTACCCCATTAATTCTCTTGGGACTTCTACATCCATACTCACTTGTCACGGACCGAGAGAGCTGGCACCTCCTCCTGGTGTGTTCCAGGCTATTTCTTTTTATGGTACTTACAGTACTGACCATGGGGATGGTGACACGATGCTATTTGGCACACAGATTCGTACCTGCTCTCTTCATAGCAAATGATTTTCTACTTCGAGGCAGTTAATGTTTTGCTTTTTTGGGTCACACCCGGCGATGCACAGGGGTTACTCCTGGCTCATGCACTCAGGAATTACTCCTGGCGGTGCTCAGGGGACCATATGGGATGCTGGGAATTGAACCCAGGTCAGCTGTATGCAAGGCAAACGCTCTACCCGCTGTGCTATGGCTCCAGCCCCAATGTTTTGATGTATTCTGGATTCACTTCTATCTGTGAAGCTGGTAACCTTCACAGTGGCTTTTTTAATTCACTTGTTTTCCTCCCCCAAAAGCTTTGTCGGTCGTTCTGAATGATGCCATTTCGATGGGACTCACGGACTGTGGAATTGGACAAAGTTTTGTGATCCAATCTGAAGGCTCTTTAAAAAAGGCTCTAAGAGAAGAAGAGTTTGTTCAGCTCATTTACAGTTATTGATGAAGAGCTTTCTGGCCTTAGTTCCATTATGCTATAATCGCTTTTGAAAAAAGTCTTTTTCTACGGGATCTGTGTTGGCTGCTTTTGTTTTCTATTCCTGCGAATCGTGAGGAAGGTGGGTCTTTATCTTCTAATAGTGACACTTTCAGGAATACCTTGATTCTGGCTGGGGGTGAGTGAGGACCCCACGGTGCTGAAGCACTCACATGTGGGGGCCTTAGTTTGCAGTGTGTCCTTCTGCACCCCTACATATATATGTGTGTATATATGTATATATGATATATATGAGCTGGAGCGATAGCACAGCGGATAGGGCATTTGCTTGCATGCGGACGACCCAGGTTCAATTCCTCTGGCCCTCTCAGAGAGCCCGGCAAGCTACCGAGAGTATCCTGCCCCCATGGCAGAGCCTGGCAAGCTCCCCGTGGCATATTCAATATGCCAAAAACAGTAATAACAAGTCTCGCAATGGAGGCGTTACTCGAGCCCGCTCGAGCAAATCGATGAGCAGCGGGATGACAGTGACAGTGACAGTGATATATACATATATATTCATAGGTACCTTGATTCTCCTTTGGGAACACACCTAGTAGTGCTCAGGAGCTACTCCCCACTCTGTGCTCAGGGGTTGATCCTAGCAGTGTTCAGGTCTCTCACGGTACCGGAAATGGAGCCAGGACCTTCCCCGTGCCGTTTTATGCACCCGGCCTGCCCAGCCTCTTGCTTCACTGCAGCGGTGCAGGTTAACAGCGCAGAGCCTTGGCGGCCGGAGCGATTAATACAGTGAGGCCGGGGCTTGCCTTGCCCGAGGCCAACCTGAGTTCCATCCCGTGTGCTTCCCCGAACACCGCCGAAGAGTGATTCCTGAGTGCAGAGCCAGGAGTAAGCGCTGCGCACCACTGGGTGTGGCCCAAAAAGCAACAAAAACAACAACAACAACAAAAAAAAAACACAAAAAAACCCAGTTTGGGACCAAATGATAGACTTTGTGCATTTGCTTCTTTTCTCTACAGCATTTTCTTGCAGTTCCCATTGTACTTGTAAAACTCTGTGACCTGGCATCAGTTTGGTTTTGTTTGTTTGTTTGTTTGTTTGCTTTTGCTTTTTGGGTCACACCCAGCGATGCTCAGGAATTACTCCTGGTGGTGCTTGGGGGACCATATGGGTGCCGGGTATCGAACCCAGGTCGGCCGTGTGCAAGGCAAACGCCCTACCCACTGTGCTATCACTCCAGCCCCAACTGGCATCAGTTTTTTTTTTGTTTTTGTTTTTGGGTCACACCTGGCAATGCACAGGGGTTACTCCTGGCTCTGCACTCAGGAATTACTCCTGGCGGTGCTCAGGGGACCATATGGGATGCTGGGATTTGAACCCGGGTCGACCGCGTGCAAGGCAAACACCCTCCCCACTATGCTATTACTCCAGCCCCCTGGCATCAGTTTTAAATGACACCTTTGGTCCCCGCTCTAAGGATGGGAGGCTGTGAGTGTGCTTCCGTTACCAGTGTCCCTGCGGTCACTCTGCTCCCAGCATCCGGCTGCAGCTCCAGGTCTGCCGCGTCCAGGTTCAGCCCCGCCCCCGCCTGGCCCCTCAGGCCCAGTGCCCACCACCAGTTCCTGGGCCTTGGTTCTTTGTCCTCGGGAATTGGCCGTCTGGGATGGGTCCCCAGCCTCACGGGCTCGGCCCTTTGGAGTCCCTCGGGCTCAGAATGGTTGGTCGCCTGGTTGCCTTCCCTGCTTGACAGATGGCTCGTGCCTGGGTCACTTGGTCCTCAGTTTGGGGGCTCGGGGGGTCTTGTTCTCCCCTGAGCCGTGGAGGAGCTGCAGCCGCAATTTAACCGCCTTTGAACTTCACTTCCTGTTCATCTTCCGCTGCTTTATGTGTCTGGGCTTCACCGACTGTGCCCGGCGCTGGCACTGAGCCCTATAGCCACAGGTCAAAAGTCCTCTGGCCGCAGTGCCCTTTCGGGGGGACTGCAGTGCCCAGACTCCTCACACCCTCCTCTGGCTCAGTTTCCCAGCCCCGCAGCTCCTTTCCGGTTCTATTCGCTCCCTGAGGTGTTATTTTTTTTTTGGGGGGGAGAGTGTTTGGGGCTACACTGTGGCTGGTGCTCAGGGGTTACTCCAGGCTCTGTGCTCAGGGCTCACTCCCGGCTCTGTGCTCGGGGCTCACTCCCGGGCAGTGGTTGGGAAACCATATGTGAGACTGAACCAGGATTTGTCCGCCTGCAAGGCAAGTGCCTTAGCTCTTGTCCTGACTCTCTGGCCTTTCTTCCTGTGTTTATCCCACGTTCCTCTTACAGTGAGTTGTTCTTCCCCGACTCTTGTTTTACATGTTTTTGCTTTATAGAAACAGTTGACTTCACAATAAAACATTTGCCCATAATTTCCATTTCATTTTGAGCCACAGTTTTTGGGTGTGTGTGTGGGGGAGAGAGAGAGAGGGAGGGAGGGGGAGAGACAGAGAGAGACAGAGAGAGGGGGGGGGGAGTTCTGGCAACCATTGCTTTACCTTTCTTACTCTTTTTTTCTTTTTTGTCCTTTTTTGTCTTTTTTCTTTTGGAATTTGGGGCCACACCCAGCGGTGCTCAGGGCTTACTCCTGGCTCTGCGCTGAGCACTCACTCCTGGTGGGGTTCGGGAGACCCCTATGGAGGCTGCCAGGAATAGACCCAGATCGGCTTGTGTGCAGGGCAAGCGCCCTCCCCGCTGCCCTGTCACTCCAGACAGATTTTTCTCACAGATTTTGATTAGGTGGCTGAGTGCTGGCTGAATTTCAATCACTTGCCTTTGGAGGAATTGAGTCCGCCAGTGCCGGCTAGAGGGGCGGGCTGGGAACAGCCAGGGCTGTGCCCTGGACTCGCTGGAACTTTCCTTACAACCCAGAGCTTCAGGGCCAGAGAGATAGTGCCGCAGGGAGGGCGCTCACTTGCATGCAGCTGGCCTGGGTTCGAACCCTGGCACCCCACATCTCCCGAGCTTGCCAGGAGGGACACCTGAGCACACATGCATCGCCCCCCCCCAAAACCCAGTAAGCGGGGCCCTGGGGAAGGCCTCCCACCTTGCCCTTCTTTCTCTGCTCTTCAGACCTCAGAAGCCCGGGGCCAGCACCTGTCCCCCTGCTCTCACAGCTGCAAAGACGGACCTTAGGCTTGAGGACACACGTCGCGGGGCACGTCCCCCGTGTCAGAGGAGCGTGCTGCTGGCCCTCCTCAAATCTGGTCTTGGCGTCCCTCCACCCCCCCCACCCCCCCCGCTCTGCTCTTTCTCTCAGCCCAGTTCCTCCACGGTGGCCCGTCCACCTGTCCTTTGGTTCAGGGATGTGGCATGCCCTGAATTTTGCCAGCAATGGGATTTGTGTTTCCGTTCCGTCTCACCTTCATGTTTCCGGAAGGCAAAACCGTTCTGTCGGGGGCAGAGTGATAAGACAGCGGGTAGGACGTTTGTTCGCCTTGCACGCGACTGACTCGGGTTCGATCCCCCGCATGCCCTAGGGTCCCCCGAGCACCATCAGGAGTGATTCCTGAGTGCAGAGCCAGGAGGGTCCCCTGAGCATCGCTGGGTGTGACCCACCCAAGAAGAAAAATAATTGTTCTGTCAGCGTCTTCCCCGTGGAGGGTCTCTGCAGAGATTCCCTCAGCGGTCGGGGTCTGCAGGCCTGCCCCGGCCACGTCAGAGCCACGGTGGGGGCACCTCACGCAGGTGGGGCCTCAGCTTTGCAGGAACACGTTCCCCACGCCCAGATCCTCTGCTCCTTAGTGGAATCTCCAGAGAAAACGTTGCTTTCTCTTCTTTTTATTTATTTAAAATAGGGGCCAAGCCCAGGGCCGGCCTGGCAGTGGCCGTGCAGTACCAGGGCTCCAACTGGGGGCCTTACACTTACACTCACTCATATACAAACACACACTCACACACACACACACACACACACACACACATACACTCACTCACACACACACCAGCCCACAGGCTCTGGGGACAGACAATCCTGCTGTCACTTAGAAGACTCAGAGCAACTGGCCCCAGGCCTGTGACATGGGGACATAGGGTAAGCACAGAAGTGCCCCACCCCAGCCGACTCACTCTCTTCTCGTCCCCACTCGCACCCACCTCGATGCCTCGCTTACAGAGGGATCCCTGCACAGGAACAAGCGGCATCATCACCTGCACCCAGGGAGGCTCCCGGGGACCTGCGGGCCCAGAGTCAGGGCACGCCTGTCCCTTCCCACCCACCAGGACCCCAGAAGCTGCATCCATGGGCTGCACCTGTCAGAACCCTGACCGCGTGCCCACAGCCGCTGCCACGGACTCAGACAGAACACGGAAGCAGCAGAGCCAGTCCAAATGCCAGTAAAGTGTAAAAAGTCAGCCTCCGCCGCACGGCAGGTCCAGCTCTGCTGTTTGTGCATGCAGCTGGGGATGGGAGGAAGGGCAGGGCGCCCTGCCCGCGGAGAGCCAGGCCATGTCCTCACGGAGGGCCACCCCCGTTATGACCCAACAGGTGAAACATGCTCCGAGCAAGCCAGGAAGCGCCATCCCCTGACCAGTCAGAGGTTGATCAGATTCACAGGAAAACAAAGCCCAAGTGACCGCTTCTCTGCACCTCCCCAAGGCCCTGGCCAGCCCAGTGCACTACGGGGCAAAGGGGGCCAGAGAGACAGCACAGCCGGGAGGGGCTCGCACATGGCTGACCTGGTTCAGGTCCCAGCATCCCATATGGCCCCCTGAGCACTGCCTCGAGTGATCCCTGAGTGAAGAGCCGGGAGGGAGGGAAGGAGGGAAGGAGAAAGGGAAGGAAGGGAAGAAGGAAGGAAAGAAAGAAAGAAAGAAAGAAAGAAAGAAAGAAAGAAAGAAAGAAAGAAAGAAAGAAAGAAAGAAAGAAAGAAAGAAAGAAGAGAGAAAGAAGAAAGAGAGAGAAAGAAAGGAGTGAGGGAGGGAAGGAGGGAGAAAGGAAAGGGAGGGAAGGAGGAAGGAAAGCCCAACAGAGCAGACGTGTGTGAGATTTCAGCCCCTCTTGTTGCTTTACTACAGCAGGAGACAGACCCTGAGGGCAGGGCTGAGGGCGGGGCTCAGGGCGGGGCTCAGGGCAGGGCTGAGGGCTGGGCTCAGGGCAGGGCTGAGGGCTGGGCTCAGGGCCGGGCTCAGGGCCGGGCTCAGGGCGGGGCTCAGGGCGGGGCTCAGGGCGGGGCTCAGGGCGGGGCTCAGGGCCGGGCTCAGGGCCGGGCTCAGGGCCGGGCTCAGGGCGGGGCTCAGGGCCGGGCTCAGGGCGGGGCTCAGGGCGGGGCTGAGGGCTGGGCTCAGGGCCGGGCTCAGGGCCGGGCTCAGGGCGGGGCTCAGGGCAGGGCTGAGGGCTGGGCTCAGGGCGGGGCTCAGGGCAGGGCTGAGGGCGGAGCTGAGGGCAGGGCTCAGGGCAGGGCTCAGGGCAGGGCAGAGGGCGGGGCTCAGGGCAGGGCTGAGGGCTGGGCTCAGGGCCGGGCTCAGGGCGGGGCTCAGGGCAGGGCTGAGGGCTGGGCTCAGACCAGGCTCAGGGCGGGGCTGAGGGCGGGGCTGAGGGCAGGGCTCAGGGCGGGGCTCAGGGCAGGGCTGAGGGCGGAGCTGAGGGCAGGGCTCAGGGCAGGGCTGAGGGCTGGGCTCAGACCAGGCTCAGGGCTGGGCTCAGCCAGGTCTGAGGGCGGGGCTCAGGGCGGGGCTCAGGGCGGGGCTCAGGGCTGGCTGTTGGCTGGCTGAGGGCGGGGCTGAGGGCTGCACACACACTCAGGCACTGCAACAACAAAAGGGGAAACAGTTTTTTCAAACTGCGATCGTCTGGCTTGGGGCATGTAGGAAAGGCTGGAGCACTCCCTCTGCACGTGGTACCTGGTTCCAGCTTCCAGCACCCCATCCCCCACCCCTGGGCGTGGCACAGAGCCAACATTAATATTTGGGGTGTGGCTGTGCAGTGTCAGTTCTAGCTGTTCTGCCCTGTATGGGTTGTGGCCCTGTGCCGTAAAACTCTATGTACACAACAAAGCTATTTACATGCCGGTCCTCCACCTGCCTCAGTCGCTCACTCCACACTGCCAGGAACAAAAAAAGAAACGCGTGTCTGTGGGGAAAGTGTTTCCACCTGCCGACTGTGCAGATGTGCCGGTTCGAACTTCTATAGCAGGCGCCCAGTGTCACCCACTGCCAGGAGGTTTTCTTTCATCACCCCATTAATATCTGCCCCCCGTTCCTGCACAACCCGCCGTCCCCGGCAGCCACAAAACAACAGTCTCAAGGTTTATCTTGGACATTTTGTAGAAATAGAATCGTACTGGGCGGGAGCCATGACTCAACAGGCCAAGCCACATGCGTGGCATGCAGGCGACATGGGGTCTTTTCCTCCAGCACCTCCAGAACTGGTCCCCGAACACAGACCCAGGAGCCTCCCCGAACACTGCCAGTGCCGCCCGAGAAATGCCACCCTTTATGTGGCTTCTCAGGCCTGGATTTTTCCTCTCAGTTACCATTTTCCATGTCCGTCTACCTCACGGCATCTATCAGAACTTCATTCTTTTTCATTGCCGAGTAATATTCCATGACCGCGAGCTCCTGTTTGGTTTATCTGAGGGCGGGCAAGTCTGGTTGTTGACACCTGCTGGGCGCTTCCAGTGTAAGTTCCTGTGTGTGTGCATCCGTTAGCTTCTCCTGCATGTAACCCTACAAGGCGAGGATAAGTTTAACTCTCTGGGGAAGGGGCAGCCCGGTTTCTGAGCGAGCGAGGCCACTTACAAGCCACCCACCGTGTAGGACGGTCCAGCTTCTCCACATCTTCACCACAGCCTATTAGGAGGTTGGGGTCTTTGCTTTGGAGCCGCGCTGGGCCATCCACAGGGGCCATTCCTGGCAGTGCTGGGGGACCACGTGGTGCCAGGGATGGAACCCAGGGCCCCCATATGCAGAGCCTTCACTGCCACTCTCTGTGCCAGCACCTCCCGGCCTCTGGAAAGCCTTTTAGCCATCCTGCTGGCATCTCATTGTGGTTTAGTTTGCATTTCTCTGAGGGGCAGGCTCTGGAGCACTGTAGTCCTGTTGTTCATCAATTTGCTCGAGCAGGCACCAGTAACGTCTCCATTGTGGGACTTGTTGTTACTGTTTTTGGCATATTGAATACACCACGGGTAGCTTGCCAGGCTCTGCCGTGCGGGCGGGATAATCTTGGTAGCTTGCCGGGCTCTCTGAGAGGGATGGAGGAATCGAACCCGGGTCAGCTGCATGCAAGGCAGACGCCCTACCCACTGTGCTATCGCTCCAGCCTCTTTATTTATTTTTTTTCATTTTGAGCCACAACCGGCGATGCACGGGGATTATTCCTGGCTCATGCACTCAGGAATTACTCCTGGTGGTGCTCAGAGGACCATATGTTATGCTGGGGATTGAACCCGGGTCTGCCGCGTGCAAGGCAAATGCCCTCCCTGCTGTGCTATTTCTCTGGTCCCCTGTGAGCTTCTTCCTGCCTGTGCCCATTGGCTTCTGTCGATCCTCTGTGTAGAAAAGTCTGTTCTGCTCTTTTGCCGTTTCTTCCGTGGCGGCTCCTTCTGTGCTGTAAAAGTTCTTTACGTTGTCTGGAGACAAATCCCTAATCGGACGCAGTTCACAAATACCATCTCCCGTGCCGACTGTTCCCTCCTGCTCTTTCTAGAAGGGTTTAAGAGGAATTGGCATTTGCTACATGTTTGGTGAAGACCAGCGCTGTCCCCGGGGCAGGCGGGGGTGACCGCCTCTCTCTCGGGCGGGCAGGAGGCTGTTCACCTTTTCTGTTTCTTCACGTCAATTCTGGTCATATGTGTGTCGCCGAGAATTGCCCCTTGTCGCTGAGCAAAGTCCAGTCAGTGGTGAGAGAGACTGAGACATATGTCGTGTGGAGCACAGTCCCCGGTGCGGTGCCAGCAGCCTTGTCATCGGGGTGTCACCTGAGCAGCTCGCATGGCTGCTGAAAGGGTAGGGAGAGCCCGGCCAGTTTGTCTGTCTGTCCGTCTGTTTGTTTGGGGCCACACCTGGTGATGCTCCAGGGGTGACTCCTGGCTCTGCACTCAGGATTCACTCCTGGCAGTGCTCACTCAGGGGACCATATGGGGTGCTGGGAATCGAACCCGGGTCAGCCGTGTGCCCGGTAAGCAGCCTACCTGCTCTGCTATTGCTCCAGCCCCCAAACCTGGCTGTTTGGGACAAAAATGTGTGGGTGGGAGAAAAGTGCTGTGTGTCATGGCCTGAGGGCTTGGGACCAGCACTGGGGGGGTGTGGGGTGGGGCCTCTGGAAATGGTCCCCACCCTCGTGCACCCTGTCCAGGACACAGGGCCGTGGGGGGTGGGCTTGCACTTTGGGGGACAAGTGGTTTCCAGTGGGGGGGAAGAAAGGGTGGCAGAGGCCTCCACACACCGTCCACTGAAAGGAAGGCCAGGCAGACTAAGTGTCCAGGGACTGTGGCCAGCAGAGCCATAGCCGTCTAGGAAAGGGAGGGGTGGGGGAAAAGGGGAGGGGAGGGGAGGAGACTGGAGGGAAGGGGAGGAGAGGGGAAGGGAGGGGAGGGAAGGAAGGGGAGGGGAAGGGAAGGGAGTGGAGGGGAGGAGGAGGGAGGAGAGGGGAGGGAGGGGAGGGGAGGGAAGGGGAGGAGAGGGGAAGGGAGGGAAGGGGAGAGGAGGGAAGAGGAGAGGAGGGGAGGGGAGGGGAGGGGATCCTCCTCAAAGAAGGAACTGGAAAGGAAAACACAAGTAAAAGGAATAGCCACGCCCGAGCCACAGTCCAGAGGGAGGGCCTTTGCCTTGCAAGTGGCCAACCCGGGTTCGATCCCCGGCCTCCCACCTGGTCTCCTGAGCACCACCGGGAGGGGATTCTTGAGCACAGAGCCAGGAGTAAGCCCTGAGCATCACCGGCTGTGGCCTGGCTCTAAGGAGAGAAAGGGACTAGCAAGAAAAGCGGGGAGGGGATCACACGCATCGACCCACATGCGAATGACAAACTGGCTCAGCAAAATGCCCCTTTGAGAAAGTCGAGGCGAAGGCCGGAGCTCGGAGGGGGGGCGCCCCTCTGCGAGGGTCTCCAGGGGGCAGGCTGGGCGCTGTGGCCAGTCGTACGGTCACTCCCGAGTGCCACCCCCGGGCGTCTGGGGGCACCTGGATTGACCCCACCTAGCCTCACGCGTCCCCGGCTGGCAGAGGTCAGTGTGGTGGGCAGCCCCCCGCCCCCACCCTGGCCAGGGAACAGCTGCTCGGCCTGCCCGCGCCCTCCGGGCCCCCGTCAGTCTGCCCAGAGCCTGCCGTGCCACCAGCTAATTAGTGTCGCGGTAATTGAGCATTCAGGAGGCTGCCACCTCCAAGGGCACGTGTCAGCGCGAAGGGGAATGCAGATGCGGCAGGGCCCTGGCCCGGACACACACACACACACACACACACACACACACACACACACACGCATGCACACACGCACACACGCACACACGCATCCACACATCAGGGCTCACCTGTGAGCGCGCACACACAGACACACCCTCACACACACACACCTACACCCTACCTTTGTTTGTTTGTTCTTGGGTCACACCCAGCTGTGCTCAGGGCTGACTCCTGACTCTGTGCTCAGAGATCAGTTCTGGCGGGACTCAGGGATGCCGGGGATTGAACCCGGGTTGGCCATGTGCACGGCAAACACCTGCTGTACTATCTCTCCAGCCCCCGGGGCCCTGCCTGTGAACACACACGCGCACACACACACATACATATTCACGCACACACTCACACATTCATACATATTCACATACATTCACATACACTCACACATGTTCACTCACACACATAGACTCACTTATACACACACACTCACACACATACATATTCAGTCACACACACACTCACACTCACACACACTCAAACCATACACACTCAAACACACACATACACACTCAAACACACATATTCACTCATACACACTCGCACTCACACACATATTCACTCACATACACACACTCACACACTCAAACACACAATACACACTCAAACACACACATACACACTCAAACACACACACATTCACTCACATACACGCACACTAACACACACTCAAACACACACATACACAAACACACATACATATTCACACACTTGCACTCACACACATACATATTCACTCACATACACACACTCACACACACTCAAACACACACTCAAACACACACATACATATTCATTCACACACACACTTGCACTCACACACTCGCGCACACACATTCACACGTACTCACTCACACATGCTGACACACCCGCACACACCTGCACACACTCACACACACTCACACCCACACATACCCACCCTCCCCTCCCCCGCCCAGCAAGCGTTCAGCTCCCCCAGCCTCAGGCCCCGGGAAACTCGCCCGCCTGGGGTGGGACAAGGTACCCCGGGGGGCCGGGGCGGCTTCCTTGCCTGCTGCCTCCCCTCCAGGGAAACTGAGGTGCTCCCCCTGGGCCCTCAGTTCCGAGAGGCGGGGTCCGAGAGTCTCTCTCCTCTCCCTGCAGCCACATTAAGCCCCACTCCAAGGGCCGCTTTTAATTGGCTTAATAGACTCGAGAATAACCACTTCTGGTTAACGCACCTGTAAAGGGCCGCAGCCTTAGCTTAATGGCCGCGGGGGTGCAGTTCTGACAGGGCCGCAGCGCGCGGGGCCGAGGGGCGGCCAGGGCCGCCTCTGTTCTACAGAGCCCGGGTCCTGCCTGCGGGCCCTTCCCACCTCTCCGTGGGGCCCCACATCCCCCGTCTCCCATTCTCTAGGCC
Source organism: Sorex araneus (assembly GCF_027595985.1). Classification (NCBI taxonomy): domain Eukaryota; kingdom Metazoa; phylum Chordata; class Mammalia; order Eulipotyphla; family Soricidae; genus Sorex; species Sorex araneus. The sequence goes on from NC_073310.1 coordinate 12,748,607, forward strand.
CCAGGGTGCGGGAAAGAGCAGGGGACAGACACCCCCCAACCCCCTGCACCCAGCTGGCTGCAGGGGTGAGACCCAGAGGGCGGGGCAGCAGGTGGGGTCAGTCCCCTCCTTGTCCTGAGCCCCAACTCACTGCCCTGGGTCAGATGCTCGGGGACCCCCGAGAACTGGGGCACTTCCTGCTGGGCCCGGGACAGGAAGGGCCCGACGGCCGTCCCGGGGCTCCTTGAAGCCGGGTTCTGCAGCCCCAGGACGCCTGTCATCGTGGAGAGGCCCCTGCCCAGCCGTGGTGGCCACTATGCCCTCAGCCGGGCTCAGGGTCCCTCCTGTACCCCCCCAGTCTGTGCGCCCACCTGGCACCGGAGCACAGCATAGGGGACTGGACACAGGGCCACCTGCGCCCCTTTGCTGCTCATCTCTGCACCCCGGCACCTCCCCACACCTCCTCCCAGCTCTCTCGACCTGTCCGCACACTTCTGGGCACGAGGGACAGCCGGGGGCAGCCAGGGACAGCTGGGGGCAGTCGGGGACAGTTGGGGTCAGTCAAGGACAACTGGAGACAGCCAGGGTCAGTCGCGGGCAGTTGGGGACAATCAGTCAGGGACATCAGGGATAGTTGGGGACAGCCAGGGGCACTCGGGGACAGGCGGGCTGCTCCCCACTTCCCGAGCGCCCCCCCCTCACCTGATGGGTCCTGGGTCCCCTTAAAATCAGAGGCCTGGGGCTGGAGCACAGCAGGTAGGGCCTTTGTCTTGCATGCGGCTGACCCGGGTTCGATTCCCAGCATCCCATATGGTCCCCTCATGGTCCCCTGAGCACAGCCAGGAGTAATTCCTGAGTGCAGAGCCAGGAGTGACCCCTGTACATCGCTTTCTGGGTGTGACCCAAAAAGCAAAAAAAATAAAATAAAATCAGAAGCCTATCAGGTACCTACTCTGCTGCCCGCCCTGCCCCGTCCTAAGAGCCCAGATCCTCGCAAACCCCCCCCCTGCCACCTCCTGGCCCTCGCCAGTGTGCTGTGCCCACCCCCTCAGCCCAGCCCAGCACCTGGCCACCGCCCGGCCTGTCCTGCTGTCTGGGCCCCTCATTCCCTGCCCCCTGAGCTCCATCCTCACTGTCCGCATCCACACTGGGCCGCGCCCCCCGCCCGGGACCCCCCCAGACTGGGTGGCTTCAGGCAGACACACCCGCAGGCAGGCTGCCGTGGGGGGTTCTGGGGGCTGCCGGGCCGGGCGTGAGCCCCCCAGCCTCCCTCCTGACGTGAGCCCAGGAGCCCAGGAGCTCGCAGACCCGGGCCCACCCGGGTTCAGGGGCAGGAAGCACCGCCCCGGAGCGGGGCCTGGCACCAACGGCCTGACATGAGGCTGCGTCACCCACCCCCCCATCAGGGACACCGGTTCCTGGGGAGACCAGGTGGTCTCTGGCTGCGGCTCCAGGCCTGCAGGGGCCGGGGAGTGTGGCCGGCCACGGCCTCCTGCTCCGTCCTGAGTCGCCACGCAGAGCTGCGTCCTGCCCCGCTTCCCCCTTTTCCTTGCTGCGTCTTTGTGCTCATCTGTGGGCGGACAGTGGGCACCCGCCCCAGGGATCCGAAGCTCCCGGCCGGACACACACACACACACACACACACACACACACGGGCCCACAGGCACCCGCGCCAGGGATCTGAGGCTCCCGACCGGACACACACACACACACACACACACACACACACACACACACACACACACACACACACGCGGGCCCACAGGCACCCACGCCAAGGATCCGAGGCTCCCGGCCGGACCCACACACACATGGGCCCACGGGGCTGTGTCACAGGAGCAGCTGGGACAGGGCAGTGGCCATCGGCCCTGGCCACCCCACCCCGTGGCCACCTCTGCCCCGTGGCACCCGCAGAGCCCAGGGCGGGGCCGAGCCGCCTGCACCCAGCTCCAGGGCGGGCCCTTCCCTCGGCAAACACACAGGCGCGAGGCCCGGGCTGCCTCCCCTGCCATCTTCCCTTCCCAAGGTTCTAAACACCTAATTTATTCCATCCATTAGATAGATTTTGTAGATTTAATCATTTTCACAGTTGGTGGCTCATTGGATACTCAAGATAAACTCCAAATGAAAGTATAATGGTGAGGACAAATGAGCCTCCCTCCACAATGGCGCGGCCTTCTTGGGCGGAGAGTCGGGCAGGGACAGAAATACATACAGATATAATTTTTTTTTCTCCCCCGGCAGCCGCTTTTGCTGACTATAGTAGGTTACTACAGTTAATTTCACCAGTTTTGTTCATCTGTAAAATTGCATAAAAGTGACATTTTTGTGCTCATTATAGCAGCTGCTGATTTATGGCTGGTAAATGAAGAGCCGGGCCCTTTCTTTGTGGGACTCTCCGCGCGGCGCTAAGTGCCCATGAAATTGCTTGTATAATGTAGTTTAAATCCAATCTCGGAGAAAGATTCCCCCCTCGGCCAGAGTGACATTCCCATTCTCCACACCGAGTTTATTTTAGGCCACTTAGGAGGGGGGCGGCCCCGGGCAGGGTCGGGCAGGGTCAGGACGCCGATATTCTCCCCTGCCTGGCCCCGGGTTAGGTCCGGGGGACGGGGGGAGGGGAGGCCCAGCCTCCAGCTGCCCAGTGCTGCCCTGCCCGGGTCGGACCCCTGGGCCTCAGAGGGGCGGGGGCGGGGGTGAGGGGGCAGCAGATTACCGGCTGGTTCCGTGCCTGTTTCCGGCTCCTGGCACAGCACCCGTGACTGGACAGGCAGGGCTGGACGGGGCAGGGCCGCCTCCTGTCCTCGCTGGCTACTCAGCAGCGTCCCTGACTCCGCCCCTCCCCCAGCGAGTCTCCAGGCGTCACCCGAGCACCCACCCACCACTCCAGTGGTGTGGCGGACGGCGGCTGTTTCTCCCTGGGGGGGTCTCCGCAGCCCCGGGGTATGAGGCTGGGGGGGGGCAGTGCCCCCCATCCCGGCCGTGCTGCCCCCCCAGGCCCAACCCTGGGGCTCAGCCCCTAATTCTCACACCGCCCCCAGCCGCCTCTTCTGCCCCTCCCCCGGTGCCACCCACCCTCGGCGGTGGCTGGGCTCAGGGATGCCACGTTTGGCAGGCGGGGGAAACCGAGGTCCAGCACAGGGACACTGCCTGCCCTCGGCCACACCCCTCGGGTGCAGGGGCGGGGACAGAGGCCTGTGGCACCCGCCTCGCCCACACCCCCAGCACCTGCCAGGCCCCTGGGCACCCCTGTTCCTCCAGGCATGCTGCGATCCCCCCAGCCCGCAGATGGGCAAACTGAGGCTCATTCAGGCATGCGCTGTGCCCAGGTTCTGCGTCCGCAGGACCCCACCTAGGCCCTTCAGCCCCAAGTCCCCCAGCCCGCCAGGCCCCGGGGACACTGTGAGATGCTCAGGGCAGGAGGAGGGGACCTACTTCCCCATCCGGCACGGCCTGGCGTGCTCCCTCATGGGGCCAATGCAGCCAGCAACACACCAGCCCCCAACTCTCAGGACAGCCAGTGGGGGGGGGGGGTCGGGGAGTGCAATCAAGAGTCAGAGTCGGGGGCTGGAGCGATAGCACAGCGGGGAGGGCGTTTGCCTTGCACGGGGCCGACCCGGGTTCGATCCCCAGCATCCCATAGGGTTCCCCGAGCACCACCAGGGGTAATTCCTGAGTGCAGAGCCACACATCTGAGCATAGCCGGGTGTGACCCTAAAAGAATCAGAGTCAGAGACAATTCAGGGGGCTGGGAGTGGGGGGACCCACACCCGGCAGTGCTCAGGGCTCACTCCAGGAGCCCTTCCTGGCAGGGCTCAGGAACTGCATGGGATGCCGGGGATTGAACCCTGGTCAGCAGCGAGCAAGGCCTTACCCGCTGGACTATTGCCCTGGCCCCAGGGATAGAAGGTGAAGGCTCTTGCCTTGCATGCACACAACCCGGGTTCGATCCCCAGCACCCCATAGGGTCCCCTGAGCCCTGAGCACCACCAGGTGTGGGCCCAAAACAACAGCATCCACCGGAAGCCAGGCCGAGTGGCCGAGTCCACGCCAGCACGGGCGAGGCCCAGAGCTTCACTGCAGCCCTGCAGGACCCCCAAGCACCACCAGAAAATAAAGGGGTCCAGGGGCTGGAGCCACAGCACAGTGGAGAGGGCGTTTGCCTTGCATGTGGCCGACCCGGGTTCGGTTCCCAGCATCCCATAGGGTCCCCCGAGCACCACCAGGAGGAATTCCTGAGAGCATGAACCAGGAGTCAGCCCTGAGCATCGCCGGGTGTGACCCAAAAAGCAAAAATAAATAAGGAAAAAATTTAACAAAGGGGTCCAGGGAAAGAGTCAGCCGGGGGGCTACTCCACGTGAGAGAGGTCCCAGGTTGGACCCCCCCCCGCCCCGTGCCGTCCAGAGTGAGCCCAACACCGAGACCCCGTGGGCAGCCCCCCGCCCCCGCCCCGTGTGGCCCCGACGCAAAGGGAAGAGGCAGGAGGGGAGCTGGGCTCACCCGCCCCCTCTCCCCGCAGGCGAGACCGTGGTGAGCTCCATGCATTCTTCGCGCTACCCGAGCCCGGCCGAGCTGGACGCCTACGCCGAGAAGGTGGCCAACAGCCCGCTGTCCATCAAGATCTTCCCCAGCAACATCCGGGTGCCCCAGCACAAGCACCTGAGCCGCACGGTCAACGGCTACGACACCAGCGGGCAGCGCTACAGCCCCTACCCCCCGCACGCGGCCGGCTACCAGGGCCTGCTGGCCATCGTCAAGGCCGCCGTCGTCTCCTCCTCCTCCTCCTCCTCCTCCGCGGCCGCCGCCGCCTCTTCCTCCTCCGGCTCCAGCGGCCCCGGGTCCGGGGTGGCCGCGCCCGCCGGGCCGGCCAAGAGCGTGCTCAAGAACGCCGAAGGGAAGAGGACCAAGCTGTCCCCCGCCGCCGTGCAGGTGGGCGTCGCGCCCTACCCGGCGCCCAGCGCGCTGGGGCCCTTGGCCTACCCCAAGCCCCCCGAGGCGCCCGCCCCGCCGCCCGGCCTGCCCACGGCAGCCACGGCCACCGCCGTCATCCCCCTGGCCGGCCGCGGCCTGCCCCTGCCGCCCTCCAACCTGCCGTCCATCCACAGCATCCTGTACCAGCTCAACCAGCAGTGCCAGGCCCCGGGGGCCGTGGCCGCCTGCCAGGGCGTGGCCGTGCCCCACCCCAGCCCGGCCAAGCACGGCGGCGGCGGCCCGGTGCCCAGCTTCCCGGGCATGGCCTACTCGGCGGGCGCCGGGCTCGCCGACTGCCGCAAGGGCCCCGAGCTGGGCCAGGGGGGCACCGCGCCCGCCTTGACGTTGGCCGCGGCCAAGCCCGCGGGCTACGCGGACGGGGGCCTGGACTACCTGCTGTGGCCGCAGAAGCCGCCCCCGCCGCCGCCCCCCCAGCCGCTGCGGGCCTACAGCGGGGGCGGCGCGGCCGCGGCGGCGGTGGCCAGCAAGTCCCCCGAGGCGGGCGGCGGGGGCCGCGGGTACGAGCGGGGCGCGGGGTCCCCGCTGCACTGCAGCGGCGTGGGGCTGCCCGCCGGCTTCGCCGTGGGCCAGTACTTCGCCACGCCCTGGAACAGCGCGCTGGTGACGCCCACCAGTGACGGCGGCTACAACCCGGCGGCCGGCGCCGGCGCCGTGGCCGTGGGCGAGCTGGGGGGCGCGGCCCGGGAGCTGGCGGGGCCCCCCGCCGACGCGCTGGCCGGGCTGCCCAGCAAGAGCGTGTGCAACACGTCGGCGCTGAGCAGCAGCCTGCAGTCGCTCGAGTATCTCATCAACGACATCCGGCCGCCCTGCATCAAGGAGCAGATGCTGGGCAAAGGCTACGAGACGGTGGCCGTGCCCCGGCTGCTCGACCACCAGCACGCCCACATCCGCCTGCCCGTCTACAGATAAGGCCCGCCCGGCGAGCCACGGACAGACAGACAGACAGACGCACGGGGGGAGGCCGGGCCACGGGACTGGGTCGGGGGTGGCAGGAGGCTCCCCCTCCCCCCGCGACGCCCACAGGGAATCCAGGTCCTCTAGCCGCCCGCCTGGCTCGGAATGGCCGCGCCCACTGGCCCCTGACCACCCCGTCCCTTTGGGGGCGTCCCTGGACACGGGGAGGGCTGGGGGGGGGCCTGCCCCTGACCGCCACGCCTCCCCCTGTCCCGGCGGGCAGGGAGAAGCCGCTCTCCTGGTGCTCCCCGAGAGGGCCACACAGGGTGGCCTGCATGTGACGGGTCTGGGGCTCTTGGGAACAGGGCAGCCCCCCCGGGGGCCAGGGAGTGACCCCCACCACCACCACCCCTGGCCCCGCGGGAAGGAGCAGAGGGCCCCACAGCAAGCCGCCGGGCTCCCCGCACCCCTGCGGCCCGTTCAGGGGAGGGTGGTTCCAGGCGCTCCCACGGCCCCTGCTCCTCTGCCTCGAGCCGCGTCCCCCCCACCCCCCAGCCCCGTTCCTTCAGGACACAGAATCACACCCCCGTCGCCCGCTCCCAACCCTGGACGACACCCCGACCCCCCGACCCCCCCCCACACACATACATACACACACTCTCGCGCCCATCCACCCCACAGGGCTGCTGGCACGGGGGTCCGGGGAGCCCCCAGGCTTGTGTACGCGTCACGGCAAGTTTCCGAGTCTTAAGGAAGGGGGCGCCGTCTCCCCTTGGCACAAGGGCACCGCAGGGGTGACACCAGGCCTGCCACCTCCGGCCCCGGGCAGAGGGACCCTCCCCGTCCTCTTCTGGGCAGCTTCCTGGGCTCAGGGGGACGCGAGCCAGCCCCTTTCCTGCGAGCCTGCCCGCGCGGCCAGGAGGGGGGGGCGGAGGGGGAGGGGGAGGGGTCCTCCCCAGGCCCGCGCCCCACCCCCCAGGCCTGCCCCCCAGCCCCCCGTGCCCCGACAGCGGTACTGTATCTCTCTCTCCAAGGCCTGGCCCAGCACTAAGTGCATTTACAAATCTCTGAGAATGTTTTTTTTTTATACTAAAATTGACCATTATATTCTACTGTGAGAAGTGCAGGTCGGCACTATATTGTTTTAAACGCGAAGAGAAAGAAAAAAGAGGAAAACGCAGATGGTGTCTCCGCTGTGGGGTTGCTTTGTGGCGCCGGGCGTTGTTCCGGCTTCAGTCGAGGGTCCCACACCCCCCCCCCCGCGCCCCGGGGGATGGGAGGGCCGGTCACCCGAACCCAGGCCCAGCTCCCATGGCCCCGTGGCCAGGAGCTTGTCCTTCTGGCTCCTGCCCCGAGGGGGTGGAGCTGGCCCAGGCTGGTGCCCGGTCCCCCTGGCACATTCCAGCTGAGCCCCGCGCGCTCCTGGCACCCCAAGGCAGAGGGCCCAGACTAAGGGTCTGGGCAGGACCCCTCCCCCCGCCCCCCCACTCACCCGCCCCATACCTCCAGGCTTGCAGGAGCCTGTGGGGGTCCCTGTCCAGCACTGACCCTGCCCTCAGTGCCCTCCTGCTCCACCCCTGCGCAACGTTGGGGTGGGGGAGGTGGCCAGAGGCCCAGAGAGGGGCACCAACCTGCCCGGGTCACACAGCACACAGGGGGGGTACTTGCAGGAGGAGGCCGTGGGCTCGTCTCAGGTGCGGTTCCTGGGTGGGCCTCCTGCCCTGGCTCTTCCCCCCCCCCCCGGGGCCTGGGGGAACTGTGGAAGCCCCCAGTCGGATGCTGATCTCGCACCCCACACCCCAAAGGCCATGGCCGGTGTGCTGGGGGGTGAATGAGGCCCCCCGCATGGAAGCCCCCGTCCCTCCTGCCCGCATAGCCCAGGGAGGCTGCTGGGCGCTGGGCCTCGGAGCCAGTCCCGGAGGGGAGGGAGAGGGGCCTCGGGCAGATGTCCAGGGGGATGACGGCCGGTGGCAGGGCCTGGGAGTGCCCACGAGGCGGGCAGCAGGGGGACGGTGCTTTGGTTGGTTATTATATTATTTTGCCTCTCAAGCAGCACTCGGGGGCCCTGGGCCCCCCTCCTGGCAGTACCCAGCGGGCCGGACCAGACGGGCATGCCGCAGGCCCAGCTGTGTGGCACCGTGTGGGTCCCGCCAGGCCCCTGGGAGCCCACAGCAGCCCCACGGGCGCCGAGCACGGGTGGAAAGGCCACGGGTGGGAGAAGCGGCCGCTGGGTGGGTCACGGAGCCCCACGCCAGGCCAGGCCCTCCCCAGACACCCCGTGATTCTCTGGCCTCGGCCCCACCTGGGGACACACAGCACAGCCCCCCCGACCCTGCCGGTCCCCGGGAAAGCCCGGCCGACCTCACCGTCCCTGGAGACGGCCCCCAGCAGCTGTTCCCCGGTGCTCCCGGGCTCCTGGCTTCAAACCACGCCCCCCCTTCCCAAACAGCCCCGCTGACCCCCACAATGAGGGCAGCCGGTGGCAGCTGGATCCTGGGCACCGTCCCAAGAACCCGCAGTTTCTGAAGGCCGCTGACCCCGGGGCTGGGGGCTGGGGGGCTGGCCGGGGTCTCGGCCCCACAGCACCACTCCAGCACGTCCCCTGGCTAGGAACGGCCCAGAGAGGGCAACACCCGCCCCACAGAGGTCACACAGGCCTGCTGCTGCAAGAGGCTGCGTGCTAAAGCGTCACTCCCGGCCAAGGTGACACCCCCACCGGCCCCCAGCTATGCCCAGTCTGGGACCCCACACCTGGCTGCCAGCCTCGTGACGGGTGATGGTGGTAAAGGGGAGAAGGCCGTGCTCAAGGCTTACTCCCGGCTCTGTGCTCAGGAACCCCTCTCAGCGCACCCCAGGACAAGCTGTGGGTATAAAACCTGAGGCCCGGGGCTCTGCGGGACGCACCTACCCCCGGGCCGGGGCTCTGCGCTCTTGCGTTTGTCCTCGTGGCCAAAGCCAGCAGGGCTTAAGGGCTCCTCCTGGCTCTGTGCTCGGGGTCTGGGACGCCAGGGATCGGCATACAAGGCAAGCGCCCGCCCTGCTGTACCATTGCTCCAGAACAGCCACATCCCTTTTGTTTGGGTTTGGCTTGGGGGCCACACCTGACGATGCTCAGGGGTTTCTCCTGGCTCTGCACTCAGGGATCCCCCCAGCGGGGCGCGGGGGGCTGCATGGGGTGCTCCCCGCTGTCCGATGGCTCCCCCCCCAAGGAGCTGCCACACCTAAAACTGCATAGCTCACAGGGTGGCTGTTCTCGGACTCACGGCCCTCGCCTTCCCATACCCCCCACCCCCCATTTAGAGGAGGGGGTGGTGAGACAAGTCGGGCCCCCGAACTCGCCTCAAAGCAACAGCCCGGCTCCCGGCTTCGGGGGACTCGGTCCCCGCATGGTTTCGTGGCTCCTGCTTCCGGGTCCCCTTGGGTCCTGGCTTGCCCTGCGCCTGACCCTGGGACTCTCAAAGGGCCTGCCCAGCCCCCACGCTGGCCGCTGCAGGGAGGGTGCTGGGCACAGCAAGGAGAGCAAGGCTGGTGGGCACTAGGGTGTCAAAGTGACCGGCTGGTGGGGGGAGGGCGGGGGAGGGCAGGGGCGGAAAGGCTGACCTCAGTGTCCAGATCATGGGCCATCTTGGGCTACCTGTGTGGGTGTGGCCTCCCTGGGGCTGGGCTCCAGGCCTGCCCAGGACAGGGGAAGGGGTGAAAGGTGGCCCCGGGGAGCATGGTCAGGCTAATTAGCCTTAAGCCCCACTGCATGTGGCTCAGTGGGAGAACAGGTGCCTCCCAGCTGTGAGCCCTGGGGTCACCTGCAGGACCACACATGCACACGCATATGCACACGCACATGCACACATACACATGCATGCACATGCATGCACACACATGCATGCATACCCACATATGCACACATGCATGCACGCATGCAAACATACATGTATACACATGCATACACACACAAACACATACATGCACACACCGCATGTGTATATTCCAAAAAAATAAATTGCGAATGGCCACAGGCGGCTCTCTCTCGCCGCCTGTGTTCAGTGGTCTCGGGCCGCTTCCCCCACCCCGGAGTGGCCGATGGCCGTGGGCAGGTGAAGGGAAGAACGAGGGCCAGGCTGGTGGGTACCAGTTGCAGTTTGTTCCAATCTCATCCCCCCTCTCCTCTGACTCTCCCTCAGCTTCTCCCTGGGTCCTGCTCCCTCACGCTCCCCTTCTCGCTCCTGCCTCCCCTGCTCCCTCATTCTCCTTCCGGCTCCCCTGCCCCCTCTCACAGTCTTAGCCAAGTCCCCAGGCATGAGGGGCTGGGGTAACAATTACACGTAAGAGTGCTCATACAGCCAACAGAGGGAAAGTCCTTCCCTCAGGGGAAGCTGCTTCTAGGACAGATTCTCTGTCAGGAGGACGACCCGCCCCAGGGCCGAATCCCATGGGTGTGTTTCTCCTCTCCTTGTCCAACTAACATATAAACACTCGTAATAGTAGTCATTTTGTATGGACACAGTAAGGGATACATTAAGCTTATAGGATTGCTCTCCTGGGGTCATCTCGCTATAGATCTCAGACTACAGTGCTCAAGTCAGATTAGTCTTTCCTATCCCGAGCAGGGTCCTAATCTCATTGTTACTTTTTGGGTCATGACAGAATTTATCCATGACCATGCTCTTGACTTATAGTTGAGTATTGTGGTGCTTTGGTCTGGCCCATTTTGATGCCAGGGTAGCTCACAGCTTGCCCTGGGTCCATCCAGTCCCTTGTCAGGACTCTGCCTTTGGGGTGCTAGGAACTAAGGGCAACTGAGGCTTAAGTTGAGAAAGCAGATGCCCGGGAGTGAATATTATTTGGAGTGAACTAACTCCCAGTTACAAAAGCATAGCATTAACTGTCTTCCTGTGTCTATCCAAAAAGGACATTGCTTTACAGTAAGCTATGGAGATGAGCGAGACATAAGGAGAGGAGAAAGGCAATATTTCACTCAGGAATACAAGCCAAGTGTCCTAGAAGGACCTGACCGTACAAGTTAACAGAGTCTGATTAGGGGGGAAAGGTGACAGACCAGTTGGGGAAGAGAACACAACACAGAGAACTTACAGATAAGCAATGGAATGGGAGTGACTCGGGAGCACTGTGATGGGTGTAACCCGATAAACCTAAGCTTCCCGTGGCAAGGGAGAAAGGACAACCCAATGTTATCCTACACCCGCACACACATATGCACACACACACGCACATATATGTACCTGCACACACATGCACACACACACACACACACGGGGTGGAGGAGCCCTTCCCTTCTAGTTGTGGGGTCTTGTTGGTTTGAGGGTCAAACATTGCAGGGTCCCTCGGGGCGCTCCCGGCAAAGCATCAGTCGTTCATGAGCCGCCTCTGTTGGGAAGCCAGGCTGGCGGCCCCCAGCACCGTGCCCAAGCCGGGGGCACCTCCACAGCAGAAGACCCCGGGCCAGGACCCGCTGCCTGGAAGATGCCCAATAAGGTGAACGCTTTCTGATGTGAGGGCAGGTCCTAGACGCTCCAGCAATGCGTCAAGGCTCCCTTTGGGGAAGAGGGAGGGACTTCCTGAGCCTCGGGACCCAAGCCAAGGGGAACTGAGCCCGCCCGGCACCTGCCCCACCTGGCACCTGCTTCCCGGCCGCCCCCGTGTGGCGGCAGCGCCCCCTGGTGGCTGGTGTCCAGCATCAGCTGCTCTGCTCTGCTCAGGCCCTTTAGAAGCCACTCCGGAATCAGGTGGATGCAGGCCTCAGGTCTGTCCGATGGGGGAGAGTCAAGCGGGGGGGGGGGGGGGGGCGGGGGGGAGGGCTCTCCGGTGTCGGCTTGAGAGGCTGAGCTGCGGCTGAGACCTAGGGTCCTGGGTTCGAGTCCCAGCTCTACCTAACCTCTCCTCTCCTGTTGGAAGTCTGTACTTTTTTTTTTTTTGGTTTTGGGGCTTCGCTGAACGATGTGCAGGGCTTACCCCTGGCTCTGAGCTCGGGATCACACCTGGCAGGGCTCCACGGCCCATATGAGATGTGGGAATCGAACCCGGGTGGGCCGTGTGCAAGGCAAGCGCCCTGCCCGCTGTGCTCTCTCTCTGGCCCCAGAAGTCACTGCATTTTGTTACTGTGGGGGAGAGGGCTTGCCACGTGCTCTGGAAAGGCCCAGAACAGAGCTGCAGAGACCTAGAGCCACAGTACGGAGGGGAGGGCGTTTGCCGTGTGCACAGCTGACCCGGGTTCAATCCCCAGCATCCCGTAGGGTCCCCTGAGCCCGCCAGGAGTGATCCCTGAGTGCAGAGCCAGGAGTCAGGCCTGAGTACAGCTGGGTGTTTGCCAAACACACACAAACACAGAGAGAGAGAGAGAGAGAGAGAGAGAGAGAGAGAGAGCATGCAGGGCTCACGCACAGGACACCCGAGTTGCATCGCCCGCACTGTGTGGCTCTCAGAGCACTGCTCGGAGTGACCCTCAAGCACCAAGCTGGGAGCAGCCCCCAGCACTCACTGTGGCCCCCAAACAATGCAAAACAAAAGAAACAGCAGGAGGGGATGGAGCAATAGCACAGAGGGTAGGGCGTCTGCCTTGCACGCGGTCGACCCGGGTTCGATTCCCAGCATCCCATAGGGTCCCCTGAGCACCACCAGGAGTGATTCCTGAGTGCAGAGCCAGGAGTAACCCCTGTGCATTGCCAGGTGTGACCCAAAAAGCAAAAAAAAAGAGAAAAAAACAGCAGGAAGAATCCCTCCAAGGCGCCGGAACGCCGTCCTGTACATACCAGGGCCCCTGGTCCAGTCCCCGGCACCTCACAGCCCCATGACCATCATCAGACGGAGTCCTGGTGGCCGCCAGCACCGCTAGGGACACACCCAAAAAAAATCAAAGGAAAAGAATCCTGTTGCCTCTACCCCCAGAAAGATGCTCCTCTTGAGATGGAGGGTTCCGATCCTGATCCGGCCACACCGGGCTGTGTCTTCTTAGGCGAGTGTGTCGACTTCACTGGGATTCACTTTTTCCATTCACATTTCTATCAGGGAAATTCAACTTTGTGCTGAGGGCCAGAGAGGTGGCCCAGTGGTTAGAGCACAGCTTTGCACCCAGAGGTCCTGGTTCCGTCAGCCCCACATGCACCCCTCCAGCACTTCCAGGTGTGGCTCCCCGACACCCCCAAAAAAATTTGTTTGAGGGTTGGTGAGGTGGCTCAGTGGAGAAGCGCCTGCCCCAAGTGTGAGGTCCTGGGTTTGGCCCTTGGCGTGGCACGCACACAAAGAAGTTCTAACTACAGCATCGGGAATCCCTGCGTGGCTCAAACCAGAGGGAAAACGAAGTCTCAGCCATGAGCCCCGAGGCAGCAGGGCCCGGGTCGCGGGTTAGCAGCCCCAGGGGGCAGCGAGAGCCCATCTTTCTCCCCCGGTACCAAGCAAGGCGGGTCCAGGCACCACAGACCGGCCCCGCCCAGCCACGCAGACAGGCTCCGCCCCCGCGTGGGTGTCCCCGGCATCCCGCGCCCCGGCTGCCGGCGTTCCCTCCCTGGGCCACTACCCAGTGAGGGGGACGGGGTTCCAGCGGCCAGAGCCGGGCGGGGGCCGTGAGGGGAGAAGGACGGGGGCAGCTGGCTTTGGGGGAGACGCTGGCACCATCCCTGGACTCTGCACAAGGCTCTGGGCCTGAGCACCCACCCCAGAGCAGCGCCCGACCGTGCCCGGGACACAGGCTGCCCCGCCTGGACCTTCTCTCTGGCGGACACCAGGTCCCCGCCTGCCCCCCACCCAGGCCCTGCCCCCCTACCTCTCTTGGCTCTGTCCCCGCCTCTGGGGACCCCCCAAGATCCTGCCCACCATCCCTGACAGCTCTGAAACTTCCTGAACATTGAAAAAGTCAGAGGGGGCGGGAGCGGGGGGGCAGGCCGGGGAGAATGTTCTGGAGGCCGAGCACGTGCTTTGCATGCGGCTGACCCGGGGTTGAGCCTACCCTCAGCACCACTGGGAGTGCTCCCCAGGCAGCGAGCCCGGGGTCGCCCTAAAAACAGTCAGGTGTGACCCTCAAAACCCATAAAGACTTTTTTTAATTTTTTAATGTTCGAAGAGGGCCGGAGCAATAGTTCAGCGGGCCAGGCATTTGCCTTACACGCGGCTGACCCGGGTTCGAGCCTCAGAAGTTATTCCTGAGTACAGAACCAGGAGTAACCCGTGAGCAAAATAAATAAATAAATAAATAAATAAATAATGTTTGAAAAAGTACTTGGTAAGGG